>NC_134556.1:22467092-23073693 GCF_025594145.1 Primulina tabacum | reverse complement strand
ATGAAAATCACAATTTTCAAATACATTATTTACTTGGCCAACTTTTAATTTAGGAACACATTCATAAATTAAAAGTTACATTTCTCTCATAGAAGTCATACTTCTATTTTTCTTTACGCCTATAAACTCATTTATAAGCCGTTCAACACTTTGAACTATTTTACTTCTCAACGGGATCTAGAAAGCTAGTACTTGTGTGGCCCTCAATGGTTCATTGATACAACTAGCCGTGGGTTCACATCTCCATGTGATTCGGACTATACATGTCTTTATACGAGCATTCCCCAATTGCTCCATTCTTACTTATCAACCCTTTGATAACAAGAACGTCAGAACTCAAGTCTGATAGTACCCAACCAACCATGTTAAACGCCTAGCAGCATCGCTTACATGATTCCCTAGGTATCAAATGATAATGCCTGCAAGAACCATTCAATTATGGTTAGCGTACAGTACGGTCCCTTCAACTCATATATCACGACCGATTCGACAACCATTGGTTTATCGAGAGTTGTCAATGAATCGATACTATGTGTCATGTTGTAGTTGCATCGATGATGTAATCTATGAAACCCCTTTCATAATTACCACCATACTCGGATCAGAGATTTCATACTACATACACATAGGATATCCATACCCGAAGGTAAGCGGTGAATCCCCGACTACAATACATCGACTCCTATATGTTTCGACAAAACAACCAACCTTGCCACCTGATGACCCCTAAAGAGTCGGTAAACAAGTCAAAGTGTAATTCTAGCACATAGAGTCTCAATGTTGTCCCGGGTCATAAGGACTAATAGTGTACAACCATAAACTACGACGTTTCCACTCGATAAGTGAGAACCACTTGGAAAGTCCTTTATGGAGGGTTGTTCAGTGCACTCTACCAGGAGCACCTATCTGCATGCTCGGACATACCAATGTCCCCTACCAATGAAACATGGTACTCACATCGCAGATACTAGTCTCGAACTCGAGCGGCCTATATCCTTCTTAGCGGCGGCTGAATCGACTAGGAACTGTTTAGAATATACAGTATTCCAAATATGATTTTCATGATACTCATCATATGAGCATCTCATATTCTTTCTACTATGTGTATATTCAAGGGCTTTATCTATGCAACTAGCATGGGTATTCAGATAAAGATGTGGCAATAATAATTTCAAATATTATTAAAATAAAGATTGTTTATGCATAGACTTTCGTTGTGAACACTCGGCCAACACTTGGCTCGACGGGCACCTACTCTAACATCAAGTGCATCCTGGATCAGTTCCTCGATCACTACCACCAGATGCCTCTGCTCCTGGGAATCTTCGGGAACCTCGCTGTGGACATACTCTAGCAAAGTGTCCGGATCGTTTGCAGATACAGCAACTACCAAATACTCCTTGCCACTGCTCAGTGAGATGTCTCCCTCCGCAGGTGCTGCAATACACTCCAGTATAACTCGGGCTAGAACCACTGGAGCTAGATGAACCGCTCCCTAATCTCTTAAACTGTTCTTTTCGGATTTTCAAATAATCTTTCTTTTCACCACTACTACTACCAGCCTCAGGTCCGAGAGGTGGTTGATGTGGTCTCGATGTTGGAAGAACATATGAAGCTTCCTTTTGTCTCATCAAAACTATTTCTGCTCTTCTGGCTCTGTTCAGAGTATCAACAAAGTTATTCGGTTGTTTCACATTTACTAATTCACGTATCTCTGGATTCAATCCCTGAATGAACTGATCAGACATAGCTGCATCATTTCTAGCCACGTGAGGGGCAAAACATAGCAAGGTAAAGAACTGGGCCAAATACTCCTCAATATTCAACCTACCCTGTCTTAGATTTACAAACTCTGCACTTTTATCCTGTCTGTAGGACACGGGGAAGAATCTTTGATAAAATTCAACTTTAAAAATTTTCCATGTGATCACTGGACAACGCTGTTCTAAAGCTTCTTTGGTTACTAGCCACCAACTCCTTGCAACTTCCCGTAACTGGTTCTCAATCAGTTTAACTCTATAATCATCTGTGAAACCAAGAAATTCAAATAGCATTTCTATATCCTCTAACCAATTCTCACGATCGACTGGCGTCTCGGTACCCTTCAGAATCGGCGGTTGGAACGACTGAAACTTCGTCATCATTTTTTCCATCAGAGTTTCTGACACATCCATCTGATCAGTCGAGGCACTACCTCGTTCTGGAATTCTGCGAGGAGGCATATTTGCTTACCACAAGAGTTAGCATCACATGATATAAATCAATCTCAGTCTTTTTTTGATCAGCTTACCTCTGATCAAGAATTGGTTCTGATTCATTTTCAAATCAGACATATTACCAAATCAATTCAGATATTCAGGTAACATGTAGTTAAAAGCATTAAATCATACTTAGCATGCTAGCATACACAACGTAAGTCAACAGTATAATAAGTCACATGCAAGCAATCAAAAGCAGGAAAGAAAACTCAATCTACCCCGCTCACTCTCTTCTATCACAGTCTCAAGAACCTACAGTTCTAGAACCTACTGTTCTAGAACCTAATGCTCTGATACCACCTGTTGTGGGGACCCGGACGCTAATTCCAATTTTAATCATTCTTAGGAATTATTCAATCAATTATAATAAATAGGGTCTAAATTTTTTTTTTTCAAATACAATGCGGAAACGTAAGATAAATCAATCTGAAATACACATTATACATAAAAGTACAAATCTTGTATTTCCCACAATGATTCAACTAGGTTCGACTAATATATATCAAGTGATGATTCCTAGTTTACTTTTGAACCCGGATCTCCACGCTATATAGTCCAGCTTCTTTCTCCTCTTGACCCTGATTCTAGCCCACCTGTTGCCATGCACACATACAAACAAGACAACAGCCGGATAACTCCGGTGAGAATTATATTCTCAGTATAGATCATGTGTACATGCGATCATATAAACCATATAAAAGCATATAACCGACATTCATAACCTATATCAAATTCAGAAACATAAATCAAATATTCAGAGCATGCATCATAATTCGAAACATGTCTCCATATCAAAAACCAATCATATTCTAAACATGTACCATAATCGGGAACATAAATCCATATCAATCTATGAATAAAAACCAACATCAATCATTAAATCCCCATCAGTGACTTTCAGACTTAGACTAGACTCGTTCCTAGTCTAGGGATCCCGGTTTCCAGATGTGGTGTTCCTATATCGAATTCCGTAATAAAAGAAACTCCAATTCTATTTACTCGATATAACCAAGCATCCATTGTCTTGACCTAACAGTCACAGACTTTGGCATTTTCACCAATATCCTATCTTGTGACATCGTGCAATGTGCCCGTGGCGATCCCTCCACTATCAGGTACTTCTGTCACAAGATTTCTCGTCTAATACCTGCTGTCTATAATAAATAGCACAAGCATATAAATTCATTCATTGCAAATATCAATGCAATAAAATAAAGTATGTGATTTAGGGAAAGTCGAGTCAAACCTCACTCGAGTTGTGCAATCCCAACTCAACATTCATTTATACCTTTATCTTCTCGCTCTGACGAAGACGAAGTCCTGAATTCAACTCTGTCCATTCTCAATTTGGTAATAACAATACCGAACAGACACAAAATTAATATATAACTTAATTCAGAACATGTTCTAATTAATACTCAAATCAAAATACACTCTGATAAATGTTAATCAACATACGGTACCACAATACAATCTAAAGCAATACCGAATCTGATCCATATCAATCAACTGATGTTTCGACGGCATAATAATACAGTCTCGATAACCTCGTCAGTCCCAATATCACAGATATAATACCAGAACTCATAATCACTATCGATATAACTCATAATTCCAACGACAATACAAATCTGATATCAAATTTCAGTCAAATCGATTCCGAAAATCATAACAATTACAGAAACAGTCTGTTCTTTAGTCTGACTTCAATTATACGATGTCTACTGTATCAGAAACACCATATATGATTCCTATTCAATTCTGACAATATCATAATTTCAAATCATATCTAAACATAACAAAACTTACGTCTTGTGGAAGCCTGCGTCGATAGGAACACAGTACTGAAGTTGGATTCAAAATCAGACGGACAGATTGAAATCTAAAGGCATAAGGATTTTCTTTAACCCTCCTGAAGCTTTTCTCCGTTCATTTCTCTATCATCTGAAGAAATGAATTGTCTAAATGAATATATATATCTCGTGCATGCCCAAGCCAAGTGGCTTATTTTTCCAATTGCACGTCTCGCGCTCGGGCGGACATAAAGTTCCGCCCGGGCGCGAAACTCTCGGCCCAATTTTTATGCTTTCATGTACTTAGTCCAAATCTTATCTCGGAATGGCCCGGCTATAATCACATCAATTCATAATCAATAAATCATCTCAGATTACAATAATCAAATTCTCGGGCATTACAAATGTGATTTTAATTATTTATGGTAAAATAAGTTTTACAAGAAATCAATTATTATTGATTTAATTGGAAATTAAATAAAGGAGTTTATTTAATTTATGAAATTCTTTAATAATTTTGGTGGTTAGTGATAAAATAATTAGATATATGATTTATCAATTAATTAAATTGTTTAATTAATTGATGTTAATATTTGATATTAATTGCATGAAGGATGATCGAGAGCCTTGACCAATGTGTTAGGTGTATGTTAGGATATTTTACTGTTTTATTCGTTTTTAATATTTGATATTAGTAAAGTGGGCCTAGTTTATGGCCCGTTCCCACCCCATGAGATGTATCCCTTATGTGCCATGGCTATTTAAATGTAATTATTAGAAATTGTGGGAGATCAAGACTGAAAGATGGTGGGCCCGATGAACGAGATGAAGACATGTAAAATATTGGAAGCTCTTGTAATAGTTGCAATTGCATCCCTGCATTCACCTAGGTTTTGGACCTGGATCCATGTTTGGCTCACATGGATCTAATAGTGTTGGCGATCGATCATCCTTATTTATTGATTGAATGTCATATTATGATATATGTGATATATAGTAGTATGCATGTATGTATATTATTAGATAATATAGTTGCATGAATCCGGCAAACATACAAACTCGTGGCACGCGATTTTTAAAATAAAATGATGAGACAATTTTAAAATTAAAATCCCTCATTTTGAATATGATTCAAAATTCATATCAAACCGTAAAAGTAAAAATTAAAAGAGTTTAAATTTTCCATGCCTTCCATCAACCGTGGTTGCATGTTGATCGCTACCCGCGGACAGTGTCTGGCTCATATTATCGGGGAGGCCTGGACGTCGGAAAGCTAAGACTTCCACCGGACATATGATGTGAATTAAGTGGAACTCCCATGACTTCGGCTCATATTATAGGGGGAACTCATGGCGACCGTCTACTGCAATTCAATATTGATGGGTCGGTTTGACACGCGAAAATAAACGACGTCATATTATTGGGTCCTTATTAAACGTGAGACAAAACACGCGGAGGTTGCATAGGGATGCAATTGAATTCTACCTTTTAGAAATTATAATTGGCTGATATTATTCGGGTTTATAATTAGCTAATTGGACTCTACGTGCCCACTAAGGAAATACGATTTCTCTTTTTCATCAGAGGGTGGTGGAAATGTCAAAATAGTGGGATGGAGATTTATAAAATAAAATCCATATTTTATATATCTTAAAATTATTTTAAAATAATCAGCAACCATTATTCTGTTTTTGTATCAGTATATTTTTGATTTCTTCACGTAATCCATTTTTATTATTAACAAGCTAAATCTAATTTTCAAGACTGGTTGGGAAAATTGTTCTAAATTCGGAGAAAATGATATACACACTAATGTCAGTCCTTCTGAACTGACAAAGCATGCAAGATGTAGGACCATAGTATGCAAGCTAAAGTGTGATGTGCTCGCTTTTATGTCAAATGAACTATAGGGATAGTTTGAGGAAATGTTAAATGCTGCTGACATTCGAATACACATGCAAGAGTTGCATGGTACATGAAACCCGTACATTGATGCACACCATTTTTAAAAGCTCATGACTACATGCATGCAAGATGGGGCTATGGCCCATGAGCATGGTGTACGTATGACTGGGCTTATTGAGAATGTGGTGGGCCTGGAATATGTGATTCCTAACAAGTTACTAGATAACATCAATTTGTTGTCTTTCTCTTCCTCATTTGACGGGGTTATGGTGAAATTCAATTTGAATAAGATAGATGATAGTAGCCCTGAAGAGCTAGTCAATATGCTTATGACTTATGAGATCACCATAAAATAAGAAAAATTGTTTTTTTTTATAATGGGCCTTTCGTCGGACGAAAAATGACCCATAAGATAAGGGAAAGAAATGTTCTGCCCCTCACAAGAAAAACAATCCCAATAAGAGGCAAACTCTGAAAGACACTTAAAAGGCCTACAAAGCCCGATAAGTTAGAACATATTTATTTCACTGCAACAAATCCGGACATAAGAAATTATATGTGCCAGAAATGTTTTGGAAATGATAAGTGAATGTCCAAGTAAACATGAATTCAACAACAAACAAAATAAAGTTAGATGATCCAAATCCCACATAAATATGGCACGCTAGACTATGTCACATTTCTAAAGAAGGATGCACAAACTAGTGGGAGAAGGCATGTTTGAGTTGTCAGACATAAATTCTCTACCTGCTTGTGAGTCCTGTCGAAAAGGAAAAACGACTAAGACTCCATTCGATGGAAACATGGAACGTGCGCATGGTCTACTGGATTTGATCCACACAGACGTTTGTGGCTCGCTAAGTGTTAGCACAAAATATGGGCAATCCTACTTCATTAACTTTACTGATGACCATTCGAGGTATGAGTATGTTTATTTGATAAAGCACAAATCTGAAGCATTTGAAAGGTTCAAAGAATTCATATCTGAAGTAGAAAAACAGCTAGAAAGGAGTATTAAGACACTTCGATATGATCGAGATGGAGAATACATAAGTGCTGAAATTTTAGGTTATCTTAAAGAGAATGAGATTCTCTAACAGTGGACTCCACCAGCAACACCACAATTGAATGGTGTTTCTGAACGTCGTAATCAAACCTTGTTGGACATGGTTCGATCTATGATGGGATTTTGGGTTATCTTAAAGAGAATGAGATTCTCTCACAGTGGACTCCACCAGCAACACCACAATTGAATGGTGTTTCTTACGAGAGAATATGGGCATGTCCTGCTTACGTGAAGCAGATAGTGGGAGACAAATTGGATAGTAGATCCACTTTGTGCTACTTTGTAGGATATCCAAAGAATTCTGTTGGATATCATTTCTATCATCCCAATGAAGCAAAAGTGTTTGTTTCAAGAAATGCCACCCTTTTGGAAAAGAGAATTTCTATTAGATAGAAAAGGTAAGATGATAGAACTTGAATAAATTCAAGATATTCCCTCAACTATAGTAGTTGAACCTAATTTTCAACAACCAGTAGTTGAAGTACAAGCTCCTAGAGGGTCTGATAGGGTTATTAGTGTTAGAGTAGGTGCCCGTCAAGCCAAGTGTTGGCCGAGGGTTCATGTTTAAACTCTATGTATAAACAATCTTTATTTTAATAATATTTGAAATTATTGTTTTGGCACTTTTTAATCTGTATACCCATGCTATTTGCATAGATAAAGCCCTTGAATATACAAATAGTAGAAAGAATATGAGATGCTCATATGATGAGTATCATGAAACTCATATTTGGAATACTGTATATTTTAAACAGTTCCTATTCGATTCAGCCGCTGCTAAAAAAGATATAGGCCGCTCGAGTTCGAGACTAGTATCTGCGATGTGAGTACCATGTTTCATTGGTAGGGGACATTGTGATGTCCGAACATGCAGATAGGTGCTCCTTGTAGAGTGCACTGAACAACCCTCCATAAAGGACTTTCCAAGTGGTTCTCACTTATCGAGTGGAAACGTCCTATTTTATGGTTGTACACCATTAGTCCTTATGACCCGGGACAACATTGAGGCTCTATGTGCTAGAATTACACTTTGACTAGTTTACCGACTCTCATGGGGTCATCAGGTGGCAAGGTTGGGTGTTTTGTCAAAACATATAGGAGTCGATGCATTGTAGTCGGGGATTCACCGCTTACCTTCGGGTATGGATATCCTATGTGATCTCATGTGTATGTAGTATGAAATCTCTGATCAGAGTATGGTGGTAATTATGAAATGGGTTTCATAGATTACACCATCGATGCAACTACGACATGACATATAGTATCGATTCATTGACAACTCTCGATATACCAATGGTTGTCGAATCGGTCGGGATATATGAGTTGAAGGGACCGTACTGTACGCTAACCATAATTGAATGGTTCTTTCAAGCACTATCATTTGATACATAGGGAATCATGTAAGCGATGCTGCTAGGCGTTTCACATGATTGGTTGGGTACTATCAGACTTGAGTTCTGACGTTCTTGTTATCAAGGAGTTGATAATTAAGAATGGAGCAATTGGGGTATGCTCGAATAAGGACATGTTTAGTCCGAATCACTTGGAGATGTGAACCCACGGCTAGTTGTATCAATGAACCATTGAGAGCCACACAAGTGCTAGCTTTCTAGATCCCGTTGAGAAGTAAAACAGTTCAATGTGTTGAATGGCTTGTAAAGGAGTTTATAAGCGTAAGGAAAAATAGAAGTATGTCTTTTATGAGGGAAATGTAACTTTTAATTTGTGGAAGTGTTCCTAAATTAAAAGTTGGCCGAATAAATAATGTATTTGAAAATTGTGATTTTCATAAACATTATTATGGACTAAAATAAATTAATTCAAGTGTTGAATTAATTAAACACTAGTGGACCTAGTAGAGTCCAAATAATTATATTAATTCAAGTGTTGGATAAATTAAATAACATTGGGCCTTGTGGAGCCCAATTAGAAATAATTATTAAACTAGTGGGCATGAGTAAAATCAAGTAAATGTTAAATGGTCTCAAATATGTTTGGGACATTTAAATAAAAGTCCATGGGCTTTGTAAATGTTACGAGCCCACTTACATTGCATGCTTGGGAGGTGAAGAGTTGGGGAATACTTTTTATTAAAAAATTGCAAGGCATGCAAAAGGTGGTCTTAACTTTCTCACACACCAAGACAACTCATTCACTCTTCCCTCCCACCTCTCTTGGCCGAAATATTGGGCAAAAATTCTCCCTCATTTTGTTCTTCAATTGTTGGATAAAACACTTACTTATAAAAGAAAAATCCTCCTATTTTTCTAGTGCAAAATATGAGGGGATCTACCTAGTTGGTGGTGAGCTTGATTTTGAGCAAGGTGTGCTCAAGGAAAGCTTGTAGAAGTTCATCCTTTCAAGAGCCAAGTTGTTTACAACTTGGTTGGAGTCATCATCAATCCTTTGTGATTGATAGGTATATTTTCTAAACATCCTATGAATGTAATTTTGTGTTTTTGTATTTGCTACACATCCTAGTACATGAGGTGTTCGATTTTCTTGCTACAAAATAAATTTTGAATTTCCGTTGCGCTTTAGAACACCTAAAACCGATCCCCTTTCAATTAGACCACCTGCAAGATATACACTTCTTCATGAACAAAGCCATGATGAGCATTGTATTGGATGTTATCCAATGAATTTCAAAGAAGCAATATCTGATACTGATTCAACCAAATGGCTTGAAGCCATGCAGTCAGAAATGGACTCTATGTATTCAAACCAAGTTTAGACATTGGTGGATCAACCTGAGGGAATCGTTCCTATAGGATACAAATGGATTTACAAAAAAAAGATTGGGGCGGATGGGAAGGCAGTGACATTCAAAGCAAGACTGGTTGCTAGAGGTTATACTCAAAGGCAAGGAGTTGATTATGAGGAAACTTTTTCACCAGTTGTTATGTTTAAGTCCATTAAAATATTACTAGCCATAGCATCATGGTATGACTATGAGATATGACAAATGGATGTAAAGACTTCATTCCTCAATGGAGACATCAAATAAGAAATTTATATGTCTCAACCTGAGGGATACACATCAGTAGGAAGTGAACATAAGTTATGCAAACTTCAGAGATCAATATATGGTCTCAAGCAGGAGTCAAGGAGTTGGAACCTCAGATTTGATAGCACTATCAAAGAGTTTGGTTTTGCTAAAAATCCTGAGGAACCATGTGTGTACAAGAAAGTTAGTGGGAGTGCGGTGACATTCCTAGTACTTTATGTTGATGATATCCTGCTCATTGGGAATGATGTAGGATTACTGCAATCAACTAAAGTATGGTTAGCTAGTAAATTCTCCATGAAAGACATGGGTGAAGCATCATATGTATTGAGAATACAAATCTATAGAGATAGATCAAAGAGGATGTTGGGGCTCACCCAAGCCACTTATATCGATACCATTCTGAAGCAATTCTCTATGGAAGAGTCCAAGAGAGGATACTTACCAATGTGTCATGGTATTACTCTATCTAAAACTATGTGTCCCAAAACTGATGAAGAGATAGAGATGATGACACGTATTCCATATGCGTCAGCCATTGGTAGTATCATGTATGGTATGATATATACACATCCTGATGTTGCTTACACTCTAAATGTTACAAGCAGATATAAGGCGAACCCTGGTCCAATGGATTGGAAGGTCATGAAAGATATTCTTAAGTACTTGAGAAGGTCTAAGAACTTAATCATTGGTCTATGGGGGTGAAGAATTGAAATTGAAAGGCTACACTGATTGTAGTTTCCAATGTGATGTAGATGATTCGAAATCGACCTCTAGCTTTGTATTCATGCTTAATGGTGCGGTTGTCTCTTAGAAAAGTTGCAAGTAAGACATCGTTGCGGATTCCACCACTGAAACTGAATACATTGCTGCATCTGATGCAGCCAAAGAGGTAGTTTGGATGAGGAATTTTGTCCAAGAGTTGGGCGTTATTCCTAATGGAGTTGATCCACTCCCGTTGTACTGGGACAACACTGGTGCCATTGCGCAAGCAAAGGAACCAAAAGGTCTCATCAGCGATCCAAACATGTACTGAGGAAGTTCCACATCATACGAGAGATTGTGGGAAGATGAGACATATCGGTCGAAAGAGTCCCCTCTGCAGATAATGTTGCTGATCCACTTACATAGCCCTTGCCAGGACCATAGTTTGAAAAGCATCACGAAGCAATGGGATTATGGGTAGTTGGCTCTAGGGCAAGTGGGAGATTGTTAGAGTAGATGCCCTGCAAGCCAACGGTTGGCTAGGGAATTTATTGACTCAAGTGAAATAAACAATCTTTATTTTAATATAATTTAACTTTTTATAGTCTTGTTATACTTTATCTGTATACCCATGCAAACAGCATAGATAAAGTCCTTGATTATGCTTTAATATAAATGAATCGTAATTCGATGTTGAAACTCATTTGTAAACACTGCATATTCTAAATTCGTTCCTAGTCGATTCAGCCGCCTAAAACAGGGATAAAGGCCGTTTGAGCTCGAGACTAGCATCTGTGATGTTGTGTACTGCGTTTCTTGGTAAGGGAATAGAGATGTCCAAACATGCAGATGGGTAGTCATATGATGATTATACCGAACAACCCTCCCTCGGACTTTACAAGTGGTTATCATTCATCGAGAGGATAAGTCCGTGGTTATGATTGTACACCATTATTCCTTATGACCCGGGACAACACTGAGGCTCTATATGCTAGGGCTGTGCTTTGACTCGTTTACCAGCTCCAGGAGAGTCATCAGGTGGCGAGGTTGGGTGCAGTTGCGACACATATAGAAGCCAGTGCATTGTAGTCGGGGATTCACCGCTCACCTACGGGTGTGGATATCCTGTGTGATCTAATGAAATAATAGTGCTGGGAATCTCTGGCCAGAGTATGAGATGTACGTTAGAGAAGGTGTTCTCAAATAGTACACGCGATGCCACTATTATAGTTTTCACATAGTTATCGAATTAATATGCAACCCTCGATGAACCAATGGTTGCAGATTCGATCGGGATATTTGAGATGAAGGGACCATACTGTATGTTAATCATAATCGACTGGTTCTTCCTGGCACTATCAGTGATACCTAGGGGATCATGGGACGATGCTACTAGACGCTCTTACCATGATCCGATTGGTGCAATCAGAAATGAGTTCTGGCATTCTTAATCAAGGTGTTAATGAAAAGAATGGGGCTAAATAGGGTAAGCCCAAATAAAGGATTATGTCCTGAATCACAAAGAGTTGTGAACCCACGGCTAGCTGTATCCCTGAACCATTGAAGGTCACACAAGCACTGGATCGTTTGTTCCCGTTGAGAGAATAAATTCAAGGAGTTGAATTTATATAATGATATAGTAAATTCAAGGAGTTGAATTTATGATAATTAAATTTTGAGAGAATAAATTCAAGAAGTTGAATTTATATTATATAATAAATTCAAGGAGTTGAATTTATGCTAATTAAATTTTGAGAGAATAAATTCAAGGAGTTGAATTTATAAAATTTGAGAATTTAATTTATTAAACTCAAATGTTGGGTTTATTAAATATTATATTTTGGAGGTGATAAAAATTCAAGGAGTTGAATTTATAATTCAAATAATAAATTCAAATGTTGAATTTATAATGTATTTAATTTATTAAGCTCAAAAGTTGAGTTTAATAATTAATAAATTAAATATGGTGGGTAGTATGTTTTATGGGCTTGTAGGAGTACAAGTCCAACATAATAAATAATTAAAGTTTTAATGGGCTTTGATTAAATTAATTAAACTAGTTGGACTAGCTCGATTAATTAAATCAAGTCCATTAATGTTAATTATGTAATTAGGCTATTATTTAATTATAAATAATACATGCAAAGAAAAACCCTAGCCCACCACAACAAAACTCACGTGAACTCCTTTTCAAATTGAAAAATTTCGGCCACTTGTTTTGGAAAAAAGAAATATTGAGCCGTCTCTCAATTTTTCTCTTCTACGCAAAATCTCTTCCATATTTACTAGTGCAATTTGGAAGAGGAACATATAATCTAGTCGTGGACTTGATAGGAGGATTTCATCGAAGAAAATTCGTACGGAATCAACAAGAGCTAATCCGTTTATACCGGATTAGTTGGAGCCACGTGATTAATTCACCAAAACTATAACGATTCTAACATCCTATGTATGTTTTTGTTAAAATCATACGAGCGCCCAAAGCAAATCATATTTTGATTGTCAAAATAAAATAAAAATTTTAAAACTTCCGCTGCGTTTGGGCTTGTGGAAAACCAGATCCAACAAGTTCACCCATCATACTCAGCTCGAATTTTTCCTGCATTAACTTGGCGAATTTCTCACATAATTTTGGGTTAGCTGACCCAAAAAAAATATCATCAACATATATTTGTACAAGTAAAATGTGATCATTTTTTGAAAATTTGAACAGAGTCTTATCAACTTATCCAACAGTAAAATCATGATCAGTTAGGAATTTTGAATGATTTTCATACCAAGATCTTGGAGTTTGTTTAAGACCATATAAGGCTTTGTTCGAATGATAAACATGACCAGGAATTGAGTGATTAACAAAACCTGGTGGTTGTTCAACATATACTTCTTCCTGCAACTGACCCATCAGAAATGCACTCTTCACATCCATCTGGTATACTTTAAATTTATTGAATGAGGCATAAGCAAGGAACATTATGATTGCTTCAAGTCTTGCAACTGGTACATAAGTTTCATCTTACTCTATTTTTTGGAAACTGAATTTCGGATGTTTGATAACTGAGCATCTAACTGATTTAAAAGAATGATAGAAACTGATTTAATTTATTCAACTATCGGAAGCCAACTGAACCAGCAACTTAATTGAACTACGCAGACAACTGACTGATCAGTTAGAAATGATCAGTTACTACAAACAGTTGTGAGTTTATCGACTACAATCAATATGCTAATTCATCAGCTCTACACGTCATCAGTTAAGACATTCAACCGACAAAAGCTGAATGCTACAAGTAGTGGGATCGCAGTATCTCAGAAAAGCTGCCGTGTACGACTGTCAGAAGAATGTTGACGTGGAAAGCAAAAGATAGAAATGTTCAAATTGTATTTAATATTACCGTTTGAGGGAAGCCTATAAATATCATAGAAGAGCAGCTGAAGAAACTATAGAAAATCTTAACCTTTTGAAGCCTTGAACAACTATTGATTTACATGTCAGTTACTCTGCTGAAATCCTTACAGACATCAAAGCTCACGCTTACTCCATACATTCATAGCTTTCACGCTATACCTCGTGCTTTCAAACACAAGCTGTATTATTTGATATTGAAGAGATCAGTTGTGTTAGATTATTTCAGTTCTTTTGTGTACTGTAAACAAGTTTGTTACTAAGAGTTTCAGTTTGGCATTGTTAAGTCCAAAACTGAAGTGGGGTCTGTACAACTGATTGTATCGATCAAAGTCTTTTAGTGTATATCATATCCTTGAGATATAAGGGGTGTCGCAGGAGTATTTGAAATCTCCGAACATCCATAAAATCTTGTGTCCTCGTATTTCAATTTATATTCTATCTATCAGTCAGTTTGTTTCCACACACTATTTGTTAACTGATTGATATTGACTTACAAGATTTCCGAGTATCAGTTTATCACTAAACTGACTCATTAGTCGTAAAAGGTTTTGAAAATCGTAAGTGTTTATTAAACCCTCCTTCTAAACACTTTTCCACCTTTAACCTATCTTATGAAGTGGTATCAAAGCAACTTGAATCTTGTTCCTGAATATTTCTATATACAAACTGATCAATATGTCTTCATTCAACAAAATCCCAATGTTCTCCAGAGAATATTTTGATGATTGGAAAATCAGAATGCAGGCTCATCTAGCTGCATAGGACGATGACATGTGGTATGTTATCACAGACGGACCCGTGAAGATATTGAAGGAAAACACTGTTGTTGCCATAACTAACGGGGCACCACATCGTATTGAAAAACCCCGAGACTCATGGACAATTGAAAACAAGAGAAAATCCAACTTGGACAATGTGGCTAAAGACATCTTATACAAAACGCTGGATATAGTCACTTTCAGCAAGATAAAAATGTGCAAAACTGCCAAGGAAATTTGGGAGAAGCTGATTCAGCTCTGTGAAGGCAATGAGAAAACCAAAGAGAACAAGCAATCTATTGTTATTCAAAGTTTGACAATATCAAGATGAAGAGTGGAGAATCCATGCATGAGTATGACGAAAGAATCAGCAGCATAGTAAACGAACTGAATGCACTCGAAAAGTGTATTCAATTAAAGAGGTGGCACTGAAAGTTGTCAGAGGTCTTCCCAAGGAATGGGACATTAAGACCATGGCAATGCAAGAATCGAAGGACCTGAACAAGGTCGAACTTCATGATTTATTTGCTGATTTAAAAGCCTACGAGTTTGAGTTGCAAACCAGAGAAGGGGAACCTTCTACATCAGCAGCTACAACTACCTTAACTGCTGTCAAAATTGAACCAACTGGTTCAGTTGACAAATCTGCTGATCAGTTAAGTAATGATGCTATGTCATTAGTTGTCAAAAATTTTGGAAGATTTATGCGAAGAAATCAAGTAAATTTCGAAAGAAAATATCAGAAAAATCACTTCAAAGAAGAAACTAATGCTTGGTACAACTGTGGCAAAACTGTTCATTTCATTGCTGACTGTCCCAAGCCTAAGAAGGACAGTCGGGGCTCAACTGAAAAGGGAAAAAAATCCTATGAGCACAAGAGAAGATCGAAAGATGACAAAAAATCTTACAGAAAAAAGCATGAGGTTCTTCTAGTTGAGGAAAACAAGTCAAAATGGGCAGAATGTGACAGTGATGATTCAAAATCTTAAAGCTTAATCTGCTCCAGTGATGATGATGAAGAATTCAAGTGTCTAATGGCTGATGACACAGAACTGGAGTCAACTAGTCAACATGTATTTGAATTTAGCTCAACTGATTTCACACGAGATGAACACATTTCTACACTTCACGACATGGTGAATGAGTATCACAAGCTTGCTTTATCTTTTGAGAAGGCCTGAGCAAAGCAAAATGATCCCAAAGACAATAAAACTTAAACTGATGAATCAGTTTCTTTGTTGAGTCTTAAAAGGGAGATTGCTGAGCTTAATGCTGAAAGAAGCAAGAATTAATCAATGATTCAACAGTTGATGCTTGAAAATTCAAAGCAAACTGAGCTTATTAAAGCATGGAACAAATCATCTGTTGCATTAGCTGAAATACAAGATAAACAAAAATCAGTTACTGATAAAACTGGTTTAGGGTTCAGCAACCAAGATGAAACTTCCACCAGTGACACTCAGCCAAAACTAAACATGAACAAAGAGAAATACATTCAATTTGTAAAATCAGTTATGGTACAAGAACAACCAGAGCCAAGTAAACCGGTTATACAACCTATTGAAAATAAGGACAAGGCTAGAAGGCATGTTATTGGTTATAGCCCAAAAGTTTCATCTGACCCTCAAAGTCAGTCATCAAAAAGGTTAAGTAATAAACACCTGAACTACTCAAATGGCTACTCTAATTATTATAACCGTAAGCCAGTTCAGAAAAGATATCAGCTGAATAACCAGTTGAAGAAGGCTAAAACTCATATTGCTTCATCTTCACACTATACATCAAACACACACAAGCCGAGAAAAACTATCTGGAACATAGCAACTGGAAAGTCAGTTAGACTAGTCAAAGTTTGGGTTCCTAAAGGACTAAATAGTTTAGGATTCAAATAGTTGTGGGTACCAACATTATATATTGTGTGTGATTGCTGGTGAAAGGTGCAAACAAAGAATCAACCTGGTATCTAGACAGTGGATGCTCGCGTCATATGAAAGGGGATGCAAGTTTGCTATCCCAGCTAATCAAATACACTAGTCCAAACATCAGTTTTGGAGACAACTCCAAAGGTAAAACTGTGGGTAAAGGTAAGCTTATCCATGGTAACTTTACTATTAAAGATGTTTTACTAGTTGAGAATTTGAAGTATGAATTGATTGGCATCAGTCAGTTATGCGACAATAAATTCTCAGTTCAGTTTCACAGACACACTTGTTCAGTTAGTGACTCAACTGATGAGGTCATCCTAACTGGCAATCGTTGTGGGAATACCTATAAAGTCAGTTGGACTGAACAACCTTATGCACCAGTTTGTCTTAAAGCTTCCAAATTTTGTAAAAACTAGCTGTGGCATAAGAGATTGATTCACCTAAACTTTAAATCTATTGCCTATCTGATTAACCATGATCTTGTAACTGGTTTGCCAAAAATAAGATTTTGAAAAGATAAAATTTGTTCAGCATGTCAGTTTGGTAAACAAGTAAGATCTTCATTTAAAAACAAGGATTGTAAATCATCTTCCCGATGCTTAGAACTGCTACATATGGATCTTTTTGGTCCTATACCAGTCATGAACTTAGGGGGAATGAAATACACTCCAGTATTTGTGGATGATTTTTCAAGATTTACTTGGGTAATTTTTCTCAAATCCAAAGACCAAAATGTTGCACAACTGATTAAGCTTTTCAAAAGACTAGTAAATGAAAAATAGTTGGGATTGATCGTATAAGGTCTGATCGAGGGACTGAATTCATCAATCAAAATCTATTACAATTTTTAGAAAATACTGGAATCAAGCATGAGCTCTCAGCAGCAAGAACTCCTGAGCAAAATGGTGTAGCCAAGAAAAGAAATCGGACCCTTAAAGAAGCTGCTAGAACAATGCTTACTGATTCTGGTATTTCTCAAAAATTTGGGCAGAAGCAGTAAACACTGCATGTTACACTCAGAAAAGATCAATGACTAATAAGAATCATTTGAAAACATCATATCAGATCTGGCATGGACGCAAAAGTGTGGTTTTTTATTTCAAAATATCGGTTGCAGATGTTTTATTCTTGATAATGGGAAAAAGCATTTAAAATCTTTTGATGCTAAATCTGCAGAGGGAATATTTCTGGGATATTTTGCAGTTAGTAAAGCTTATAGAGTTTTTAACAAAAAACACTTTGAATGTAGAAGAATCTATTCATATTGTTTTTTATGAATATGTGCTAACTGATAAGCAAACTGATCCAGTTGAGCTTGTTGATCGTTTTACAGATATCAGTTTCGAGGATGATAATGAAGAAGAGAATCATATTAATCTGAATATCCTTCAAACACCAGAACCAGAAGTGCTGGATCAATCAGTTGAACAAGAAATTGTTCCTGATAATCAGTTGGTGGAGCAAGATAATAACAATCAGTTACCAACTGATACAGCAGCAACTGAAACTGAAGAAAATATTCAGTTGCCAACGGAAGCAGTTGTTGAGATGGATGCGACAAATACTGAATACAGATGGATGAAATCACATCCACCAGAATTGGTGATAGGTAATCCATCTGATCCGGTAAGAACTCGTAATCAAATGTTTAATTTATTTGTTCACTCTGCTTTCGTTCCCAACTGGAACCTAAGAGAATAGATGAAGCTCTTACTGATCCTAAGAACACCCACTCTCCAATGTGAGTGGGCGTTATAACGCCCACTCACATGAGAGAGAGTGTGGGGCATTCATACATTTGAACGCCCCTGTGTCAGTTTTTTTTAAAAAAAAAATTCGAAACTTAGCGACGGTTTGGTAAAAACCGTTGCTATTTGCGACGACTTTTCAAAATTCCGTCGCTGAACGTGGGCCCCACGCACATGATGAATTTTCCTTATTTAATGTATTAGTTTAAATTTCAAATTTGTATGTTTTAAAAAATAAATGAAATTAAGATAAATTTAAAAATAATGTTAAATAAAAAACTAACGGTTGTTTTTGTTTTTAAAATTAAAAAATTGTTTTAACGGCTAATTAACGGCTAGTTAACGGCTAGTTTATTTAAAAAATAATATATTCATCTATAAATATTCACACACTACACAAATTATTTCAAACATCAAAACATATTATTCTTCACTCCAAAAATCTTCTCTCTTCTATTTTCATCATCTCAAAATCTTTTTTTTCAAAAATTTCTTAAATCCTACTTTGTTCCGAAATGGATGAAAATTACCTAGGATTTTTTAGAAATTTCGTGAGTTATCCAAAAAATCCGAAAGAAAATACTTCTTCCCAAAATTCGGAAATTCCACCAAAATATCCATATTTTCCATACCCACCAAATTATCCACATAATCCATATCCACCAAATTATCCTTACAATCCATATCCACCAAACTATCCATATAATCCATATCCACCAAACTATCCATATAATCCACATGCAACCAGTATGCCATTTATTTCTCCGACGGAAAATGAACCAGTCACTCCGACTTTCGTCCCCGAAACTCAATTGTCCAACCGTGAATCCCCAATTGAAGTCGTAAATTTGGAGAATGTGGATTCAAGCGCTGAGGGTAGAAAAAAATGGTCAACCTGGAGAAAGGTTGAAGACGAGGTCTTAGCGAGATCGTTTGTCACTATCAGCGATTACCCAATCATCGGCAATGATCAAAAGGCGGAAGCTTTCTGGGGACGTGTTGCAAGCTACTACAATGATAATCGTCCCGCAGGTACACTTAATAGAAGTGCAAGTGTCATACGATCGCACTGGCACAATACCATCCAAAAAAAAGTATATCGCTTCAATGCAAATTACAATAGTATTTATAGTGCATATCGTAGCGGCCACAGTGATGAGGATATACTACGACTTGCGTATGAAAAATATCGTGCGGAAAATAACGGCTTCGCATTTAATCTTGAGCATGTGTGGAGGATCGTAAAAGACCGTCCAATGTTTACTCCACAGTCCGTTGATTACCATGTTAGCACGAAGAAGGCAAGGACCTCGGAGTCGGGAGCAAGCAACACCTCATCCAACCAAGATGCGAGTCTACATGTAGACCTAATTGAAGAAGAAAATCGTCCAATGGGTCAGAAGGCAGCAAAAAGAAAGGGAAAAGGTAAAACGAGATTGGACATGGAGTGTATGACAACAAACTTGGACAATATGTTTGCAAAGTTTACTGAATATACAAGCATGAAAAAAGTTGAAGTTGAAATGAAACAAAAACAACTCGAAGTAGAGGAGTTGAAAGCAAAAGCTGCTATGGCCAAAGTTCAACTAAAGGAATATGCAATCCTTTCGAAGGATACTTTGCAAATGACATATGAGCAACTTATCATCCACGAACGTCTATGTCAAGAGATTAGGGGGAGATGGAATATTTAATTTGCAGTTATTGTAATTTTCGATTATAGTAATTTCCATTTGTTATAATTTTCATTCGTTGTCATTTTCATTTTCGTTAATGTAACTCTCCGATCAATTAGTATTTTACATCTTCTCTTAAGTTTAATTTATTTTCTAATATTTTTATGCAAGTGTTATTTATTATTATATGTTGTACCGTTTTATTTTAGGTTTATAATAAATTTTTAATTTTAATTAAATGACACTCATAAAATTAAATTATTTTACGTACTGAATATATAAAAACAAATTATTATTAATATAAAATAATAATAATTTAAATTTCTTAAAAAATTTGAAATTGAATTTATTTAATGTAAAATAAGAGTAAGATGAATGAGTGGACAGCGGGACCCACAAATAATGAGTGTGAATGTTAAAATGAATGTGGGAGAATAGATGTAATAATGTAATGTGTATGTGGCATGTGGACCCCACGATTTTTGATGAGGTGGTGGGTGTTATAACACCCACCAATGCGGGTTCCCTAACTGGATAAATGCAATGCAAGAAGAGCTATATCAGTTTACTCATAACAATGTCTAGAACATAGTTCCAAGACCAGTTTCTAAAACTATTATAGATACAAAGTGGGCATACAGAAACAAACTGAACGAAGATGGTTCAGTTGTGCGCAACAAAGCGAGACTTGTAGCACAAGGATATAGGCAAGAAGAAGGAATAGGTTACGATGAAACTTATGCACCAGTTGCAAGACTAGAAGCAATCAAAATGTTCCTTGCCTATGCATCATTCAAGTACTTTAAAGTCTACCAGATGAACGTGAAGAGTGCATTTCTGAATGGTTCGTTGCAGGAAGAAGTATATGTTGAATGTTAATCACTCTCTTCCTGTTCATGTCTATCATTTGAACAAAGCTTTATATGGTCTTAAACCAGCTCCAAGAGCTTGGTATGAAACACTTTCAAAATTTCTAACTGATCATGACTTCACTGTTGGGTCAGTTGATAAGACTCTGTTCAAATTTTCAAAGAATGATCATATTTTACTCGTACAGATATATGTTGATGACATTATTTTTGGGTCAACTAATCCCAAATTATGCGAGAAATTTTCCAAGTTAATGCAGGAAAAATTCGAGATGAGTATGATGGGTGAACTGACATTCTTTCTCGATCTTCAAGTGAAACAACTGGAAACTAATATCTTTATCAGTCAGACCAAATACACAAAGGAATTGCTTAAGAAATTTGGCATGGAAACATGTTCAGCTGCATCTACTCCCATGAGTTCATCGACTAAATTAGATAATGATCAAGGGGGAATATCAATTGAGACGGCACTCTACAGAGGTTTAATAGGTTCTTTATTATACCTAATTGGTAGTTGTCCTGATATTGTATTTGATGTTTGCATGTGTACTAAATTTCAGGCAGATCCTAAGCAATCGCACTTTTCAGATACCAAACGTATTTTAAAATATCTTAAAGGCACACAAAATGCAGAGCCCAAATCTGTACACGTAAAACTCATGCATTTGTTTAATTGTTAAATTATTTATTTAAGTTCAAAATAATTTTTAGTGATGCATGATTTATGAAATTGCATTATTTTAAATTTTTATGTTTGTGGTGCATGATAAAATGTTTTCTCGAGTTTCATGTTTGAGAAGATTATTCGATGCAGGATCGAGGAAAAGAGACTGGCGACGATTTTGACGATTTTAAAATGTGGCATTTTAAGTTAGGATTGTGGCATTTTAAATGATTTATTAATTTTTTAGCATTTTAAATCCTAATTTATTTATTAGGTGATTTTTTTAAGATTCCTGAAACTTTTAAAATTGATTACTTGTGCATTTTTATTTTTATTAGAGGGATTTAGTTAATTTGGTATTTGATTAATTAGCATGTTAATTATGTTATTAAGCAATTTTTTCCCCTAAAATTTAATTTAAACTAACGCGCACACACTCCTACACACACATACACGTTAACACACACAGACATTTCTTTTCATCTCATTCCATCACATTTTAGATTTTTGAGAACAAAAAAACATAGTGTTCTTAGTGCAAGAGCAGTCGCCCCCTCCCTCTCCAATTTTCCAGCAATCGTCCATTGATTTTTTTTCATATAAATCGTACCGTGAACCTAGGGTTCTTAGTGCAAGAGCAGCTGCCCCCTCCTTCTCCAATTTTTCGGCAATCCTTCGTTGATTTTTATCATAGAAATCGAGCCACGGTTGGTCCGGATCAACCATCGCATCTTTCCCGCTTCGGTATCGTCGTTTCGGTAAATTTAAATATCAAAAAGCATGTATAATCTTTTGTTTCTATATCGATCTTGTTATATTATATGTTATTATGTTTATTATGTGTAAAAATTCATGCATGTTGTGCAAAGTTTGAGCAAAAATGGTTGGATCGCTTTTGAAAGGATTTTTGGATCTCAAAACTCAAAATTTGCTGTCATTTTAAATACTGCTACTTTTCGATCGATTTTCTGGAAAAATTTTCAACATAAAAATGTAGTAATTATCGATATCTTCGATTTGACAGTAAGTTCGTAATTTTTGGACCAGAAACGAGTTAGTTATGATCGTTTTCGTAAGACTGCTCAAACTGCAATTTTCTGAAAATATATTCTTGATGAACTCTTGAAGTTTATTTGTTGCAGGCTTCGTTGGGAACCGTTGGGTGACTGCTGTTGTGTTTAATATTGTGAGTATGATGTTGGGATGATTTTTGGTGCTTTGTTACGTGTCGATAGGCAGTTGGTTGCATTAAAATTCGTAGGAAACATTTTGTTGTCAAAATGTCGTGTTCGCCGTTTGAGTTGCATTGTATGATTTGCATCGTTGTTTTGAGGCATCATGGGAGTTTGAATCATTGCCATAGCATCCTAGGATGGGTCTCGAGGTGTTGGTTCATGGTCCATATGATTGAGTTAGGAGGATTAAGCCGCAAGTGTAGTGAATTCCGTTGGTTTACATTTCAAGAGCCTACACGGACCCTGACACGGGGTCAGTGACCTTGTTTCTTTCGAAGTGTGAATTTCCAGCATCTACCTGGATCCGGACCCAGACCCTTACACGGGGTCCGTGTTCTCCATGTTTTTTTAAAAAAAAATTAAAAATATGTATATATATAGGGATTGTTTTGGGGTTTGGTGTCATGATTTAGTACGATGATTAAACGAGGTCGAGTCCCGAGAGATTTAGAATGTCATAGGGAAATTTGTCATTTTTGGCTGTGAGCAAGACTAATACGTCTAAGTTATGAAAGATAAGTGTTTGAACTCATGTCAGTATGTGTAGCAGTGGCCCCAAGCGAGACCCAACGCATCCCTCAACGCTATGTAAGTATGTTCGACGTGAAAAGGAAATAATTTAAGTTTTTGAGGTATTTAAATGTCTTGTGACCAATTATGAATGGGTTTGGAAGTCGATGAACGTGTCCTAGAACCTCTCCACCCCGGTAAAGCATGACCAGGTTTAGATCAGGATTGGAAAGCGGTAAAGCATGACCAGGGACCAATCCACACGGTAAAGCATGACCGGGGATCTAATGTATGTGGTAGTGGATTTTCCATGCCTCCCCAGTACTGTGGTTTTGTCTGATCAGGAGCATTTTTTTATGGGTCACTTGCTTTGAAACATATCTCTACGCAAAATGATGAAGTTTATGCATGTTCAAGTATGTATGATGCAAATATGTTTTTGAAAAGTTTTATGATGATGGCATATGTAATTACGTTCAAGTTTCAAGTATGTACGCCATACTTTATAGATGCATGTGGTTTTATTACGTATTACTTGTTATATCCAATTTATACATGTTGAATTTTTAGACTCACTAGACTTGATCGATGCAGGTGAGGATGACCTTAAAGAAACGAGGGGAGGGCACCAGTGAGCCGGCTTGGACTGCGCGGGAGGCTAAACCCGAGGACCGCCCATGTTTTAAGATTTTTATGCATGTTTCAAATACTCTTGATTTTGAGGGGATTTTTTACGATGTTTATCGATTACTTTAGAAAACTTTATTTGTCATCTTTTGTCGCAAATATTTTGGATGAACATTATTTTTTTATCGAAATTGAATGATGATTAGTCATTTAAGAAAATTTTTATTTTTCCACAAATTTTAAAATAGTATAAAGTACGGTACGTTAGACAAAATATGGGCTTATGGTATGCTAAGGATTATTCTTTCAACTCAACAACAAGCAGCTGACATCTTCACCAAACCATTAACAGAGACTAAGTTTTTTCATATTCGCAATATTCTTGGTTTAATTGATCTGACTTAATTATATGATGTTTGTCAACTGTTATTAATTCTTGTTCAGTTAAGTCAAAATTGATTTATCTTAATTATATCAATTTTTAATGATATGATGGTTGTTATTCTTTTTCAGTTAGTCAAATATAAGTTAATAACTGTTCAGTTAGTCATTGTCAGTTAGTTTATTATTTGTCAACTGATATCAGTTCATATGCAGATAAGGAAAGAACATTGAATCGAAACAACAAGTTTATTGATAAAATCTAAACCAGGTTACACGATTCATCTAATGTTCATCGGCATCTTGCCAAAGGGACAACCAATTAGTCAATTCATGACTGTTAATTCTCCTGAAGCCTTCTGAAGAAGAAATACTCTCCAGCACATTCCGCTCCTTCATAAGCATCAGATGAATAAGAAAATCATTAGTGACAAGCTCTGAAGTATGGTTGACTTCAGCACGCCTCTTATATTTTCTTGCAGTTGCTCTCTGCTTCGTATTAGCAACTAATCCATCACGTTGAATCGTTTGGAGCTCGTGTACCTTGGTCCAAGTGGACATCACCTTTGTAAAGACGAACTTTTCAAGAGACTTCTTTAGTTTCTCCAAACGATGAGGTGTCAATGCAGGATGAGGGACATTGGAACTATTTGAACTATCCATCAATGCTTAATTGTTATTATCGAATGAAAATGGTCTTATTAATAGATAATTCTTAAAGAGACAAGAAGAAGATGAAGAGACATCAGTTACTAGAATGGACTTAACTGATCCAGACTAAGCTTCCTCTACTCTTTCTTTTATTTATATGCATTTAGTGAGGGGGAATATCAAAGATAAACGGTTGACTTAGAAGACAATAGTCAGTTGGTCTTTAACTAAAATTATTCAGCTTATGACTGATCACTCAGTTGCCGACCTAAATGATCTTCTCCAATAAGTTAACTGATAAATCGATAAATATTCAATAATAAGTGATGTGACTGATAATTACGCATTTAATGCACGTCTTTCAATGAACAGTGTTTTAAAACATGGCCCCACATAGTCCATTTATAATTCTACACACGCTTTTATCACACGAACACACAGTTTTATTCAAATTAACTTGGACTGACACGTGTCCAAAGATTTGAACAGTCACATACAAACGTACTTATCCCCTCCTCATTTCAGTTTTTCTTCCTTCACGCGAATTTCAATCTCCAGAGAAAATCAAACACTGAGCTTTCTTTCTTGAAGATAATCAATCTTGCAGAAATGTCAAACCAAGTTCCAGCATATATGTTAAACGCTATGGCTGTTGATTTTGATTCAGTCCTATCTGTTCAGAGTGAGGCTATCAAAAGTGTGTTTATCAAAATAGAAGATGCTGGACTTAAGACATTTTTGGGACTTTCTTCCCAAGAAATCTATCCTAAAGAGACTCAAGATCTCTACGCCAACGGTTTTGTCTCTGGTGACGGCAATATCACTTCAACCGTCAACAACCAGTTTCTAATGATCGACGAAGACTACTTCAGCAACCTCTTTCAGCTACCAATTGATGGGCTAGTAAATATTTCTGAGGTAAAATCCTCTGATGTTGAGGAGATGCAAACTCTCCTGTCTGCCGATGGTCGGAAAATCAAAGTCTCCGATCCCAAGAAGAAACTCAAGCCAGAAATACAGTTACTGGCTGATATAGTGACCAAAGTGCTTCTAGCTAAAGCAGGATCTTTTGCTGCCCTCACGTTGGAGAAATTTCAAGCCATGACATCCATCATGACTGGAAAAAGACTGAACTGGAAAGGTATCATCTTCAATCTTCTGAAGAACATGTTTCAGTCTTCAAAACAGTCGAAGGGATTTGTTGTGCAACTTAGCTATCTGTTGAAGAGCAAGGGCTTAGTGGGTGACTCATCTGAGAGGACATCAAAATTCAAAATATTCAATTCCAAGAGTGTTCAGCTGCCTAAACTCAAGTTGGACATCTCTCCTGAGTAGTTTGTCAAAGTAAAAAGGGAGATTGGGACGCAGGAGGCTCCCAAATTAGTTAAAAAATCCAGAATGGACCTTCAAAAAAGGCAATAAAACGAAAACTGATTGTCAGTGAGACTGATTCTGAAAAGACTCCTTCTTCCAAGATCTCCAAGAAGCCCAGAACTCAGAAGACAAAACCTTCAATCACTGTGGGCTCCATTCCAACTGAGAGGCTGATCCAATCAGGAGCTGAACAGCCAATCAAGGCTAATCCACTGAGAGCAATACCAGTTGATCCTCAACTGATGATCAGTTTCCTCCATCTATTGCTCCTCTCAAGAAAACTTTCATCAAATCTGGTGAAAAGAAGAAATCTATTGGAGTTAAAACTCCACTCATCACTATCTCTGGCCTAATTTCTCTGCCATTTGCCAGACCTAAAGGGATAGTGATCAGAGAACAAATTGATACAACTAGGTCTGGACTGAGCATTCCTCATGTTCTGACTGACTCAAAGGGCAAAGAAAAAACGACAGAAGAGCCCTTACCAACAAACACCATTCAAACCCATATTGACCTCATCTGGAAAGAGGTCAATGAATTTTCTCAGACTAAGCTGAAGATTTATGATGAATGGGTAAATATCAGTACTATCGTGTTTTCCAGGCAACTGAAAAAGAAATCAGTTTTGAAGAAGTTTATTTCCTTGGAAACCATTGTTACGAAAATGGTCAAAGCATCTTCAGTGGCTCAGGCGTTGCTGAGGAAAAAATATTTCTTTTATCAAGTACGGGCAAAGAAGCTAAAACAAATGGTTGTTCAGCTACGCCAAAACTTTAATCCCACCAGTCCAACTGAATTTAATGACAAAGCAGTTTATGACCAGTTGGACATGGAACTTTTATCTTTACATATGGAAATCAGGAATTGGGAACTAGATCAAGAACTGATCATTCCAGAAGATTCCTAAGATCGTTCATCTGATGAGGAAGCTGAACAATCAGTTCAACTGGAAAAGCTATCCGAGGAACCAATTGCTGAAACTACTGAGCAAGTAACTGCTCCTTCAAAGGATGCACAACCTTCAACTGATGCTCCTTCTTCGTCAACTGTAGGATCTCAACTATACACTGATGCTGATTTATCATTTGCAAACATTGATGAAGTTATTAAATCAGTTGCAGTTGATATTCATCAGATTACTACAAAAGCAGTTGAAGAATTTTTCGCAACTGACGAGCCAGCTTCACAAGCTTCGTTTCAACCAACTGAAGAGCCAGTTCAGTTGACTGCTACAACTGAATAGACAGTTTCTACAAGAAATGAAGAAGTAGTTTAGTCATCTGCCACAACTCAACAAAGAATAGAGATGCCAGCTGTACAACCTACCAGAGTTTCAGTTGTTCAACCAACTAAAGAATCAGCTGAGCAACCAGCTCAAGAAACAATTATTATTTCAACAGATCAACCACCTGAAGAACATTTAGACTCTATTGTTGTTCCGACTTCTTCTTTTCCACAGCCTCAACAAGAAGCTTTACCAGAGGATATCTCAGAAATGGTCAATCCTATAACTGAAACAACTGACGAGGCCCTGGTGATCTTCAATCAAGAAAACAGGGAGTAGGAACCAGAAACTTTTGGAGCCATGTCTCCTGGCATATCAATAGAAACTGAAACTTTGTTTGAAGATATTCAGGCTATTCAGACCAACCTCATCGGTGTAATGACTTCCATTTCTGATATCAAGTCAACCCAATTTTCGCACACTTTGAGGTTAGAATCCATAATGGAAAATACCATGGGAAGACTGCAGCAAATTCAAAAGGACGTAACTTCATTTTTTTTCCAAATGGAAGAACTTCAAAAAGACAGAGTGTCAGCTGAAGCTCATTTCCAAACTCAAGCCTTGGTTACAAGACATCTTGATTTTCTGGAAAGCACTGTTTCAAAGATAATGGATTTACTACAAGATATCCTGATGAATACAGTTTCTAACCTCTCCTCAGATGTGCGGATCTTATCCAAAAAGGGGGAAGAACAAGAAGAAGGAAAAGATCAGCCTAAAAGAGGGAAATTGTTGGAAAATGAATTTCGGGTTTTTGACAAACCGAGCATCTAACTGATTTAAAAGAATGATAGAAACTGATCTAATTTATAAAACTATCGGAAGGCAATTGAACCAGCAACTCAACTGAACTACGCAGACAACTAACTGATCAGTTGGAAATGATCAGTTACTACAATCAGCTGATCCCTCAGCTGTACACTTCATCAGTTAAGACATTAAACCGAAAAAAGCTGACTGCAACAAGTAGTGGGATCGCAGCATCTCAGAAAACTGCAGTGTATGACTGTCATAAGAATGTTGACGTGACAAGCAACAGATAGAAATGTTCAAATTTTATTTAATATTACCATTACAGGAAAGCCTATAAATAGCAGAGAAGAGCAGCTGAAGAAACTATTGAAACTCTTGAAATTTTGAATCCTTAAACAACTATCGATTTAGTAGTCAGTTACTCTGCTGAAATCCTTATAGACATCAAAGCTCACCCTTACTGCATACATTCATAGCCTTCAGGCTATACCTCGAGCTTTCAAACACAAGCTGTATTACTTGATCTTGAAAAGATCATTGGGTTAGATTATTTCATTTCTTTTGTGTACTGTAAACAAGTTTGTTAGTAAGAGTTTCAGTTTGGCATTGTTAAGTCCAAAACTGAAGTTGGTCTGTACAACTGATTGTATCGGTCAAAGTCTTTTAGTGTATATCCTATCTTTGAGATAGAAGGGCTGACGTAGGAGTATTTGAAATCTCCGAACATCCATAAAATCTTGTTTCCTCATATTTAAGTTTATATTCTATCTATCAGTCAGTTTGTTTTCGCACACTATTTGTTAACTGATTGATATTGACTTACAAGATTCCCGAGTATCAGTTTATCACTAAACTGACTCAAAAGTCGTAAAAGGTTTTGAAAATAGTAATTGTTTATTCAACTCTCCCTTCTAAACATTTTTCCACCTTTAACCGATCCTATCACTATTCCTTCTTCTTGCCTATATCCTTCTGCTACAAGCCTCACTTTGTTGCGCACAACTGAACCATCATTGTTCAGTTTGTTTTTGTATACCTACTTTGTACCTATAATGGTTTTAGAAAATGGTCTTTGAATTAAGTTCCAGACATTGTTAGGTAAACTGATTTAGCTCTTCTTGCATGGCATTTATCCAGTTAAGATCAGCAAGAGCTTCATCCGTTTTCTTAGGTTCCAGTTGGGAATCGAAAGCTGAATGAATAAATAAATTAAACATTTGAATCCGAGTTCTTACCGGATTAGATTGATTACCTATTACCAATTCTGGTGGATGTGATTTCTTTCTTATGTACTCATAATTTGTTGCATCCATCTCACAACTGCTTCGGTTGGAAACAGAATATTTTCTTCAGTTTCAGTGGCGGTTGTATCAGTTGGTAAATAGTATTATCATTTAACTTCTCCAACTGATTATCAGTAACACTTTCTTGTTCAACTGATTTATCCAGCACTTTTGATTCTGGTGTTTGAAGGATATTTTGATTAATGTGATTCCCTTCTTCATTATCATCCTCCAAACTAATATCTATAAATCGATCAACTAGCTCAACTGGATCAGTTGGCATATCAGTTAGCACAGTTTCATCAAATACAACGTTAATATAATCTTCTTCATTCAAAACGCATTTGTTAAAATCTCTTTAAGCTTTACTAACTAATGAACACCCAAGAAATATTATCTCTGCAGATTTAGCATCAAAAGTTTTAAATGATTTTTTCCATTATCAAGAATAAAACATCTGCAGCCAAATATTTTGAAATAAAAAACCACTCTTTTGCGTCCATGCCAGATCTCATACGGTGTTTTCAAATGATTCTTATTAATCATTGATATGTTCTGAGTGTAACATGCAGTGTTTACTACTTCTGCCCAAAACCTCTGAGAAATACCAAAATCCGCAAGCATTGTTCTAGGAGTTTCTTCAAGGGTCTGATTTCTTCTCTCAGCTACACTATTTTGCAGAGGAGTTCTTGCTGTTGAGAGCTCATGCTTGATCCCAATATTTTCTAAAAATTATGAAAGATTTTGATTGATGAATTCAGTCCCTCGATCAGACCTTATTCGATCAATCACAACTGATTTTTCATTTAATAGTATTTTGAAAAGCATAATCGGTTGTGCAGCAGTTTGATCTTTGAATTTAAGAAAGATAACCCAAATAAATCTTGAAAAATAATCCACGACTACTAAGGTGTATTTCATTCCCCCTAAGCTCAAGAGTGATATAGGACCAAAAAGATCCATATGTAGCAGTTCTAAGCATCGGGAAGATGATTTACAACCCTTATTTTTAAATGAAGATCTTACTTGCTTACCAAACTGACATGCTGAACAAATTTTATCTTTTGAAAAATCTATTTTGGGCAAACCAGTTACAAGATCATGGTTACTCGGATAAGCAATATATTTAAAGTTTAGGTGGTTCAACCTCTTATGCTACAACAAGTTTTTTGAAGATTTGGAAGCTATAAAATAAATTTGTGCATAAGGTTGATCAGTCCAATTGACTTTGTAGGTGTTCTCACAACGATTGCTAGGATGATCTCATCAGTTGAATCTCTAACTGAGCAAGTGTGTCTGTCGAACTGAAGTGAGAATTTATTGTCACATAACTGACTGATGTTAAACAAGTTATATTTCAAATTCTCAACTAGTAAAACATCTTTGATAGTGAAATTACCATGGATAAGCTTACCCTTACCCACATTTTTACCTTTGGATTTGTCTCCAAAATTGTTGTTTGGACCAGTGTATTTGATCAATTGGGATAGCAAATTTGCATCCCCTGTCATATGACGCGAGCATCCACTATCCACATACCAAGTTGATTCTCTATTTGTACCTGTCACCTACAATCACACACAATATATAATCTTGGTACCCACAACTATTTGGGCCCTTTAGGAACCCAGACTTGGATCAGCCTAACGGACTTCCAGTTGATGTGTTCCAAATAGTTTTTCTCGGCTTGTGTTTACTTGATGTGTGATGTGCAGATGAAGCAATATGAGCTTTAGCCTTGTTCAACTGGTTGTTTAGCCGATATCTTTTCTGAACTGATTTACTGTTATAATAATTTGAGTAGCCATTTAAATAGTTCAGGTATTTATTGTTGAACTTTTTCGATGACTGACTTTTTGGGTCTGTTGAAATTTTTGGGTTATATCGAATACCTGTTGACTGGTTGACTCAAGTTCTGTGTCATCAGCCATCAGACACTTGACCTGTAGAGCCCAAAATCAGTACACGTAAAACCCATGTATTTATTTAATTGTTAAAAGTATTTATTTAAGTTTAAAATGATTTTAGCGGTGCATGATTTATGAATTTAAATTATTTAAATTATTTATATTTATGTGATGCACGTTAAAATGTCTTCTTGAGTTTCATGGTTCAGGCGATTATTAGATGAAGGATCGAAGAAAAGAGACCGACGATGATTTTGACGATTTTAAAATGTGGTATTTTATTTTGAGTTAGGATTGGGGCATTTTAAAAAATTTATTTAGTTTTTAATATTTTAAAATCCTGATTTAATTATTAGGTGATTTTATGATTTTAACCTTTTAAAGATTTGTCACTTGTACATTTTATTTTAAATTAAGATATTTTAAAAAGTCAGTAGGGAGTTAGTATTTTAATTAGCTTGTTAATTATTAATTAAGCAATTTTATACCCCTAATTAAATATAAACACACGCACACACACTTCTGCACACACACACATTTCATTTCAGTTTTTTTAGAGCAAAAAGTTAGGGTTCTTAGGACTATTAGCAGCCGCCCCTTCCTCTGAAATTTTCCAGCAATCCATCGTCCATTTTTCTTCAAGAAAATCTTGCCACGTTTGTCCCGGATCAACCCTCGCATCCTTCTCGTTTCGGTATCGTCGTTTCAAGAGTTTTAAAGATCAAGGTATGTATATTCTATTGTTTCTACATTGATCTCGTCATATTATGTGTTGTAATGTTTATTATGCATGAAAATCTATGTATGTTGTGAAAAAGTTGGAGCGAAAACATTTGAAATAATTGTTAGATCCAAATTTTTAGATCTAAAACTTGTCTGTTTTCATTTCGATTACTGCGAAAATTTGGTCGATCTTCTGGAAAAGTTTCAACATATAAAACGTAGTATTTTTTGATACCTTCTATTTGACAGTAAATTCGTAATTTTTGGAGAAGAAATGAGTTAGTTATGATCGTTTTTGTGGAACTGCTCAAACTGCGATTTTCTGAAAATGTGTTCTTGACGTGTTCTTGAAGTTTATTTGTTGCAGGCTTTGTTGGGAACCGTTGGATGATCACTGCTGCATTTAGGTATATTGAGTATGAGGTTGGGATGATTTTTGATGCTTCGTTGTGTCGATAGGCACTTGGTTACATTAGAAGTCATAGGACACGTGTTGGTGTCAATATGTCGTGTTCCCGAGTTGTGTTGCGTTGTTTGTTGTGCGTCGTTGTTTTTGGGCGTTGTGTGAGTTTGGAACATTGCAATAGCGTCCTAGGTTGAGTCTCGTTGCATCGGTTCAGGTCGTTTGGGCATGACTTTTAAAATTGCATCAAAATGTGTTCTTTTGGTTGGTTGCGCGCAGGGTTAGTGCCGCAGCGTTCACCAGGGAGCGCCGCAGCGCTCGATCTGCACAATTCTAGCGCCGCGACGCCCGCGGTGCTGCCCTTGTGGCGCCGCAGCGCTAGACCTGCGACATTGCTAGCACCGCGGCGCTAGGCAGTGACGTAGCACAGCTCTATCCAGGGCCTAAGCACTTGTCCGTGACTTTTTAATTCACTATTTTACGTTCATGTCTTCCAGTGTTTGAGAAAATGTTCGTACTTCATATAGAGAATTTTTTTGGGGTTCGTTGTCATGGTTTAGTACATGGATTAAACGAGGTTAAGTTCCAAGGGAGTTAGAACGTCATAAACGAATTTTTACTTCGGGTGGTGAGAACGACTATTACGTCTATGTTATGAAAAATTAAGTGCATCTAATCATGTTATTAAGTGCAGCAGTGGCCCCCAAGCGACATCCAATGAATCTCTCAACGTCATGTAAGTATGTTCGACGTGCAAAAAAAATATTTTATGTTTTTGAGGCATGCTAAATGCCTTGTGACCATTTATGAACGGGTTTGGAAGTCCGTGAACGTGTCCGAGGACCTCTCCACCCCGGTAAATCATGATCGGGTTTAGATTAGGATTGGAAAACGGTAAAGCATGACCAGGGACCAATCCAGCCGGTAAAACATGATCGGGGATCTGATGTATGCGGTAGTGGACATCCCTACCATCCCAGTACTGTGATTTAGTCTGATCAGGCACATTATGTATGGGTCACTTGCTTTGAAATTTATCTCTATGCAAAATGATGTTATGCATGTTCTAGTATGTATGATGCAAGTATGTTTATGAAAAGTTTTACGATATGATGGCACGCCTATGTTTATGTTTATGTAAGTACATTCAAGTTTCAATATGTATGTCCTACTTTAAAATGCATGTGGTTTTATTATGTGTTGCTTGTTATTCCATTTTATACATGTTGAGTCTTTAGACTCACTAAACTTGATCGATTCAGGTGTGGATGAGTATGAGGAGACGAAAGGGTGGGGACCAATGAGCCGGCTCGGTCTGCACAGGATGCTAAACCCGAGGACCGTCTATGTTTTAAGAACTTTATGCATGTTTTAAATACTCTGATTTTAATAATATTGTTTAAGATGTTTAAACGTTTACCTTTTTGCAAACTTTGATTGTAATTGTTTTACTTCAAATATCACTTTATTTTATCGCAATTTGATAAATTATTATTTAATTAAGAAAATTTTTATTTTTTTCCACAAATTTCAAATAGTTTAAAAAGTACGGTACATAACAGTTGGTATCAGAGCGATGTTCTTGTAAAAGGTTATTCCTACTGCTAGTTGCGAGAATCTCACGAAGTCACACCTCTATTCTGTAAGTTTTAAAGTTTTAAATTCTTTCATGTATTAAGAATCAAGACATGATTTCAGCATGTGCATGTTTAAGTTCAAATTACGTGCATCATATGATGTTGATATTATATCACGAACCGTACTATTTAACTACTTTAAATTTGCGGAAAAATAAAAATTTTCTTAAATAAGTAGAAATTATCAAACTTCGTTAATAAATAATTGCTCGTCTAAAATATTTTTAATAAAACAACTACCAACAAGTTGTGATAAGTAAACGTTAAAAACATTGAAAACACCACTCCTTAAAATCATAATAATTGAACATGCATAAAATCTTAAAACATGGGCGGTCCTCGGATTTAGCCTCCCGCTCAGTCCAAGCCAGCTCACTGATCCTCACCCCTCGTCTCCTCAAATGCATCCTCACCTGCATCGATCAAGTCTAGTGAGTCTAAAGACTCAACATGTATAAACTGGGAGTAACGAGTAATACGTAATAAAATCACATGCAACTTTAAAATAGAGCGTACGTACTTGAAACTTGAACTTGCATACTTAAAAACCTGAACGTAACATACTTGAAACTTGTGCATACATACATAAACATAGACGTGTCATCATCATAAGACTTTTCTTAAACATGCTTGTATACTTTTACATACTTGAACATTCATAAACTTCATCATTTTGCGTAGAGGCATGTTTCAAAGCAAGCGACCCATACATAAATACGTCTGATCAGACTAAACCACAGTATTGAGCTGACAGGGAAGTTCCACTCTCACATACATGAGAACACCGTTCATGCTTTAACGGGTGGATTGGTCCCCGTTCATGCTTTAACGCTTCTCAATCCTGATCTAAACACGTTCATGCTTTGGTCACGAGACATTTAGCATACCTCAAAAACTTAAAATATTTTCTTTTGCACGTCGAACATACTTACTTGGCGTTGAGGGATTCATTGGATCTCACTTGGGCCGCTGCTGCAACATACTAACATGAGTTCAAACACTTATCTTTCATAGCTTAGACGTAGGTACTCGTTCTCACCACCGAAGTAAATAAATAGCTTATGACATTCTAAATCTCTCAGAACTTGACCTCGTTTAATAATCGTACTAAGCCATTATATTGAACCCCAAAACAAATCCTATATTTTTACATAAATAAATTTTAACCATCGTACTAAACCATGATATAGAATCCCGAAGCAAATTCTAAAAAAAAAATTTTTTTTTTTTAAAGATGGGTGTAGGGGTCTGTGTAGGCACGAAAATTTCGTGTTTTTAAAGAAAAACGGACACGGACTCCGTGTCGGGGTCCAGGAAGGGGTCCGTGTATCCTCTGGACGTGGAAATTCACTAACTTAATGATTCATTCTTCCAACCCAAGCCTAAGGACCATGAACCAACACCTCAAGACTCATCCTAGGATGCTATTACATTTATTCGAACCCGTACAAACACCCCAAACATCCCCAAGCATCGTCAAACAACTTCAATACACAATAACCCGTAATTCGACATCGTTTCGCTTCCTACGACTTCTATTACATCCCAAGCCAATCCCGACCCAAACGAACCACCAAATAACAGCTAAACACATCTCACAACATATTTAAATGTAGTAGCACAAGCCCGGCGGTACCCAACGAAACCTGCAACAAATAACTTCAAGAACATGATGAACATCATTTTCATAAGATCAATGGTTTGAGCAGTCACACGAAAATAACCATAACTCACTCGTTTCTTGTCCAAAAATTACGAATTTTAAATCAAATCGAAGGTATCAAAAAGTTCTACGTTTTATATGTTGACAATATTTTCAGAAAACGAACCGAAATTACATAGGAACCGAAATGACAGTAAAACATCTTTTTGAGATCTAAAATAATTCAGAAATCGATTCAATGCATAATCGCTCAAACTTTGCTCATAATAATTAAAATTTTACGCATAACATACATCAAAATATCTACTATGACGAGATCGATGCATAAAACGAAAGATTATACATGCCTTTGGTCTTGAAACGTAGGAAATCTCGCAAATCTTGACGATCCGGACACGAGTAAGAAATTTGGAGCTTCTTGCTATTCTCTAATGGTAGAATAGATGGAAATGGAGCTTAAGAACACTTGAGGAGAGAAGGGAAATAAATGAGGAGAAATGGAGGAGAATTGATGGGAATGAATTTTCTTTTGGAGAAGACTTGGACAAAGTCTTGCAATTGGAGGCAAGTGGAATGGATTGAGGGTAATTTAGGAATAATTTAAATATATTGATTAGGTTTAAACTAATTAATCAATATATGGTGTAGTTCAAATAAAATTTAGACTACTCGAGGCTTGAAAACAAATACATAAAATATTCCTAAATTTACAAAAGTTGCACCACAATTAAGGGAAAATAAAATATTAATTGTCATAGAATAAAATACTCCATAATTTAAAAATTCCTTTTAAACTTAAATAAATATATTTATTTTTTTAATTTAAATAAATGCACGTGTTTTACGTGTACTGATTTTGGGTTCTACAGTTCCTCCCCCACTTAAATAAATTTCGTCCTCGAAATTAAATCTTACCAAACAGTTCTGGATAGCGACTTTTCATATCTGCTTCGGTCTCCCAAGTGGCCTCCTCTATTGATTGATTCAGCCACCGGACTTTGACCAACTTGGTCACTTTGTTCCGAAGTCTCCGCTCTTGTCTGTCTAGAATTTGGATAGGTCTTTCCTCATACGACATATCTGGAGCCAACTGCAACGGCTCAAAACTCAAAACATGTGAAGAATTTGCAATATACTTCCTCAACATCGAAACGTGGAACACATTGTGCACTCCGGCCAATTCGGCGGTAGGGCTACACGATAAGCTAGTGTCCCAACTCTGTCAAGAATTTCAAACGGTCCAATAAATCTCGGACTCAGCTTGCCTCTCTTCCCAAACCTCATAACACCTTTCATAGGTGTTATCTTTATGAATACGTGGTCTCCTACGGCAAACTCAAGATCTCTCCTCCTCTTGTCAGCATAACTCTTTTGACGACTTTGTGCGGTCTTTAACCTATCTCAGATCTTGACCACCAAATCTGCAGTCTGCTGAACAATCTCTGGACCAAGTTCTGATCTCTCACCGACTTCATCCCAATGAATCGGCGATCTGTACTTCCTTCCATACAGTGCTTCATAGGGAGCCATACCTATAGAAGATTGAAAACTGTTGTTGTAGGTAAACTCCACTAGAGGTAGCTTTGATTCCCAATTCCCATGGAAATCTATCACAAAGGCTCGTAACAGATCTTCCAATATTTGAATCACTCGTTCAGACTGGCCATCTGTCTGAGGATGGAATGCAGTACTGAATAGCAACTTCGTCCCCATGGCTGCGTGTAAACTCTTCCAAATGGACGAGGTGAATCTCGGTTCCCTGTTGGACACAATAGAAACTGGAATCCCATGCAAACGAGCTATCTCTCGGATATAGAGCTCTGCATACTGAGTCATGGAGAAAGTCGTCTTTACCGATAATAAATGTGTCGACTTAGTTAGTCAATCCACTATAACCCAAATGGCATTAGATCCTTTGACTTACCTCGACAAACCAACCACGAAATCCATGGTGATATTCTCTCATTTCCACTCGGGAATAGGAAGTGGCTTAAGCATCCCTGCTGGCCTCTGATGCTCTGCCTTTACCTGCTGACAAGTGAGACATTTAGACACAAATCGGCGGATGTAACGCTTCATACCTGGCCACCAATAAAGCATATGCAAATCCTTGTACATCTTGGTACCTCCTGGATGGATGGAATACGGAGATGTATGTGCCTCTGACAAAATAACTTCTCTTATCGAATCAACACTAGGCACCCACATTCTCCCTCTGTATCTCACAATATCATCAGACACTGTGTAAAGTACACTGCCCTTGGTCTCATCCTTCAGTCTCCATTTCTGTAATTGCTCATCTGAAGGCTGTCCTTTACGGATTCGGTCCAGCAAAGAAGATTGGACTGTCAGATTAGACAGCTTGGGAGCTCTGTCCTTAAGATAAACTTCTAAGCCAAACCTCTGAATCTCTGACTGAAGAGGTCTCTGCACTGACAGCTGTGCTAAGATTGCTACTTTTCTGCTCAAAGCATCTGCCACAACATTAGCTTTCCCTGGATGGTAGCTAATTTCACAATCGTAGTCTTTTACAAATTCCAACCACCGTCTTTATCTCATATTAAGCTCTTTCTACGTGAAGAAATACTTGAAACTCTTGTGATCAGTGAATATCTGACATTTCTCGTCGTACAAATAATATCTTCAAACCTTCAACGCAAAGACCACGACAGCTAACTCTAGATCATGAGTCGGATAATTCTTTTCATGCACTTTTAACTGTCTAGAAGCATAAGCTTTAACCCGACCATGTTGCATCAAAACTGCGTCTAATCCGAGCTTAGATGCATCGGTGTACAACACAAAATTGCCTTGCCCTGATGGCATGGCTAAAACTGGCGCCGAAATAAGAGCTTGCTTCAAGGTATCGAAGCTCTTCTGACACTCTTCACTCCATACGAATTTGGCATTCTTCTTGGTCAATGAGGTGAGTAGCACTGCTATCGAAGAAAATCCTTGAATAAACTTTCTGTAGTAACCTGCTAAGCCTAGGAAACTGCGGATCTCTGATGCATTCTTCGGCTCAACCCAATCCTTAACGGCTTCCACCTTTGATGGATCCACCTCAATACCACTGCTAGATACTATATGACCCAAAAATGCTATTTTCTCAAACCAGAATTCACACTTACTGAATTTCGCATACAACTTGTGGCTCTGCAAAACCTGCAACACTGTTCTCAAATGCTGACTGTGCTCCTCATGGCTCTTTGTGTATATAAGAATGTCGTCAATGAACACTATGACGAACTGATCTAAGTAGGGTTGAAATACTCGATTCATGAGGTCCATAAAAATTGCTGGAGCATTCGTTAGTCCGAACGGCATCACTAAGAACTCGTAATGCCCATATCTGGTTCTGAAGGCTCTCTTATGAACATCTGCATCTTTCACCTTCAGCTGATGATACCCCGATCGAAGATCTATCTTAGAGAACACTGTAGCTCCCTCCAACTGATCGAACAAGTCCTCGATCCTTGGAAGTGGGTATTTATTCTTGATTGTTACCTTGAAATGTCGAAATGTGAGTTTTGGTTAAGACAGGTAGTATTTTTGGGTCATATTATATCTGGAGAGGGTATATCAGTGGATTCCATTAAAGTGGAAGCCGTAATTTCTTGGCCAAGACCTACATCAGTGCCCGAAATTCGCAGTTTCATGGGTTTAGCGGGATATTACCGTCGTTTCATTAAAGATTTCTCGAGTATTGCTAAACCAATTACTCAGCTGACTCAGAAGAATGCTCCATTTATTTGGTCTGAAGAATGTGAGACCAGTTTTCTGGAGTTGAAGAAGAGGTTGACCAGTGCACTGGTATTGACTATTCCCTCCGGTACTGGTGACTTTGTGGTTTATTGCGACGCTTCTCACAGAGGGTTGGGATGTGTGCTGATGCAACGAGGGCATGTTATCGCTTATGCCTCAAGACAGCTTAAACCACATGAGACCCGTTATCCAATTCATGACCTAGAATTGGCAGCCATTGTCTTTGCATTAAAGATATGGCGACACTATCTTTATGGTGAAAAGTTTGAGATATATTCTGATCATAAGAGTTTGAAATATCTGTTTTCACAATCTGAATTGAATATGAGGCAGCGAAGATGGCTTGATTTGCTTAAAGATTTTGATTGTGAAATCAAATACTATCCAGGGAAGTCTAATGCAGCAGCAGATGCATTAAGTCGAAAGGTATGTTCTTTATCCTTATCGACGATTGGTGTTTCAAATTTGATAGAAGACTGTTGTTTGTCGGGATTAGCATTTGAAACAGATTATAGACCGTTGAGACTCTATACGGTGCAAGTAGAACCAGAGCTGATTATGAAGATTAAAGCGGCTCAGAACGTTGATCAGAATATACAAAAATCGGTATCGATAGTCAGAGCAGGACATCGATCAGAGTATCAGGTACGTGATAACGTCTTGTATGTGAATAATCGTCTGGTTGTGCCCAATGTTTCAGATTTGAGACGACAGATATTGTCAGAAGCGCACAACAGTCGATTCAGTATTCATCCTGGTGGCAGAAAGATGTACAACGATTTGAAAAGACAATTCTGGTGGAAACAAATGAAGAGTGACATTGCCGAATTTGTCTCCAAATGCCTGAATTGCCAGCAGGTGAAAGCAGAAAGAAAGAAACTAGGAGGTTTATTACAGAGCTTGTCCATTCCTGAATGGAAATGGGATCATATTTCCATGGATTTTGTGACGCAATTGCCGCGTTCCTCCAAAGGTTGTGATGCGATTTGGGTCGTGATTGACAGATTGACCAAATCCGCATGTTTTATTCCGTACAAAATGACGTACAGATTTGACCAGATGGCAGAGATCTATGTCAAAGAAGTGGTCAGATTGCATGGAGTGCCGAAGACTATTGTATCAGACCGTGATCCTCGATTTACTTCGCACTTCTGGCAGAGTTTGCAGCAGGCTCTCGGTACAAAATTACATTTGAGTACCGCATATCATCCACAGACCGACGGACAGTCAGAGCGGACTATCCAGACACTGGAGGATATGCTGAGAGCAGTAGTGCTAGATTTCAGCACTAATTGGCAAGATGCATTGCCTCTTTGTGAGTTTTCGTACGACAACAGCTATCAGACGAGTATTGAGATGGCACCATTTGAAGCGTTGTACGGAAAGAAGTGTAGATCCCCTCTATATTGGGATGATATCTCTGAAGTGCCTGAGATTGGACCAGATATGATCAGAGATATGACAGAAAAAGTGAAGCTAATTCGAAAGAAAATGAAGGCAGCGCAAGACAGACAGGCCAAATATGCCAATGTTCGACGCAGACCGTTGGTATTTCAGGTAGGAGACCGAGTATTTTTGAAGATTTCACCTTTCAGAGGAGTTGTCAGATTTGGCAAGAAAGGGAAACTTTCTCCACGATATATTGGGCCTTATGAGATTCTCGAGAAGATAGGAGATCGTGCCTATCGACTCGCTTTACCGCCTTCATTATCCGGGATACATGATGTCTTTCATGTATCGTTATTAAGGAAATACTTTCCTGATGCTTCACATGCTATTCAGCCAGACGAGACCGAACTGAATGAGACGTTGAGCTATGTTGAAAAACCGATTCAGATTATTGATCGCAAAGAAAAACAGCTCAGAACGAAGATGATTCCACTTGTGAAAGTTCAATGGACTCGTCATGGTGTAGAAGAAGCAACCTGGGAAACTGAATCAGATATGAGACAAGAATTCCCAGAGTTATTTCGATGATGTAAATTTCTTATACAGTTTTTGTATATACTCCTTATTGATACGAATAAAATGCCTGTGATTTCGAGGACGAAATCGTATCTTAGGGGGGGAGAAATGTAATGCCCGAGATTTCGATTCTATTAATATGAGATTATTAATTATGTTTTAATGTAATTATAGCCGGGCTATTCCGAGACAAGATTGGACAAAGAAATATGAAAAGCTAAGATGTAGGCCGGAAGTGTTGCGCCCGGGCGGAAGTCTTTGTCCGCCCGAGCGCCAATGAGTGAGCAAGAAAGTCGAACACTTCGCGCCCGGGCGGAAGTCCTTGTCCGCCCGAGCGCGACTGAATTACGCAGGAGGGCCGAGAGTTGCGCGCCCGGGCGGAACTTTATGTCCGACCGAGCGCGAGACGTCGTTTATGAAAAATCATGCCATGTATCTTATGGTTGCATGCAATATATAAATATACGTATCAAGCTTCAATTCTTCAGAAATCCTCAAAAGATAATCGAGAGAAGTTGCCGTGAAAGTGTTGAAAATCCTTACGCCTTTTGCGAGAAATCCGTCCGTCTGATTTTGAATCTGACTTCGGTACTGTGTTTCTATCGACGTAGGCTACAACTGGACGTAAGTTTTACTACGTTTTGACATGTTTTTAAATTATAATGATGTTAGAATTGAATTCACGTCATATATGCTATTCTTGACATGTTAGACAGCGTAGAATCGAAGTCAGACTGAGAAATGGATATCATATGGAATTATTATGATTTTCAGAATGAGATTGACTAGAATTGATATCAGATTGTACGGTGGTTGATTGTAAACGTTTGGAATTGATATAGACTGATATAGTATTATCAGTATCGCAAGATTGTACTGTTGTACTGTCAGAATTTGATAAAACAGAGAAGTTGTGATTTGATTAGAATATTGATACAGAATATTGATATTGTCATTGCCAGATTGAACCGTGACAGACTTTGAATCAAGACTTTGATTGTATCAGATCGACAGCAAGAAATGTATAAATAAATGTTGATTCGGGATTGCACAACTCGAGTTAGGTTCGACTTGAGTTTCCCCAAATCACATACTTTATTTATTGCATTGATATTTGCAGATTATCAGATTGATATGTTAATGTATTGACTTAGAACAAAGTCAGAGTCCGAGTCTAGGGCAGATCAGCCTAGCTAGGGCAGAACCGACGAGTCTTTCTCAGAACCGATAAGACTCTAGACTTACGGTGTATCGAAAAGCTTTAGATGTAGATCGACGTCTATCGTAGACACTCGATACAGAATACCAAAGTCTAAATTAGATTGGGATCCCTAGATTTGAGATAAGATAAGATTAGATCACGAGTCATTGATTCATGTAGTCAGATTAGATACATGTTTTGATGTTTGTTATGCTTTTATATATGTTTTATATGAATGCATTTAATACATTGTTTATACTGGGATATTTATATCTCACCGGAGTTATCCGGCTGTTGTCTTGTTTGTATGTGTACTTGACAACAGGTGGGATAGGTACAGGGTCACAGAGGTGAAGACAGATCGAGATTAGAGTGGAGACTACGGACTTGGACTAGAGATAGTGTTTAAACACTTGATAGTAGTTGTTGAACCTGAGTGTGTATGTTTGTATGTTTTATCAGATTTATACTTTTATACTGATATGTATAGGAGTTTGATTCCATTACCTTCCGCGTTTTAAAAAAAAAATAAAAATTTAGACCCTGTTTATTATAATTGATCAGATTAGTCCCAATGAAGATTTAAAACATGATTAGCGTCCGGGTCCCCACATGAACATTCATAAATTTCATCATTTTGCGTAGAGGCATGTTTCAAAGCAAGTGACCCATACATAAATACGCCTGATCAGACTAAACCATAGTACAGGGCTGACAGGAAAGATCCACTGTCACATACATGAGAACCCCGTTCATGCTTTAACGGGTGGATTGTCCCCGTTCATGCTTTAACGCTACTCAATCCTGATCTAAACTCGTTCATACTTTGGTCACGAGACATTTAGCATACCTCAAAAACTTAAAATATTTTCTTTTGCACGTCGAACATACTTACTTGGCGTTGAGGGATTCATTGGATCTCGCTTGGGGCCGCTGCTGCAACATACTAACATGAGTTCAAACACTTATCTTTCATAGCTTAGACGTAGGTACTCGTTCTCACCACCGAAATAAATAAATGGCTTATGACATTCTAAATCTCTCGGAAGTTGACCTCGTTTAATAATCGTACTAAGCCATTATATTGAACCCCAAAACAAATCCTATATTTTTACATAAATAAATTTTAACAATCGTACTAAACCATGATATAGAACCCCGAAGCAAATTCTAAAAAAAATAAATTTTTTTTTTAAAGATGGGGGTACACGGACCCCGTGTAGGGGTCCGGGTAGGCACGAAAATTTTGTGTTTTTGAAGAAAAACGGACACGGACTCCGTGTCGGGGTCCGGGAAGGGGTCCGTGTATCCTCTGGACGTGGAAATTCACTAACTTAATGATTCATTCTTCCAACCCAAGCCTAAGGACCATGAACCAACACCTCAAGACTCATCTTAGGATGCTATTACATTGATTCGAACCCATACAAACACCCCAAACATCCCCAAGCATCGTCAAACAACTTCAATACACAATAACCCGTAATACGACATCGTTTCGCTTCCTATGACTTCTATTACATCCAAGCCAATCCCGACCCAAACGAACCACCAAATAACACCTAAACACATCTCACAACATATCTAAATGTATTAGCAAAAGCCCGGCGGTACCCAACGAAGCCTGCAACAAATAACTTCAAGAACATGATGAACATCATTTTCATAAGATCAAAGGTTTGAGCAGTCACACGAAAATAACCATAACTCACTCGTTTCTTGTCCAAAAATTACTAATTTTATATCAAATCGAAGGTATCAAAAAGTTCTACGTTTTATATGTTGACAATATTTTCAGAAAATGAACCGAAATTACACAGGAACCGAAATGACAGCAAAACGTCTTTTCGAGATCTAAAATACTTCAGAAATCGATTCAATGCATAATCGCTCAAACTTTGCTCATAACAATTAAAATTTTACGCATAACATACATCAAAATATCTACTATGACGAGATCGATGCATAAAACGAAAGATTATACATGCCTTTGGTCTTGAAACGTAGGAAATCTCGTAAATCTTGACGATTCGGACACGAGGAAGAAATTTGGAGCTTCTTGCTATTCTCTAATGGTAGAATAGATGGAAATGGAGCTTAAGAACACTTGAGGAGAGAAGGGAAATAAATGAGGGGAAATGGAGGAGAATTGATGGGAATGAATTTTCTTCCGGAGAAGACTTGGACAAAGTCTTGCAATTGGAGGCAAATGGAATGGATTAAGGGTAATTTAGGAATAATTTAAATATATTGATTAGGTTTAAACTAATTAATCAATATATGGTGTAGTCCAAATAAAATTTAGACTACTCGAGGCTTGAAAACAAATACATAAAATATTCCTAAATTTACAAAATTTGCACCACAATTAAGGGAAAATAAAATATTAATTGTCATAGAATAAAATACTCCATAATTTAAAAATTCCTTTAAAACTTAAATAAATATATATTTTTTTAAAATTTAAATAAATGCACGTGTTTTACGTGTACTGATTTTGGGTTCTACATATTATGTTCATGCATGTTAGGTTTATGTGTTGGGTAAATTTTGGAACAGTATGCCGCCTAGACGTATGGTTGTCCTTGGAGCAAGGATGAGGATATAGAGCCCCAGGATGGGGAGAGGGCCACATCTCCTCGTCCACCCCCAGATATGCAGGCTCAGATGCTTGCAGGAATGACTCAGTTCTTCGCACAGTTTGCGAGGAACAATGCTGCAGTGAGTACAGGGGCAAGGCCTAGAACAAAGGTAGTTTACGAGAGGTTTAGGAGGATGGATCCGAAGGAGTTCTTGGGGACTACTGACCCTAAGATAGCTGAAGGATGAATTAAGTCCGTCGAGGTAATTCTTGCGTTTAGGGAGCTGCAAGATGCAGACAGGGTTAGGTGTTTCACATTCTTTTTGACAGGAGTTGCCAGACTATGGTGGGAAAGCGCAACAGTGTCAGTGAACTCAAACAATGACGTGGGATGGTTTCAAGTTGGTTTTCTACTCCAAGTACTTCATTGAGGAAGTACGCTCCCGTCTGATCAGAGAGTTCATGACACTGCGACAGGGATATAGCAGTGTGTCAGAGTTTGTCAGGAAGTTCGAGATGGGATGTCACTTTGTGCCCCTGATAGCAAATGATGCCCAGGAGAAGCTGAGGCATTTTATTGATGGGTTGCTGCCGATCTTGCGCCATGATGTGAGAGTTGCTGGTCTTACTACCTATGTCGTTGCTGTGTCTAGAGTGAAATACAGGGCAAGAGGCCCTATCATGCACCTCAGTAGCAGCGACCTCAGTTTAAGAGGCCTTTCTAAGAACAACAGGGGAAGAGGCAATTTCAGGGACCACCGAAAGGCAAGGGTCCTATCCCGCAGTAGAAGGTTCCTCAAAGGCCGGGAAAGCACCCGGTGTGCCCGAAATGCAACCGCTAGCATCCGGGGCAATGTTTATGGGGATCGGGAAAATGCTTTAAATGCGGAGCCAGCGACCATGTGCAGAAAGACTGCCCACAGTGGAGGCAACCGACTTAGGGGAGAGTCTTTGCCATGCAGGCAGAGGAGTCGAACTGAGACACGACCCTGTTGACCAGTAACTTATTTATTTCAGCAACATATCATTTTTGTTATGCATGTTTCGAAGTTTATTTGGAATTATTAGTGTGCTTGTTAGCATTTTTGGTGACTTGTGTTGAGATTTTCTATTATGCTTGAGGTTAAGATTATAATTTTGGGATTTAAGTCTTGGGTGTTTTGCTAACGTCTCTCAGGAAATATTTTCATAAAGAGAGTCGCCACGAAGGCCTTGATAGATTCCAGGGTCACTCACTCTTTTATCTCGGAGACGTTCGCTAATTAACTGGACGTCAAGTCTATTGAACTCGACGTGAGTTATTCAATGACAGTCCCATCATAGGAAGAGTTATTAGCTACTAGCGTGGTCAGAGACATCGATCTTGATCTACAGGGAGACCAAGTGTATGCCGATCTGATTGTGTTGTCGATGCTAGAATTTGATTTCATCTTGGGAATGGACTGGCTGACGAAGAACAAAGTTCTGATTGATTTTCAGAAATGATCAGTGCTGGTAAGACCGTTGGGCATGGATTAATTTCTCTTTGAGCCGGATAGATTGAGTAGTTTCCCTCGCGTGATCTCTTGCATGCAGGCACAGAGACTTATTCATAAGGGGTGTCAGGATTTTTTGCCAGCATTATTTCCTCACCCGACGTACCCACTTCGTCAATATCTGATGTACTAGTAATCAGAAATTTTCCTGAATTTTTTCCTGATAACGTCACAGGCCTTCCACCAGAGAGAGAGGTAGAGTTTTCCATTGACCTTGTGTCAGGAACTGTGCCAATCTCTAAGGCACCGTACCGTTTAGCTCCAACTGAGATGTTATAGCTCAAATAGCAGATTCAAGAGCTCTTAGACAAGAAATTCATCTGCCTTAGTTTCTCACCATGAGGCGCACCAGTGCTCTTTCTAAAGAAAAAAGATGGAAGCATGAGGTTGTGTATCGATTACCGAGAACTGAACAAGGTAACGATCAAGAATAAATACTCATTTCCAAGGATCGAGGACTCGTTCGATCTGTTACAGGGAGCTAAAATATTCTCTAAGATAGATATGCGATCAGGGTATCATCATCTGAAAGTAAAAGATGAAGATATTCATAAGACAGCCTTCAAAACGAGATATGGGAATTACGAGTTCTTAGTGATACCCATGAATCGATTATTTCAGCCCTGCTTGGATCAGTTCGTCATAGTGTTCATTGACGACATTCTCATCTACTCGAAGAGCCATGAGGAGCACAATCAGCATTTATGTATGGGTCACTTGCTTTGAAACATATCTATACGCAAAATGATGTTATGCATGTTCAAGTATGTATGATGCAAGTATGTTTATGAATTTTACGATATGATGGCACGTCTATGTTTATGTTTATGTAAGTACGTTCAAGTTTCAATATGTATGTCCTACTTTAAAATGTATGTGGTTTTATTATGTATTACCTGTTATTCTCAGTTTATACATGTTGAGTCTTTAGACTTTCTAGACTTGATCGATGCAGGTGAGGATGAGTATGAGGAGACGAGAGGTGGGGACCAATGAGTTTGCAAACTTTGATTGTAATTGTTTTACTTAAAATATTTTTAGACGAGCAGTTTATTTTATCGCAATTTGATAGATTATTATTTAATTAATAATTTTTTTAATTTTTTCGCAAATTTCAAATAGTTTAAAAAGTACGGTATGTTACATGACCTCCTCATTATCATCACTGAAGCAGCTCAAGCTCTCAGGTTCTGAATCTTCACTGTCAGATTCTGCCCATTTGGACTTGCTATCCTCTGTTAGAAACACTTCATGTTTCTTTCTGTAAGATTTCTTATCATCCTTAGTTCTTCTCTTGTGCTCGTAAGATTTCTTTCCTTTTTCAGTTGAGCCTCGACTGTCCTTCTTTGGCTTAAGACAGTCAGCAATAAAGTGACCAGTTTTGCAACAGTTGTAGCAAGCATTAGGTTCTTCCTTAGATTTATTTCTTTGTTATTGTATTTGAAAGTTTCCATTATTTCTTATCATAAATCTTCCAAACTTTTTGACAAATAATGAAATAGCGTTATTACTTAACTGATTAGCAGATTTGTCAATTAAACTAGTTGGTTCCAGTTGGAGAGCAGTTAGGGCAGTTGTAGCAGCTGGTGTAGAAAGTCCCCCTTCTATGGTTTGCAACTCAAACTCGTAGGCTTTTAAATCATGCAAATAAATCATGAAGTTCGAACTTGTTCAGGTCATTGATTCTCGCATTGCCATGGTCTTAACATCCCTTTCCTTGGGAAGACCTCAGACTACTTTCAGTGTAACCTATTTATTTGAATACACCTTTCCGAGTGGATTTATTTTGTTTACTATGCTACTGATTCTTTCATCATATTCGTGCATGGATTCTTCTTGGTTTGCTCATTGCCTTCGCAGAGTTGAATCAGTTTCTCCCAGATTTCCTTGGAAGTTTTTCACATTTTTATTTTGCTGAAAGTGACCTTATCCAGCGTTTTGTACCAAAATTTCTTTAGCCACATTGTCCAAGTTGACTTTTTTTTTGTCTTCAGCAGTCCATTCATCTCGGGGTTTTTTAATGTGGTGTGGTGCCCCATCACTTATGGCAACAACAGTGTTTGCCTTAATATTTTCATGGGTCCTTATGTAATAACGTACCACATGTCATCGTCTTGTGCAGCTAGATGAGCCTGCATTCTGATTTTTCAATCATCAAAATCTTCTCCGGAGAACATTGAAATTTTGTTGAATGATTATGGTAATCAGTTTTTATATAGGAATATTAAGGAACAAGATTCAACTTGCTCTAATATCACTTGATAGAATCGGATAAAGGTGAAAGAGTGTTTACAAGGAGGGGTTGAATAAACACTAACAATTTGCGTGACATTTTCTTCTTTGATTAGTCATTTTATTGATAAACTGATACTCGAGAATCTTGTATGTCCATATTAATCAGTTCACAATAAAAGTGCAAAAATTAACTAACTGATATAGAATAAAACTTAAATAAGAAGATACAAGATTTTATGGATGTTCGGAGATTTCAAACACATTATGTCACTCCTTCTATCACAAAGATAGGATATTCACTAAAAGACTTTGATCGATACAAAGAGTTGAACAGACCACTTCAGTTTTGGACTTAACAATGCCAAACTCAAAATCTTAGTTACAAACTAGTTAACAGTGCTCAATTAGACTGAAACAACTTAGCACAACTGATCTCTATAAGATCAAGTATAATCACAATAACACTTTGTGCTTGTAAGCTCGAAGTATAACCTTGAATGATATAAATGTATACAATAAGTGTGAACAAAGGTTTCAGCTGAGTAACAGCTCAGTTGATAGAATAGTATATCAACCGGGTTGATTCAGAGTTATATTTCTCAGTTGCTCTTCTCTGCTATTTATAGGATTTGCCTCCAACGGTAATATTGAATACGATTTGAAACTTTCTATCTGTTGTTTGCCACATCAACATTTTTATGACAGTCGTACACTGCAGCTTTTGAAATCCCATTACTTGTTGCAGTGAGCTTTTGTATAGTTGTCGGTTGAACTTATTTTTCCTTAACTGATGACGTGTAAAGCTGAAGGATCAGCTAATAGGATGTAGCTGATATGCTCACAACTGTTTGTAGTAACTGATCAGTTCCAACTGATCAGTCAGTTGTCTGCATAGTTCAGTTTTCTAGTCTAGTTGCCTTTGAAAATCTGCGTACTAATCTTCAGTTACAAGAAACCGATAGTTTGCATATTTTAGATCTGTTTCTATCAGTCTTCTTAATAAACACTCAGTTTGTCAAACTTCTGAAATTCAGTTTCCAACGCCTCTTATTAATAAGTCTCCGTGCCTGCATGCAAGAGATCATGAGAGGAATTAGTAATAAGTCTCAGTTTGGTAAACTTCTGAAACTTCTGAAATTCAGTTTCCAACGCCTTTTATAAATTTGTCAAACTTTTGGCTCAAAAATGAATTGTGTCATATTTAATTCCTTTTGAGTGAAAATGTACTTGAGGCTCTGGTGATCAGTAAAAACTTCGCATTTTACTCCATAAAGGTAGTGCCTCCAGATTTTAAGTGCAAATATTACTGCGGCTAACTCCAAGTCATGAGTGGGGTAATTCTGCTCATATGGTTTTAGTTGCCGTGAGGCATAAGCAATTACCTGACCCTCTTCATAATCACACACCCTAATCCTCCCTTTGAAGCGTCACTGTATACAGTGAAATTCTTACCATTCTCGGGAAGAATTAGTACTGGTGTGCATGCGAGTTTTGTCTTTAGGGTTTCAAAGCTTCTTTCACATTCTTTATTCCAAATGAATTTCGAATTTTTCTGAGTAAGTTTTGTGAGTGGAATGGCTATCGGAGAAAATCCTTCCACAAATTTTCTATAGTAGCCTGCTAAACCCAGAAAACTCCTGACTTCAGTCACTGTCTTTGGTTGTGGCCAATCCTTGATTGCCTCTACCTTCTTAGGATCTACTGACACTCCTAATTCAGAAATTATATGCCCTAAGAACGCCACACTTTTTAACCAAAATTCACATTTCTTGAATTTGGCGTATAGTTCCTTTTCTCGAAGTGTCTGCAAAGTGAGACGCAGATGCTCTTTGTGTTCTTCTTCACTTGGTGAGTACACAAGGATATCATCTATGAAAACATCCACAAACTTGTCGAGATATGGTTTGAATACCCGATTCATCAGATCCATGAATGTTGCAGGAGCATTTGTTAGGCCAAAAGGCATTACCGTGAATTCGTAATGTCCATATCTTGTCCTAAAAGCAGTTTTAGGGATGTCTTCCGCTTTGACCTTCAACTGATGGTAACCAGATCTCAGATCTAGTTTTTAGAAGACCTTGGCTCCCTTTACCTGATCGAAAAGATCATCTATTCTTGGAAATGGGTACTTATTCTTTATTGTGATCTTGTTCAACTCCCGGTAGTCAATACACAGTCTCATGCTCCCGCCCTTTTTCTTTACAAAAAGCACTGGGGCTCCCATGGGGATGCACTGGGGCGAATCTGCTTCTTGTCTAATAATTCCTGCAGTTGCTCCTTTAGCTCCTTTAATTCAGCTGGATCCATTCGGTATGGTGCCTTTGATAGTGGTTCAGCACCATGGACCAAATTGATTTCAAATTCTATTCCCCTATCGGGTATCTCACCCGGTAACTCTTCGGGAAAAACATCTAGAAATTCTTGAACAATCGGTATATCTTCCATCTTTGGAATTTCTTCTCCCTTGACTTCATTGATCATTGCCAGATAAATCTCTTCTCCTCCTTTTATGGCCTTCCAGGCTTGTGAGGCAGATAACAGAGATTTCCTTTCTTTGGACTTCTGTGGTATATGACTTCCTCCTTAGTCGAAGTCTGAAGTCTAATATCTTTCTTTTGACAGTCTACTATGGCATGGTTTTTAGCTAACCGGTCCATTCCATGAATGATGTCAAACTCAACCATATTGAGTTGAATTAATTCCACTTCAAAAGTTTGATTGCTGATACAAATTGTACAGTTTCGATACACTTTGTGTGTTGTGGTGATCGAGACTGTTTACTTGCTCCTGTAGTTCTTGTATTGTTGATTGGCTCACTTTTTCATCGATTTCTTGCTCTTCAATCCACTCCTGAAGACGACGTTGGGTTTTGAGAAGACTATTTTTCCGAATTTCGAGTGTAAAAATCATATCTTGCGCTTTCTTCAACTCCTGCTTGGTGGTCTCGTGTTGAAACTCTGACTCTAGATGATACGCAGCATAACGTCTAACGTCTTCGCGTAGTTTCTTCTCTTCCACTCGGGCTTCACGAAGATCCTCTATCATGCATACGTTATTCCCATCCAACTGGTAGTTATCTCTCTCGAGTTTATCATTCTTTTATTTCAGTGTTTTAATTTCTGACTCCTTTTCCTGAAGTTGTTTCTGAAGTTCATTTATAATGCTTTGAAAGTCCATGTTGGTTTCCTATAAAAACATTTAAATAAGATACTCATCCATTCTTAAATATGCAATAAGAAAATAGAAAGTTTCAAAATAGTTTGGTACACATATTATTTTCTTAGTCACAAGTTTACTACAATCCAGATACTTTATTATAATGCTAATCTAATCGAACATCTCTCCGCCATCGCTGTCGCTGGCACTGTCGTCTCCGGCCACCTCCATCGGTGCTACCTCCTCTTCTTCCATATTCTCTATCACCAAATGTAGGTAGTTGTTCTGCTCTTGAAGTCTTTCCATAGTGTCGTGAAGCTTCGAAATGTACCGATCCTGCCTGGCGCTATACTCCTCCTGACGCTGACGGGCCTGAGCAGCACGTCCTCTTTCTGTTTCTACTCTCTCTAGCAATTCTCTGTTCAGCGAAGCCAGACGGGCAATGCGAGCTGAATCGGTGGTTATCTGAAGAAGTTATCTCTCAGCCAAGTCCAGATGATGAGAAAGTCGATGTACGTCGGTCTCCAATATGTGCCTAATCTCACTAAGCTCCTGTTTTTCCAGCTTCTCCCTAGCCAGTTGCGCCCTCAAGGTTGCAATATCCCTAGCTTGATTATCTATGGTAAGCTGACGTATACGAAGAGCAGCCTGAGCGCGAGTACGTGGAGCAGCCATTTCCTAGGATGAAATGGAGATAAAGCATCAGAATCGTATAAAGGATAGAAAGGCACAAATAAAGGGCACAATTAAAGTGGTCGTGGAAAAATTTTTGATTCTAAGAATTGCGAAGCAATTAAAGGGATAGATTTTTGAAACCTGTTCGAAATTTAGGAAACAGATGGAAGTTGAATTTCAAGAACAGATGAATGTTGGACTCAAATTGGGATGCACTAGGCTTTTGCCAAAATTGTCAGATTTTGTCTTTCAAAATCCCAGCGGGATTATGAACATGGCGGCTCTAATACCACTTAAATGTCACGCCCCGAGTCCTAAGCATCGGTGACATCCGGCATTGTTTAACAATTAAATTGAAAACAATAAAGCCTCGTATCAAATCAAACCAATCTTTTTCATAAATAAAGTATTGTCTTATAATGACAATGGAATAAAATACATCAGAGTTTCAAATAGCAGAAACGAAAGAAAAGCAAAATCTTGAGTTCTGATCTTGATCTCCGGTTCACCAACCCCAGAAGGCATCTTGCTCTTCCTCATCCAGTTGCTCCTCATTTTTATATGAAATTTGTAAGGGGTGAGTGTTTTGGGAAACACTCAGCAAGTGAGGGTCGATCGATTCCAAAGATACATATAGAACTTAATTTCTTAAGAATTTCCTTTAACACACTTTCAAAACTAATATTCTTATCTTAACAAAACGGAAACGAATCGAATAAGAGACAAAACTTATCAAATGATTCAGAACAAAACAAAAGCAATTCAAATCATTTCAATTCAGAACTGAACATATCAGAACAGACAGAACACTGTTACTCATCTCATTTCCATGGTCAAATTGTCCCCAATATGTTAGTCCTCTAAGGGGTGCGGCCAGAACACGGTTTTATACCCACTGATGGGGGCCAGACAGAAATGGTTTTATATCCACCATTGGGGGCCAAACAAAAATGGTTTTATACCAACCATTGGGGGCCATACAGAATCACAATTCTCGTCCCATTTCAAATCAATTTGTAACAGTGCAACACGAAATTCAGATTTGCCAGACAGAACGTATCAGAGTTTTCAGATATCAGAGTTTCAGACGGATTCAGCGGAACCAAAGAATTTCGAACAACAAACAGAGCACATAATCGATCGAAATTTTAAAACAGAACATACTGAATTTTCGAAAAAAGGACACACATAAACGCATGTCATAACTTATATATTCAAGTTTTAAAAATACAAAAAGTATACGTAACAAAAGCCCACTTACAATTTCTTGAACGAAGCTTCCTTGCAAAAATTCGGCAGTACTTCAGCGTGATTCTAACAACTGTTGTCGTTGATCGGGCAGTACTTTGACGCAATATTGTAACTCCGAACTACACGAACAAGACCTCCTTTTTCTTTCTCGATCTTGGCCGTGACTTGGGAAGGGTGAGGGGAGGCCGAAAATATGGAGAGTATGGTGAAGGGGTGAGGCCGAAAATATGAGAGCTTTTGGGAGCTTTTTGATGTGCCTTTTGTCTAGCATAGACCCTTGTATTTATAGGCAAATTTGTGTCCCTTTGGCTCCCCCTTGGCCGATTCCTTGGAGCTCAAGAATGGCAATAATGGTGTGATCATCCGCAAGAGCCACCTTGATCATTTCAATGGTCATTTCTTACACCATGAATTTGTGCTAACCCTTAGCTTAATCCCTTAGCTCCTTTATGGGTTTACTTAAAAGTCTTTTCTTGCATATTTAATTTGTTCAAACCTTTAGCTTAACTTTTAGCTCCCTTTTTGGTCTTGTTAGGACAAGCTTGGTTGAGCTTCTTCGAGCTGAAGGTTCGCGTCCTTGAGCTGTGGTTTCACTCCTCTTGTAAAAATTCTTCGATGGATATGGTTATTTGCAGCTTGGCATCCCGATGAACTATTCCCCGAGCTAAGAAGCAACTTTCTTGAGTTAAATTTGTTAAAAATCTAAGTGGATATTCAAGTTGTTTAGTTGAAACTAAAATTGATGAGCTTATTTTAAGTACATTTTCAAGTTCAATTTACTTACTTGATTTGCTTCGAATCGTAAAATCCTGGGTTCTCACATAAACTCCTCTATAAGCTTCGTGCTTGATCTCCATCAAAATATAGTCGCCAAATTCCAACTGCTTGAAATTTGACTATCTCAACGAGAACACAGAATCCGATACTTGTGTGACCTTCAATGATTCAGGGATATAGCTAGCCGTGGGTTCACATCTCCATGTGATTCAGAATAACATTTATTCTTATTCGGGTTTACCCTAGTTAACCACATTCTTTTCATCAACTCTTTGATCAAGAATGTCAGAACTCATTTTTGATTGCACCCATCGGATTATGGCAAGAGCGTCTTGTAGTGTAGGGCCCCGGGTCCGACATCTAATAATAATTATTATAAATGTAACAGACAAAACGATTGAGTAAAATACATAATTTGTGGTTCACAAATCCACATAAACATCGTCAAAATAATTTAAATGTCTCAAATGTTTGAAATAAAATTTTCAACATTCCAAAATAAACTTGTAAGCCAAAGTAATCCCAACATCATAAAATAGCTCCTAAGACTCGAGAATCCCACTTTAACTTGTATCTCCTCGCCTGGAGCTGGACTCTGGCATCCCAAGCCTCGCCTCACCTACCGTCCAGCACATGAAAACAAGAGGTAGCCGACGTGCCGGTGAGTATAAACCCAGTATGATACAATCAACAACATATGAGATTTAAAATGACAAATAGTTCATTTAAATTCATAAAAATGCAATGTAATGCAATGTACGATCAGAAGCTATGGGCTGTCAATAAATCTCAAGATCAAGTGAATCATCTGGTCATAGGGTACCCAAGGAAAGAGAATCCCCCAGGAACATCCACCGACTCATCCGCTCGGGGTGGATTGATGTGTTCTACAATCCCAGAATTATGGTGCGCCTATAGAGAGTGTTCAGGCCCTAACAGCGACCTCCACATACACTATGCCAACTCAACTATGGCCCCATACGTCCAACAAATCAATAAGTCAAGGCGACCTCCGCCATATCAAATCTGAATAGAAATGTTGCTCAATATGCAATGCAATGATGCATTTCAATCTAATCAAGCCAATATCATAATAATCTCATCTCAAAAGATCAATTATCAACAAATCACAAGTAATTCATCAAGCCATCGAATTTTCAATTTAAAATAAAAATGATACTTTTACTTCGTATGTTACCGACCGTAACATACCTTTCAAATATTACCAAAAGAAGATCGAAATGTGTAGGTGAAGTCTTGAACCTCGTAATTCTACTATAACTCAAGAACTTTGATCATCTATCAAAACAGAGTAGTTTCTGTTAAAAATTCATAATTAACTCAATACTGTTTCGAATCAAGATCCGCAAATTGGATATTCAAGAAAACTCAAATCCCAACAATTTTGTAAAGAAGAAATCCGTATCATTTCTTAGCCGAAATATGCCATAAAACATTCATTGAATCATTTTATCAAACACGTGGCGTGCGTGCTAAAGAGTTAGCTCCTTTACTTTGCCCTTAGTTTCAATTCTATTTCTTTTCAAAATATCAATACATACATTATCAAATCACAAATAACAATAATAATTCCATCAATCATTATATTAACAACTTTACCTCAACACTCAAACCAAACAACCCATTGTTTTCCCTTCAATCACTAAACCAAGGAAATAAGCTTTCTTACCTTGCTTATAAACTCTTGAGGAGAAGAACTTCTAATCTCCAAGTAAATATTAAGTCTTCAATCAAAGATTAATGTCTTGGAAGAAATTGGATTGAAGGAGAATGAAGAACCCTAGCTCTAAATCGATGGAGAGAAATGAGGATGAGAAGAAATGATACAAAAATCATTTCTCAATCTAATATATACCATCCAAACCTCAAAACACGTTTTTGAGTATGTTGCTGGGCGCCATGGTGCATGTTTTGGCGCAGGGGCGCACACCATACTGCCCAAAACCCAAAGTTTCAGCACCGGGCGCGCCATCGCGCGGGATCTGGCGCAGGGGCGTGCCATATTCTGCCAAAAACACATTTTTAACTTCAGAATTTGCGAAAGTGTCAACAAGAAAGTTGTAGCTCTATGTCTTGGCTTGCATCTCCAATTGGCCTCATGTCATTTGGAGGTCTGAGTAAAACGTTATGCTCAATCTCCCAACATGTGTCAGTGCAGGAACGACGATACACACGACACACTTCGGGCCACTTTTGTCTCCTCTTCCCTAATGATTTGACCAAAACTCAAAATAAGAAAGTTATAGCTTTATGTCTTATCTTTCTAATGAAAGTTGCCTCACATCAATTGGATCAACATACAAAACATTATGCTAAAAACCAAAACTATTGCCACATTTTTCATACCGTTTCTGCACTTCCATTACCTATTTAGCTCAAATTCAACATTTGATTCCACTCATCTATTATCTATTTCATTCTATAACATTCATTACCATTCATAACGTAAAGTCATAAACCATCACAACTACCTGCCACAATTTTATTTTATTTTTCAAAATTCGGGCATTACAATCCCTCCCCTCTAAAAATAGATTTCTTCCTCGAAATCAATCATCTCTTTCAAGTCTAACGTGTAATGATCAATACTGAAAATAAAATCGAGAATAGAAGCGTACTTCATTTGAATAACTCTTGATATTTATGTCTCATTTTATCTTCTAATTCCCAAGTTGCCTCCTCGACACCATGTCTGTTCCACTGTACTTTAATTAACGGTATCAATTTATTTCTGAGTTGCTTATCTTTTCTGTCTAGAATTTGAATCGGTCTCTCAATGTAGCTCAAATTCTGATCTAACTCAACTTCATCGTGTGGAAGTACATGAGAAGGATCTGGATGATATTTCCTCAACATACACACATGAAAAACATTATGAACACCTGATAATGCAGGAGGAAGAGCTAATCTATAAGCCAAATCACCAACACGTTCCAAAATCTCATACGGACCTACAAATCTCGGTGATAATTTTCCTTTCTTTCCAAATCTAACTGTACCACGGAATTGAGATATTTTCAGAAAAACTCTGTCACCTTTCTCAAAAATCAATGGTCGTCTCCTCATGTTCGCATACTTAGCCTGCCTATCCTGAGCAGCTCGCATACGACTCTGAATCAATTTCACCTTCTCTGTCATATCTCTTATCATATCAGGTCCTACAATTGGTTCTTCAGATAAATCGTCCCAATACAAAGGAGATCGACACTTCATACCATATAGTGCTTCAAATGGTGACATTCCAATGTTCACTTGATAACTATTGTTATAAGAAAACTCGACAAGTCGTATCGAATCCTGCCAACCAATGCCAAAATCCATAACTACAGCTCTCAGCATATCCTCTAATGTCTGAATATTACGTTCTGACTGTCCGTCTGTCTGAGGATGATAGGATGTACTCAAATGCAAACGAGTACCAAGGGCCTCTTGTAAACTCTGCCAAAAATGAGAAGAAAATCTGGGATCACGATCTGATACAATGGACTTAGGCACACCATGCAATCTCAAAACTTCTCTGATGTACAATCTGGCCATCTGATCATGCTTATATGTCATCTAATAAGGAATAAAACATGAAGACTTGGTTAATCTGTCAACGATAACCCAAGTTGCATCGCAACCCCTCGACGACCTCGGCAATTTCGTGACAAAGTCCATGGTGATATGGTCCCACTTCCATTCTGGAACTTTAAGGCTACGCAAAATACCTCCTGGTCGCTTTCTTTCTGCTTTCACTTGTTGACAATTCAAACAACGAGATACAAATTCTGCTATGTCAGATTTCATTCTTTTCCACCAAAATTGTTTCTTCAGGTCATGGTACATCTTTTTACTTCCAGGGTGTACACTGAACTTACTGCAATGTGCATCACGCAAAATCTGTATCCTCAACTCTGAAATATTAGGAACTACAATACGATCATTCACAAACAAAATACCCTCATTATTGACCTGAAATTCTGATCGATGTCCTGATCTGACGAGTTCAACTGATTTCTGAATGCTTTGATCTAACTTTTGGGCCTCTTTAATTTTGACAACAACTCGGGCTCTGCCTGAATCATAAATACTCTTACAGATTGAGTATCTACCACAAAATCCAAACCAGAAAAGACAACATTCTTCAACTAGATCAGATACACTGCTATTGATCAAGGACATATTGCATACTTTTCTGCTCAAAGGATCGGCTGCTGCATTCGACTTGCATGGATAATATTTTATCTCGCAATCATAGTCTTTCAACAAGTCTAACCAACGTCTTTGTCTCATGTTCAGCTCCACTTGTGAAAAGAGATATTTCAAACTCTTATGATCAGTGAATATCTCAAATTTCTCCCCATACAAGTAGTGACGCCAAATCTTTAAGGCAAAAATCACTGCTGCTAGTTCCAAGTCATGCACTAGGTATTTAGACTCATGTGGCTTCAACTGTCGTGAAGCATAGGCAACAACACGGCCATGCTGCATTAATACACAACCCAGTCCTTGATGTGAAGCATCAGTGTGCACTTTAAATCCTCCTACACCTGATGGAATAGTCAAAACTAGGAGCACTAGTCAATCTCTGCTTAAGTTCAACAAAACTAGCCTCACATGCCGGTGACCAAATAAATGGTACATTCTTTTGTGTCAACTGCGTAATTGGCATCGCAATCTGTGAGAATCCTTCAAGAAATCTACGATAATATCCTGCCAAACCCATAAAACTACGCACCACAAGAACTGATGTCGGTCTACACCAATTGATGACGCCTCAACTTTACTCGGATCAATTGATATACCAGCACTTGAAATCACATGTCCAAGGAAAACAACTTTATCCAACCAAAACTTGCACTTGGATAATTTAGCGTACAACTTTTCAGTTCTCAAAATTTCCAAAACAGTTCTCAAGTGCTCGGCATGCTCAAATTCAGATTTTCAATAAATAAGAATATCATCAATGAATATCACAACAAATTGATCTATATATCGTTGAATCACACGGTTCATCAAATCCCTAAATACCGCAGGCGCATTGGTCAACCCAAAAGGCATAACCAATAATTCAAAATGCCCATACCTGGTACGAAAAGCAGTCTTAGGCACATCTGCCTCTCTAACTCTTAACTGATGATATCCGGATCTTAAATCAATCTTAGAATATACTGAAGAACCCTGCAACTGGTCAAAAAGATCATCAATCCTTGGCAAAGGATACTTATTATTTATTGTGGCTTTATTCAACTGTCTATAATCGACACAAAGCCTCATATACCCGTCTTTCTTTTTCACGAATAAAACTGGAGCACCCCAAAGTGAAACACTTGGTCTTATATATCCTTTAGCCAATAGATCCTCAAGTTGTTCCTTTAGTTCTCTTAGTTCAATTGGTGCCATCCTATAAGGAGCTCTAGAAATAGGCTGTGTACCTGTCATCAACTCAATGTTGAACTCAACCTCTCGGACTGGAGGAAATCCTTGAATTTCATCTGGAAATACATCTGCAAATTCACTAACAATTGGAATATCTGCCAATTTAGGTACTGACCTTGAAATATCAATTGCATAAACCAAGAAACATTCTGCTCCTTTCTGCAACAAACGAGTCATCGACAAAACAGATATCAAAGGAATCTTAGCTCGAGAACCCTTACCATAGAACGTCCAGTGATCTGTCATATCAGGCCTAAATTTAACAATCTTCTGCAAACAATCTACAGTAGCCCTGTATCTTGTCAACATGTCAATACCAACTATGCTGTCAAAATCAGACAGCCCCAATATAATACAATCAAGCTCAATGACATTATTCTCATAACGAAATTCACAACCACTTATCATTTCAGCTGACCTCATCACTTTACCCAGTGGAGTAGAAATAGATAATGTAAATGATAATGGCATAGAATTTAATGAATGCAAGGAGACAAAGTGCTCAGCTATGAAAGTATGTGATGCACCAGTATCCATCAAAACATAAGCAGGATAACCTGAGAGAAAACAATTACCTGAAATGACATTATCTGGAGCATTATGTGCCTCATCCTCAGTGAGTGCAAAAACTCGGGCCTGCTGTCTAGTTGGTTGTCCTACCCTGTGGCTACCACTCTGTTTGTTCTGATATGATCGGTTTGACTGCTGATAGGAATGAACAGTAGGAGTCTGGCGATTCTGGTGAGGTGTCTGTCTCGATGATCCCCCACTCTGAGATATATCACTGCCACGGTTAGGACACACTCGAGCATAGTGTCCCACTTTGTTACACAAGTGGCAATTTCCCGAGACTCCTCTACACTGATCGGTATAATGTCTACCACCACACTGACCACAAGTCGGGCCTGAATAACCAGTGCTCTGAACTGAACCAGATTGTCTCGATCCACTAGAACTCGAAAAATTACTGCCATGACTCTTAAATTGTTTGCCTCTAGCCTTGAACTGCTCTCTTATGTTGCCACTGTTACCGCCAGTATTACCCTGTCTGAACTGCTGTCGGAACTGTGGTTGTTGGGGTCTTTGCGAATATTGAGAACCTCTCTTCCTAATGATTTCAGTTTCAGCTCCCTTGGCTCGATCAAGAGCCTCAGCAAAAGTGTTAGGCCTTCCGGTATTAACCCAAGTAAAGATATCAGGGTTAAGACCATTTATGAAGTGATCTGCCTTAGCTTCTTCATCGGATGCTACATGAGGAGCAAATCTCAGTAAATTCGAGAACTTTGCAACATAATCCTCAATGTTCAGATTTCCCTGCTTTAAATTTGCAAACTCGGCTCCCCTATCTTTCCTGTAAGAGGTAGGAAAGAAACGTTGATAAAATTCAGATTTAAAAATATCACAGGTAACAATCGTACCTCGACCCTCTAAAGCTTTCTTTGTCATGATCCACCAACTCTTAGCAACATCTAATAACTAATGAACAACTAATTTGATTCTACGATCATCTGGATACTCAAGAGATTCAAATAACTGATCCATATTCTCCAACCAGTTCTGACACTCTAATGCATTCTCGATACCCTTCAACATCGGTGGGTGCAAAGACTAAAATTTGGCTAACAGTATCTCCATCGGAGTCGGAGTTATATCCATCTAAGTATGAGTAGCACTGCCTTGATCTTGTGCCACTGGTATGTTCTGTCTAGGTCTACCACGACCTCTACCTCGAGTAGCCATGTCTGATATAAAATATATCAACACATATAAAATCACAATATCACAATCATCTCAATCTTGTATCAATCATCTCTGGCTCTCGAGACTCAACAATCTCAAAAATCTCAAATAAAGTTCAACAATATAGTATCTCAATTATGATCATGTATTTCACATTACGTCATAGTGAAAATGCTAGCAAAAATTATCACATGATCAAGACATTCGAACTGACTCGATCTACCATGTTCCCAAATATCTTACGCTCTGATACCACCTAATGTGGGGCCTCGGGTCCAACATCTAATACTAATAATTATAAATGTAACAGACCAAACGATTGAGTAAAATACATAATTTGTGGTTCACAAATCCACATAAACATCGTCAAAATAATTTAAATGTCTCAAATGTTTGAAATAAAATTTTCAACATGCCAAAATAAACTTGTAAGCCAAAGTAATCCCAACATCATAAAATAGCTCCTAAGACCCGAGAATCCCACTCTAACTCATATCTCCTCGCCTGGAGCTGGACTTTGGCATCTCAAGCCTCGCCTCACCAACCGTCAAGCACATGAAAACAAGAGGTAGCCGACATGCCAATGAGTATAAACCCAGTATGATACAATAAACAATATATGAGATCTAAAATTACAAATAGTTCATTTAAATTCATAAAGATGCAATGTAATGCAATATATGATCAGAAGCTGTGGGCTGTCAATAAATCTCAAGATCAAGTGAATCATCTTGTCATAGGGTACCCAAGGAAAGAGAATCCCCCAGCAACATCCACCGACTCATCCGCTCGGGGTGGGTTGCTGTGTTCTACAATCCCAGGACTATGGTGCGCCAATAGAGAGTGTTCAGGCCATAGCAGTGACCTCCGCATACACTATGCCAACTCAACTATAGCCCCATATGTCCAACAAATCAATAAGTCAAGGCGACCTCCGCCATATCAAATCTGAATAGAAAAGTGGCCCAATATGCAATGCAATGATGCATTTCAATCTCATCAAGCCATTATCATAATAAGCTCATCTCAAAAGATCAATTATCAACAATCACAAGTTATTCATCAAGCCATCGAATTTTCAATTTAAAATAAAAATGATACTTTTACCTCGTATGTTACCGACCGTAACATACCTTTCAAAGATTACCAAAAGAAGATCGAAATGTGTAGGTGAGAAGTCTTGAACCTCGGAATTCTACTATAACTCAAGAACTTTGATCATCTATCAAAACAGAGTAGTTTCTGTTCAAAATTCATAATTAATTCAATACTGTTTCGAATCAGGATCCGCAAATTGGATATTCAAGAAAACTCAAATCCCAACAATTTTGTAAAGAAGAAATCTGTATCATTTCTAGGCCGAAATATGCCATAAAACATTCATTGAATCATTTTATCAAACACGTGGCGTGCGTGCTAAAGAGTTAGCTCCTTTACTTTGCCCTTAGTTTCAATTCTATTTCTTTTCAAAATATCAATACATACATTATCAAATCACAAATAACAATAATAATTCCATCAATCATTATATTAACAACTTTACCTCAACACTCAAACCAAACAACCCATTGTTTTTCCTTCAATCACTAAACCAAGGAAATTTTAACTTCAAAATTTTAACTGCAGAATTTGCGAAAGTGGTCAACAAGAAAGTTGTAGCTCTATGTCTTGGCTTGCATCTCCAATTAACCTCATGTCATTTGGAGGTCTGAGTAAAAAGTTATGCTCAATCTCCCAACATGTGTCAGTGTAGGAACGACGCTACACACGACACACTTCGGGCCACTTTTGTCTCGTGTTCCCTAATGATTTGACCAAAACTCAAAATAAGAATTATAGCCTTATGTCTTATCTTTTTAATGAAAGTGGCTCACATCAATTGGATCAATATACAAAATATTATGCTAAAAACCACAACTACTGCCACATTTTTCATACCGTTTCTGCACTTCCATTACTTATTTAGATCAAATTCAACCTTTGATTCTACCCATCCATTATTTATTCAATTCTATAACATTCATTATCATTCATAACGTAAAGTCATAAACCATCACAACTACTGCCACATTTTTATTTTTTTTTCAAAATCCGGGCATTACATGTAGCATCGCCCCATGATCCCCTAGGTATCACTTATAGTGCATGCAAGAACCAGACAATTATGATTAACGTACAGTATGGTCCCTTCATCTCATATATCCTGATCGAATCTGCAACCATTGGTTCATCGATGGTTGCATATTAATTAGATAACTATGTGATACATATAATAGTGGTATCGCATGTCCCATTGGAGAATTCCTTCTCCAACGTACATCTCATACTCTGGCCAGCGATTCCACGCAGTATTATTTCATCAGATCACATAGGATATCCACACCCGTAGGTGAGCGGTGAATCTCCGACTACAATGCACTGGCTCCTACATGTGTCCTAAACTGTACCCAATCTTGCCACCTAATGACCCTCCTGGGTTGGTAAACGAGTCAAAGCATAGCCCTAGCATAAGAGCCTCAGTGTTGTCTCGGGTCGTAAGGACTAATGGTGTACAATCACAACCACGGACTTATCCTCTCGATGAATGATAACCACTCGGAAAGTCTGAGGGAGGGTAGTTCGGTATAATCATCATATGACTATCCATCTGCATGTTTGGACATCTCTATGTCTTTACCAGGAAAAGCGGTACACAACATCACAGATGCTAGTCTCGAGCTCAAGCGACCTTTATCCATGTTTTATGCGGCTGAATCGACTAGGAACAAATTTAGATTATACAGTGTTTACAACTGGGGTGCGGCAGGCGGAGTCCACTGTGAGAGAATCTCATTCTCTTTAAGATAGTCTTGAAACACAGTACTCAAGTATTGTCCACCTCAATCTAATCGTAGCATCTTAATATTCTTTCCTAACTGTTTCTTTACTTCTGCTCTGAATTCTTTGAACTTTTCAAAGGTTTCAGACTTGTATTTCATCAAATACACATACTTAAACCTCGAATGGTCATCGATAAAGGTAATGAAGTAGGAATGACCATATCTTGTGCTAACACTTAGCGGGCCACACACATCTGTATGGATAAAATCCAACAGATCATGTGCACGTTCCACTTTTCCTAGGAAAGGGGTCTTGGTTATTTTTTCTTTCAGACAGGAGTCACATGTCTCGTAGAGACTTTAAGTCTGATGAGTCAAACATCCCCTCCCCCACTAGCTTGTGCATCGTTCTTTGGGAAATATGTCATAGCCTAACGTGCCACAAATGTGCTTGGTTTAGACTATTTTGTTTTCTTTTGGTTGTTGTTGAAATCCTGTTTACTTGGATATTCACTTATCATTGCCAAAACATTTCTGGCCTATATAATTTCTTATGTCCAGACTTCTTGCAGTAAAGCAAACATGTTCTAACTTATCGAAATTTATCAAATTCAAGGCCCACCACCTTCTCAATAGACCCAATCATACGTACAACATGCAAATGGGCAAGAGCCCCATCTTGAATGCGTGTAGTCATGTGTTCTTTGAAAGTGGTGTGCATCATTATGCGAGGTTCATGCACATTGCAACTCTTGCATGTGTATTTGAATGTCAACAGCATTCAACATTTCCTCAAACTGTCTCTACAGTTCATTTGACATAGAAGCGAGTATATTAAACTTTAACTTGCATACTATGGTCCCACCATCTTGCATGCTTTGTCAGTTCAACAAAACTGACATTAGTGTGTATGCTATTTTTTTCGAATTTAGAAAAATTTTCGCAGCCAATCTTGAAAATTAGTGTTCGGTTAGCTTGTTTTAATAACAGATTTGAATTACGTGACGAAATCATAAATGTACTGATATGGAAACAGAATAAACATTGCCGACTATTTTAAAATATTTTGTAAAACGTAAAATATGAAATTTTGTTTTTACGAATTGCCTCACACTATTTTGACATTTTCACCACCCTCTGATGAAAAATGGGAAATCCAATTTCCTTAGTGAGTACGCAAGGCCCAATCGCAAAATTATTAGGCCGAATAATATCAGCCAATCATAATGTAACGTCCCGAAATTTTGAAGTTCACGTGAATCACATGCATGCAAATTATTAAATTCTTTGGTATTTTATTAAATTCTTTTAAAGCATAAAATGTATTTTTATTTTATTAAATTGTGTTTAAATATTTTTATGCATTTTATGCATTATTATTGCATGATAGGATTTAATTCATGAAATTTTAAAAGTTCATGCATTATGACTTTTAAGTTTCATTTCGCGCTCAAACGAGGATCGGAGACCGAGAAATTTTCAAGAAAATTAATTTTATTACACGATTAATTTTTATTAATTAATATAAGATGTTTTAAAGTTATTTTTCAATAATTGAGATTTATTGGGTATTTTTAACCGCATGATTTTTATTTCTAACGGTACGTGAATTTTATCAAATCAGGGAACTTTTTAAGGGTTCGGCTAATATTTTAAAAAAATTTTAACACGAAATATTTTTCGAGAATATGTTTTGATTTAAAGGGTCTATTTTTAAATTTATTGGGCCTAAAGCTCTTTTTAAATTTTTAAAAGATCATTTAGGAACCATTATCTTATTAATTAAATAACTAATAAATACCTAAGGACCTACTAAACTTAACACTACCCTCCCCACCAACCGACACCCCTTCATTACACAATATCCCCTCTGTATTCTTCATTTCCAGCTGAAGTTTCCGTCGGTGTGCTCTTGTTCTTGCAAAAGAAATCCATCCAGGTCTCCCTCTTCTCGTTTTGTTCATCAAATTTCTAAGGCACGCCACGTACTTTTATTTCTGCATCATATACGCTATATATATGCTGTTAAATGTTGCTCTGTGTGTGAAAATCTCGATCTAACTCCATGCTTAAAGATTTAACGGGTTGGCTGCATTTTTCCATTTTCTGAACTATAACTCACGCTTTGTTTTTTTGTGGTGCAAGGGGCTGCTGTTTTTAGTTGTTTAAGGGCTGTACTTGGTGTCAAGGTGGTGTTTTGGGGTTTAGAATTGTTGCTGGTTGTTGCAAGATGATTAGCCGAGAGGAGTGCTTCAAGGGGATAGCTCGTTTCTTGGGATATTTAGCGTGCAGAGGTAACTAGCAACACCAGGACCTAGCCGAGCCTTAGACCAGATCCTAGTGGGTCTGAGACAAGGCTTGAAAGGGTTCAACACGTGCTGGAACCATCTTTAGGCGCGGGGTGCAGAAGGTAGGAAATAGGCTTCGGGTTAGGCGCTTTGGGAAGACTAGCGGTTGTGGTGAGTTGCTGCTTACATGGGAGGTTAGCCGTGAGTTCATGAGGTCCAGTAGGGTCCTAGAGTGGTCTTAGTGTGGTCGAGTCATGGCTGGTCGTAGGTGGTGCAGTCTAGGTTGGTGAATAGCTCGAGTAGGTGCATAAGCTTTAAGTTGGGTGGCTCGCTGAATTTTTCCAGCAGCTGTTCCAGGAGGGTTCAGGTGTTTAAGAGCTCGGTTTTAGGGTTGTTTGGACCTTTTAAGTGTTTTTAAGATATGTGGTGATAAGCACGAATTATATAGCATCTTAGGGACTTTATTTTGTCGTATTCGTGCTTATCTGGCGTTTTTATTCCGAGTTTCGCGCTTATTTCGTCTCGTTATGGCTATTTGTAGGTTTGACCAAAAAGATGATAAATGCCAAAGAAATGGAAAGAAGGCAAACTTCGCAATGCCATATCAGAAAACACCCGGAAAAATAGTACAAAGAGAACACCCGGACCCATACACGGACCCCGTGTATAGGTCCGTACCTCATAAGCCAAAGGAAGACATCGACCGAGTCTACACGGACCTAGAGACGGACCTCGACACGGGGTCCGTATCCAGTATTCCGGAAGAAAGTTTGGACCGAGTCTACACGGACCCTTATCCTGATGCAGGCACGGGGTCCGTGTCCTTGAGATCAGAATCAGATTTTGACGAAGATTTGCTCGTGATTTTTGGAAGAGAATAAAAAGGGAAAACCTAGAGAAAAAAAGGAGGAGTGGAATTCTTTACAGAGGAGCCGACTTTGAGAGGAAGAGGGAGGAGAACTTTGATACTTTTGGAAAACGGTGACGGCTTTGGGAAAGACGAGAGAAATTCGTGCACTTCTCACGCAAGAACCGCGCACCATCACTGAGATTTTCTCTCCTATTTCGTTTTCTTATTTTCAGTCATGAATTCGAATATTAGATTTGACTTTAGTTTCGAGTTTATGGAGTAGTTTCTCTTGTGATCGGGACCACGATAAGGACAAACGATTGATTTTGTTTATTTGTTGGATTGTTTGATTTATAAAATTATTCTATGCTATTGATTAATGTTTGCGTAATTTTCTTACTTTTAATCAGGCCAATTATTTGCATGTTTGTTGTTCGATCTTGACTCGAAAGGGAATAGATTGAATTTAGCTTCAAAAATATTAATCAACACACGGTTAAATCGACTAGAAATAGTATTCGGTTTCAGTGTGCGATTTTAGGCGACAGCTGTAATTCTATCGTCGATAAATGCGTTTTTGTTTAATTAAATTCAATTAGAAATAATTGGGCTGTTAAATGAGAATAAGATTATAAATTCTAGAAATAGGTTTATAATCAAATTAGAGGATTGCATCGTGACTTCGAATAATTTGTAGTTAAATAATTCCAGTGCATGATAATAATCAAAGTTTGTTACCGTCGTGTGTTCCCGGTCATTTTATTTAAATTTGAAAACCCCCAAGTTCCAAGCTTTTCTGCAAATTTGATTTTAATCATTAATTTAGCATAAATTAGTTTAATTTAATTAGTTTAAATAATCTCCAAATCACTTATTATCGTTGCCTAGATTAAATTAAATAATTTAAATCTTAGTACGTAAATAGTAGTCTCTGTGGGATCGATACGTGGACTTGTAGTCCAATTACTATAACTTGACCTAGTCCGCTTGCTAGAATTAATCCCAACCGAAATCATCGGTCAAGTTTTTGGCGCCGTTGCCGGGGACTATTTATTTAATATTAGGATAAATTATTTGTTTGAGACTAGGCTTTTATTCTTAGTTTTAAATTTTTCATTTTTTTCTTTATTATTTTAATTAATTTTGTTTCAGATTTTTATACTCTTTCGGAGCTTAGATTGTGCACTTAAATTTTTGATTTCAGGGGTTAGCTCGTGTTATATGAACCGTGCTCAAGACGTCAGGAACCAGGTGCCACTTGATTTTGAGATTGAAAGCACTCTCCGCAGTATCCGCAAGCTCGAAGGAATAACAACTTGACTCTGGAATTTGAATCTGAAGCAAAATCTGAAATAGACCGTAAACCAGAATTTGAAGACATGGCCGGAGAAGAGGATAATCGTACTTTAATGGAGCTTCATAGGCCAGCATTTGGAGGTTATGGCTCCAGTATTGTCCGCCCTACAATTCAGGCGAATACATTCGAACTTAAGCCCGTCATCATCCAAATGATTCAAATGCAAGTTAAATTCGGGGGATCACCATCTGAAGATCCCAATGCACATCTGGAGAACTTTCTGTTGATCTGTGATACGATTAAGTGCAATGGGGTAAGTACTGATGCCATTCGACTCAGATTATTTCCATTCTCCCTGCAAGGAGAAGCTATGGAGTGGCTTCGAGACCTTTCAGCTGGTTCTATTACTACATGGGATGGGCTAGTTGAGGTCTTCATGCTCAGGTATTTTCCCCCAACTAAGATTACACAGTTGAGAAACGAAATCACATCATTTAGACAGAGAGATGGGGAATCACTGAATTCATCATGGGCGAGGTTTAAGAAGATGTTGAGGATGTGCCCGAGACATGGCTTTTCAATAGGCCAGCAGGTTGAGACATTCTATTATGGGGTGGATCCTTCTGTGAGATCTATGCTCGATGCGGCAGCAAACGGAAGCTTATATAGGAAAACGCCAACCGCAGCACTTGAAATCATCTCGAATATGGCAGAAAGCAATGTGGGTTGGCAAGATAACCGAAGGGAGAAGAAGGTCGGATTCATTGAGATGGATGCTTTGACAGCGATTACAGCGAAACTTGATGGATTGACACATCAGATGGCACAGTTACAAGCACAGAAGTAATTACCAGTCAAGTCAGTGAATCAGATTCAAGGAAGTGCTTAAATGGTTGGTGGTTCATCTAGTGACATGCCATTCATGCCAGATATGTCTTGTGAGGGAATACAGTGCTTTGGAGGGGATTCAGTAAATTATGTGGGAAACCAGGGTCGTCAGCAATATAATCCATACAGTTTCTCAAATAATCCGGGTTGGAGGAATCATCCGAATTTTGGGTGGAGACCGTCAGAAAATTCTGTTGAGCCACTACATTTTAATACTCCACAACATCCTACACAGCAAAAGCCTCTTCAGCAACCACCTAAACCTCCGCAAGGTACTGGACCTTCTATGCCACCCGGTTTCAAGCCACAGGATAGCAAGTCAAACCTTGAGGACATGCTTGCAAAGTACATAGCCGGGAATGAGATGAGATGGCAAACCCATGATGCCATGATGCAAAGAGTGGAGACGCAACTAGGGCAATTAGCGACACAAATGGCTACACGAGCTCCGGGTACACTACCTAGTGACACGGAAAAGAATCCAAAAGGTGTCAATGCAGTCACGGTGACGTCTCCCATAAAGCAGGAAGTGATCGATGTTGAAGGCGATGTGAAGGAGAAGGAATTATCCAAGCAAAGGTCAGAGGACGCAAGGGAGAAAGGTAAGTCTCTAAACTCAAACTCCAATATTGATATTAATTCACTCCCTTTCCCCAAAGAGCTAAGCAACTGCAATTGGATACTCAATTTTCAAAATTTCTTGAGATTTTCAAAAAGCTGTATATAAATATCCCATTTTCAGAAGCTTTAGCTCAAATGCCCTCATATGCAAAATTTCTTAAAGAGATTTTATCAAACAAGAGGAAATTGGTTGACTTTGGGACAGTTAAGCTTTAGGAGGAATGTTCTGCAATTTTACAAAATAAACTCCCTCCGAAGCTTAAGGATCCAGGTAGTTTCTCTATCCCTTGTACTATTGGAACTTCGAATTTTAGTAAAGCTTTGTGTGACTTAGGTGCAAGCATTAACTTGATGCCATATTCATGTTTTGAGAAGCTGAAAATAGGTGAAGTGAAGCCAACTAGAATTTCCTACAGTTAGCTGATAGATCAATTAAATATCCTAGGGGAGTTGTAGAGGATGTGTTAGTAAAGATTGACAAGTTCATTTTTCCGGTTGATTTTGTTGTGTTGGATATGGCAGACGATCGTGAGATTCCTCTTATTTTAGGAAGACCGTTTTTAGCCACTGGGAAAGCTCTGATAGATGTACAAAAGGGTGAGTTGGTGTTGAGACTGAATGATGAGAGTGTGGTGTTTAATGTTTTTCAGTCCATCAAATATCCTAATGATACATCTGATTGTTTTAGAATTGATGCTACTGACGATCTTGTTGAGTGTGGTTTGCAGGAATTGATAGGTGAAGATCCTTTGGAGATTTGTTTGACTGATTCATGCCCAGGAGAGTTGGAAAATGAGGATATTAAGGAATACATGCAGTATCTGGAAGCAGGCAGAACAATTTCCAAGACGGTAAATTCTAAGATTGGGGAGCTTGGGCATATCCCAAAACCTTTAAAGTCATCCATCGAAGAAGCCCCAATCCTAGAAATGAAACCTCTTCCTTCGCACTTAAAATATCTGTTTTTGCTTGATAATAATAAATTGCAAGTAATTGTTTCATCTACTTTGACAGGTATGGAGGAAGAAAAGCTGCTGCGAGTCTTGAGAGATAACATCAAAGCCATAGGTTGGAGTATTGCAGACATAAAGGGGATCAGCTCCTCCATGTGCATGCACAAAATTCTGATGGAGGCCGACCACAAGACATCTACCCAACCTCAAAGACGTCTAAACCCGGCTATGCAAGAGGTGGTGAAGAAAGAGGTGATAAAGCTACTGGACGCAGGTATTATTTACCCGATTTCTGATAGTAGGTGGGTTAGTCCAGTGCAAGTTGTTCCGAAAAAAGGTGGGATCACTGTTGTGAAGAATGAAAATAATGATATAATTCCTACCAGAACTGTTACGGGGTGGCGTGTTTGCATTGATTATAGAAAATTTAATGACGCCACCCGTAAAGACCACTTCCCCCTCCCATTTATTGATCAAATGTTGGAAAGGTTGGCTGGACATTCTTTCTACTGTTTCCTGGATGGTTATTCCGGTTATATGCAAATTCCCATTGACCCTGAAGATCAGGAGAAAACCACTTTTACTTATCCTTATGGGACATTTGCATATAAACGAATGCCATTCGGTCTATGTAATGCACCAGCGACTTTCCAACGATACATGATGGCAATTTTTCACGATATGATTGAGGACTTTATTGAAATATTCATGGATGATTTTTCTGTCTTTGGCTCTTCGTTTGATACATGTTTGTTTAATCTGTCTAAAGTTTTGGAGAGATGTGAGGAGTCAAATTTGGTTTTGAACTGGGAAAAATGCCATTTCATGGTGAGAGAAGGAATAGTGTTGGGGCACAAAATTTATGAAAATTGGATCGAAGTTGATAAGGCAAAGATTGAAGTAATTGAAAAATTCCCAGCCCCAACAAACATCAGAGGAGTGCGTAGTTTTCTAGGACATGCAGGGTTTTATAGACGCTTTATCAAAGAATTTTCCTGCATTTCTAAGCCTCTGGCCAACTTGCTGATAAAAGATGTGCACTTTGATTTTTCTGATGAGTGTGTGCAGGCATTTCAGATTTTGAAGGAGAAATTGATCGCCGCACCTGTGATGATAGCAAGATTGGGGGTCGCCATTTGAGGTGATGTGTGACGCAAGTGACACAGCTCTAGGAGCAGTGTTGGGCCAAAAGAGGGATAAATGCATTCATGTCATCTACTATGCTAGCATGACACTGTCCGCTGCCCAACTGAACTATACTACTACAGAGAAGGAGCTTCTTGCTGTGGTTTTTGCTCTGGATAAGTTTCGATCGTATTTGATAGGGAGCAAAGTTGTAGTGCATACCGATCATTCAGCCTTGAAATATTTGATGGCTAAGAAAGATGCAAAACCAAGGCTAATTCGTTGGATTCTTCTTTTGTAGGAATTCGACCTTGAGATAATCGATAGGAAGGGGACAGAGAATCAAGTTGCAGACCATCTTTCGCGTCTGGAGAATCCTATTCAAGGTAATGACTTTATTCGCGATGACTTCCCGGATGAACAACTCTTTGAAATCAACAGTTTGCCGTGGTATGCCGATTTTGTTAATTATCTATCAAGTAAGTTCATTCCTCCCCATTTCACCTATCAGCAAAAGAAGAAGTTTTTCTCAGATTTGAAATATTATTTGTGGGAGGACCCTTATTTGTTCAGAATATGTGCAGACGGTATAATCCGAAGATGTATCCCCCAAGAAAAGGTAAGAGAAATTTTGTTTCATTGTCATGCTGGTCCGGCTGGAGGCCATTTTGGGGCAACTAGAACTGCGTCCAAAGTACTCCAGTCTTGTTTTTATTGGCCTACTTTGTTTAAGGATGCGCATGAATATGTCACAAAATGTCCAGATTGTCAGCGCACAGGTAATATCTCCAGGAGACATGAATTACCTCTCAATAATATTCTTGTGTGTGAATTATTTGATGTGTGGGGTATCGATTTCATGGGTCCATTCCCAGTTTTTTTTGGGAACAAGTATATTTTGGTGGCTGTAGATTACGTGTCAAAATGGGTGGAGGCACTTGCATGCAAAACGAATGATTCTAGGGTTGTCGTTCAATTTCTCATGAATAATATTTTCTCATGTTTTGGCACACCTAGAGCCCTTATTAGCGATGGGGGTACTCACTTTTGCAATCGTCCGTTTGACAGTCTGTTGGCCAAGTATGGGGTCCAACATAAGGTGGCCACACCTTATCACCCTAAAACTAGTGGCCAAGTCGAGGTATCGAACAGAGAACTTAAACGCATTCTCGAGAAGACTGTCGGTGCTTCAAGGAAAGAATGGTCTAGAAAACTCGACGATGCACTTTGGGCTTACCGCACTGCTTTTAAAACCCCCATTGGCATGTCCCCTTTTAAATTGTTGTATGAGAAGTCGTGTCACCTACCTGTTGAACTTGAACATAAGGCTTATTGGGCTACTAAATTCTTGAATTTTGATGCTAAAGCCACAGGTGACAAGAGAGTTCTGCAGCTGAATGAATTGGACGAGTTTCGGTTGGAGGCTTACGAGAATGCCAAGCTTTACAAAGAGAAAACAAAACGTTGGCATGATCAGAACATAGTCCATCGAGAATTTGTGGTGGGACAACTGGTCCTATTATATAATTCTCGCCTGAAATTGATGCCAGGTAAGTTGCGTTCACGGTGGTCAGGACCATATACCATCACGCAAGTGTTCCCCTACGGGACAGTAGAGATCACTAGTGAAGCAACTGGACCTTTCAAAGTAAATGGGCATAGGCTGAAGGTTTATCATGGTGGTGCCATACCCGATGAGCCGACCACAGTGGATCTGCAGAATCCAAACTGAATCAAGGGAGTACAGTCATGCTATCGACTCTAAATTTAGCGCTTGCTGGGAGGCAACCCAGCGTTTTATTTTAGTTTTCTTTCTTTTTGTTTTATGCATTATTCGTTAACTAATCTCAGTTGATGGTGGTGCAGGTCATTTATTCACTGGCGATGGGATTTCTAAAGTGTGGGGATTCTATTAGTACGGGCAGATTCCGAGCGTAAAATAAACCAGGGAAGTTTCTGTTCAATTCTTGCATCGTGTGTGCTTGATTGAGTTCCAATTTTGATGGGTAGAATTATAGAATTGTATATTCCTAGCTTTGCATACGTATTTGGTACTAATATGTTAAAAAAAAAATTTATTTGATTCCCGAGTCTGAACGGACCATCTCCCGGACCCCTACACAGGGTCCGTGTCTCTCACTTTCAAAAATGCCGATTTCCAGAGTCGACACGGACCCCCGTGTGGGGGTCCGTGCCCTCTAATTTCAGGCAATGCTCAGAATAAAATCGCGATTTCCCTTGCCAAAATCCCTAAACCCCTAAAATCTCCCCTCCTTCAACCTCCACTCGCCGCCACTCACAACCACCACTAACCTCCACTCGCCGCCACTCACAGCCACCACTTGCCGCCGGCCACCTAACAACACCGTGCCATCACCTCTTACTTTCCGGTAAGCGTGGTTTTCCCTTAACTCCAATATTCGCCTAGCCACGTTGGGATCTTGTGCCATTTATTTGATTATTACTTGGGTCTTCTTCTTCGATTATAAGAGTGTCGGATTTTGCTTGTTTAAGGGCTGTTTTATCATCACTTTGGTTTAGTTTTGGGATTGAATTGTTATTCGAGGCTATTGCCCGTAGATTGGGGGTGTTGTTTTCTTATCCTTGCGTTGGTGTTGGCTTGTGTATTGTTTTGGTTGTTTGAGATCAGTTGGGTTGTGTTTCTGAGTTGGGAATACTGTGCTTCATTGATTGCCCATTTCATTCTAGCCGTTTACAGTGCAATGCCTCCTCGTCGAAATTCGGGTAAGCGTGCTCGGACCGGTGCCTCGTCATCTTCTGGATCTGCCAGGTTGGCCTTTGATAGTTCTAAGTTCACCAGTCGAGAAAACTTTGAATGGTACTCGGCGCTGCACGAGAACTCAGTTATTGTTGAGCGGTCTATTCATCCAAGGATCTACGCCGAGGTACACTGAGGGCGGAATTTGATTAGTTTGGTTGGGGACCTCTCTTGGACATCTCCGGCCCATATTATCCCGATCTGGTGTGGCAATTCTACGCCAATGTTGAGGAGAGGGGCACGACAGGGCTGCAACATTTGCGCACGTGCGTCAAAGGCGTGCCGATTGAGTTGACCAGCACATACTTGGCTGCGATTTTAAATGTCCCTAATGAAGGGCCTCCGGTGTCCTTCAATCAGTTAGATATCTTCTTTTCGGACCTCACCTTTCGGATCCCGGAAGCCTGGCGCCGGCTCCAGTACCATACATCTCCTATCGGATCCCGATCCAGTGTCCTCCAGACATCCCTCCCGCTACTTGATCGCTTGATTTGTTACTTCACGGGAGCGAACATTATCCCGCGGAAGGCCGGTAACAACGAGGTGCGTCATATGGACATTTACATCATAGATAAGATGCTGAATGGTTTAGGGGCAATTCCTGCAATCCCAGTGGCGTCTATCATCATTTCTCATATGCGCTCCGTCGCCCATGTGGATCCCACGAAGAATAAAGCACCATACGCCCCTTTCCCGATCATCATTTCTTGCATTTTGGCGGCCCATGGTGTCGATTTCACGGGCGAGACCTTTTTCCTCCCGACCTCCACTCAGATGCTGTCACCCAGGCCATGCGGGGGATGTATTTCATTTTCAGACAGAGTGCTTGGTATCGGAACCCTGGGAGTCGCCATATCACTCCTCATCCTCGTGACCCGCAGGTGCCTCCACCTACACTCGATGACCGCGCCTGGGAAGATCGTGTGGAGGAAAAAGCGGCATTGGATGCCCGAGCTGGCCCTCAAGCTGGTATACCCCCTCGACAGCGCACCTCGCGAGTAAGACGTCAGTTTTACTCGTCTTTACTTGATTGCATGGACGACATTCGCACCCGCTTGGCTCGAATCGAGCAACAGTCCCCCGATGCGTATGCACCACCGTGGGACAGATCTTCACTAGATGACATAGAGGAGTTGGAGCTGGGATCTGATGATGATTAGTTAGTTTTATTTGGTTAGGACATGTGGAACCTTTGACCGATCTTCTCTTTTATTTCTCTTACTTTTCATTCATACATTGTTGACGATCTTAGGGGAATACTTATTATTGGTGATTATTTTAGTTTGGATTTTTTTGGTTTGAGTGCTCGCGTGTTTTGTCTATTACGTTTTAAGGTTTTTGGTGCTTTCGATGTCATTTATTTCAGGATTTGCTGATTTCTAGCTCATTTCCACCACGTACTCGACAGTTTACCAGGGAAGTGTTCGCTTTAACATTCTTAATAGTGCATTTTATATCGTTTTACACCGAGGGCAGTGTCGATCTCTAAGTGTGGGGGTAGGTCAGTTTGTTACACATCGTTGCACAATATTTAACAACACTTTTCACGTAAGATGGAACTATTTTTAGACAAAGAACTCTTGTTTCACTTAATAATCGGATTAATTTGTTACATTGTGGATCACCCGGGACATAGTTTCATGCCTAGTATTGAATGAGAGGAGTCGTAGTTTCAAGGAGAGGGTCAGACATGAACCAGTTCTGTATCAACATTTCATTCAATGCACGTGGTCAAACTTTTACTCATTGATAGTGAATTGGTGAAATGTGAACTTAAAAAAAAAAATTAAGATCGAACGACGATCCCTAGAACTCGTCTGATTAACCCTCGAAGCGAAAATACGGACGATGGTGACTTAGAGATGATATAGGCGATCTTTGGACCGTTTGAGCCTTTCAAGCCTAACCGATACATCATTTATTGTCTCTAGTAACCCTTTTTGAGCCTATAAAAAAATTCGAATGGTGTGTGTCGATGACACACAATTAGCCCCCATTCGTAAGTTATTCAATGTCCCACATCAACTACCTGAATCTTAGCCTATACACTTTTTCCTACCTACATGTGAGAGAAATAAACCTCTTGTGCACATTGAAATGTTTGAATTACTCTAATGGGTTGAAGAAATATGTGTGAAGTAGTCGATAAATTTTTATTCATGAAAAATCAAAATCGAAAAAAAAAAAAAGAGGAAAGTGTATCGTATTGAAAACACCCGAAAAATCTGTGGGTGAAAGTTGAATGTCAAGGAGAAAGAAAGGAGACTGTAGAGCTCAAAGGATGATGAAAATACAGTGATTGTTGACGAGTCAAAAGTTGGATGAATGTGCTGCAGGATTATTTTTTTTATTTCCTCTCACTTTTGACTCCCATACCTTCTATTGTAACCGTGAACCTTGGCCTTACGTTATAAGCTTGAAAAGACCTATTAACCAAGTCATCGTCGTTCAACATTTGGTAGAGAGGGGTATGAAAATCAAGCATATGGGGCGTCTCGATAACAAATGAAAATAAGTGATCATGAAACCAAGTAGCTAGTAATGAGTACGAATCTGACCTGCACACTACTCACATCTTGTTCTGTTGATCCTTACTGGGTAAATGTTTGAATCTTAAATTGCGACGAAACGAATCTTGTGTTATGCGAAGCGTGATCTTTTGACCGGGGGTGAAAGAGTTTGACAAATTGAGAAGTTTTGATTGTGGTACTTGAGTTCTGAATCTGAGATAATTCTCATCTTTATAATTGTCCGATTTGTTCGAGGACGAACAAAGGTTAAGTGTGTGGGAGTTGATAAGCACGAATTATATAGCATCTTAGAAACTTTATTTTGTCGTATTCGTGCTTATCTGGCGTTTTTATTCCGAGTTTCGCGCTTATTTCGTCTCGTTATTGCTATTTGTAGGTTTGACCAAAAAGATGATAAAAGCCAAAGAAATGGAAAGAAGTCAAACTTCGCAATGCCATATCAGAAAACACCCGGAAAAATAGTACAAAGAGAACACCCGGACCCATACACGGACCCAGTGTATAGGTCCGTACCTCAGAAGCCAAAGGAAGACATCGACTGAGTCTACACGGACCTAGAGACGGACCTCGACACGGGATCCGTATCCAGTATTCCGGAAGAAAGTTTGGACCGAGTCTACACGGACCCTTATCCTGTTGCAGGAACGGGGTCCGTGTCCTTGAGATCAGAATCAGATTTCGACGAAGATTTGCTCGTGATTTTTGGAAGAGAATAAAAAGGGAAAACCTAGAGAAAAAAAGGAGGAGTGGAATTCTTTACAGAGGAGCTGACTTTGAGAGGAAGAGGGAGGAGAACTTTGATACTTTTGGAAAACGGTGACGGCTTTGGGAAAGACGAGAGAAATTCGTGCACTTCTCACGCAAGAACCGCGCACCATCACTGAGATTTTCTCTCCTCTTTCGTTTTCTTATTTTCAGTCATGAATTCGAATATTAGATTTGACTTTAGTTTCGAGTTTATGGAGTAGTTTCTCTTGTGATCGGGACCACGATAGGGACAAACGATTGATTTTGTTTATTTGTTGGATTGTTTGATTTGTAAAATTATTCTATGCTATTGATTTATGTTTGCGTAATTTTCGTGCTTTTAATCTGGCCAATTATTTGCATGTTTGTTGTTCGATCTTGACTCGAAAGGGAATAGATTGAATTTAGCTTCAAAAATATTAATCAACACACGGTTAAACCGACTAGAAATAGTATTCGTTTTCAGTGTGCGATTTTAGGCGACAGCTGTAATTCTATCGTCGATAAATGCGTTTTTGTTTAATTAAATTCAATTAGAAATAATTGGGCTGTAAATGAGAATAGGATTATAAATTCTAGAAATAGGTTTATAATCAAATTAGAGGATTGCATCGTGACTTCGAATAATTTGTAGTTAAATAATTCCAGTGCATGATAATAATCAAAGTTTGTTACCGTCGTGTGTTCCCGATCATTTTATTTAAATTTGAAAACCCCCAAGTTCCAAGCTTTTCTGCAAATTTGATTTTAATCATTAATTTAGCATAAATTAGTTTAATTTAATTAGTTTAAATAATCTCCAAATCACTTATTATCGTTGCCTAGATTAAATTAAATAATTTAAATCTTAGTACTTAAATAGTAGTCTCCGTGGGATCGATACGTGGACTTGTCGTCCAATTACTATAACTTGACCTAGTCCGCTTGCTAGAATTAATCCCAACAGAAATTATCGGTCAATATGCTAAAAAGTTGGGAGAAATTTGGTTGAGTTTAGAGCCGATTTGGGTTTAAATAGGGACCCCGGTCGAAGTTTTAAAACAATTCGGTTAAGTTATGAAATGAGCTCGAGTTTATGTCTAGGAATGCTTTTAAATATGTTTTGGGACATTTTTAAGAGTTTGGTAAGTTTTGGATCAAAATAATGAGTTTTAGATTTATCCGGGATTTAGTCGCCGCACGAAATATTAATTAAATAATTAAATTGAAACGCTTAGATTTATGCTTAATAAAATTATAGAAAATTTTATTTAAGTTCAAATAATTATTAGAAGTCTAAGTTTTTAATTTGGGAATTTTATGATAAGGTTTGGTTTAATTCGGAATTAAAACGTATTAATATGTTATAGTTAAAGATTAATTTTTAAGTAATCGATTTAAGCCAAATAAAAATATGGGAAAGTTCTATAGGCTTAAATAATTATTTGGGACATGTTAGAGTCAATGAAATTAAGAAAATGTCAAAGACGTGAAATTTTACGTCTAGGGAGAAAACGGTAATTTTTGGGTTTACAGGGGCAAAATGGTCATTTTGCACCCAGGATGGGATGTTGGTCCTGGCAGCGCCCTGAGCACATTTTATCATGTTTTTAAATGTTTATGCATCACAATCATGAATTTTATGGAATTACGATAAACACATTGCATGTTTGGTTTAAAGGAAAAGTTATGTATATACATGTTTTTATTAAGTGATGATTATGATGCTATTTTGAAGAATGGGATTTGATTGTGACTGAGGATGTATATGTATACGATGATATGAGATATGATGAGCTGAGGCCCGGGCTCAGTGGACGGGTAATGCTGTCGCTGATGTCCCTCGCCGTCGGGTACCACGGTTACATGCAGATGGATCCATCGATAGAGCTGATACGATAGAGCTGATATGAAAGTCACAACTAATGAACTCAATTCAATTAAAAAGGAAATGTTTACGTATATGATGACATGAGGTTACATGCTTTAACACGTATATGTTGATACGATGATACATGCTATGATTATTATCATGTTTTGAAAGGATACGACACGTTTATGTATATGATGGCATGAGATGACATGCTTTGACATGGTATGATTTTACACAACACGTTTACGTTATGCTTTTAAGTTCATGAAGATATGTTGAGTATGATATTTTTCACTGCTGTGTGCTATGTATATGTACTTGTTATTCCTGGTACAAGTGTGTTGAGTCTTTAGACTCACTAGACTTGTGTGATGCAGGTGAGCTAAATGTTGAGGAGACTGGAGGTGCCGAACTCTGAGTAGGCAGACCTGATGCGGTGACACTACCCGAGAACCACATGTTTTCCGCATTACGATTTATGCAATTGAGAGGAGATGAACATTTTCTTACGATGATGATTTTATGATTTTTACACGTTTATGTTTACGTGATTTTGGACGAGTTTGGTTATTTTAAACCGCGCTATTTTTGTGGTCAAATATATATGATTATTTTAAATGTAGATTTATAAATGCTAGCCTTTAAAAAAAAATATTTCCGCACTTTTAAAATGAGCGAGAAGTACAGTTGGTATCAGAGCAAGGGTCCTATATAGGGTTGTGCCACCGCCAGCTTCTGCAGCTCAGTTTTCAAGCCTCAAGTCTGTAAGCTTTTATGATTTAAATGATTTACTCTTATCACCTGTATGTTAACATGGTTTACGTTTTATGACGATCTACGGTATATGTTTAACTGCTTTTATGATTTATGGATTTACTATATATATATATATATATATATATACATAAACAGATTAAATTGCATGTTGGTTACGTTTGGAATTGGACGTGTCTAAGAATTTGAATATTGGGCTTCAGGAGAGGTTGATAATGATTTGACTATATTGATTTTTAGGTCATTAGTACTGATGTCCTCCTTATGGGTAATAAGTTAATCTTGAAAATTACAAATTTTTTTGGGACTTGTAGAATTTCTAAGAAATTACTGATTGTTCGTGGTTGCTAGTTGAATTAATTTTTTAGGATTCCATGTAGGGATAAATGATTCAAAAACTACGACAATCTTTGGAAGTGTAAAAACGTAGAATTTATTTAGGATGCATTCTCTACCTAGTGGGACCTAAGGATTGAATTGAATGGATTCAGAATTTTAAGGACCTAACTGTATTAACCAATAATTTGAGGACCTAAGTGCAACAATAAAATTATAAGGGATTATTTCGAATTTACCAAACTTTGGGATTAAATTTTAGTTTTGAGAATTTTAAGATTTAATGAGGTCAAGTCGAAAATTTTATGAAAAAAAAATGCAAATTTCGAGGAGTTATAAGGCCAAAATTGTAATCTTTGAGAATTATAAGGACCAAATTGCAAATTTTAAAATTTTGAGGATTAAATTCGAACTTTTGAGGAACACTTGGGTAAAATCAGTAATTTTCGAGGTTATAAGAATTGATCTTGGGTCTAATAATCTTAAGATTATTGAATTTTATGTTACGAGAAACCTATAAAATGGGATTAGGAACGCCAAGAACTTATGGGTAATTGTTGGATTCTCGATATTAAGGACAAATTGGATAATATTTGAGTAAATTAAGAATTAATGTTGCACTTGATAAGAAACTTGGGAACTAGTTTAACAGTAAGTGAGAATCGCATGGTTTAAATGACAAGAGTTTTTGATGATTTGGGTTTGAAAGGATATCTAGAACCTTGAAACGATTGGGTTATAATGTTATAAGGAAGGGTAACTAAGGGAATGATATGATGAATCAATATTGGGCTTGAAAATCTAAGTGTTAATGGAACAATGCTGTGGAAAATTTAATAATTTAGAGTGGTAACAATTTAAGATAAAATTGATCAATTGGTCAAATTACAAGATTAAACATTAAATTAACTTATTTTCGAGGATTTAAGATTTGATGTAGCATAAGTTTTAATCATGATCTTAACAGTTAAGATTATACATTTGTTGGAATTTTATTTTTCTAGAAAATTGGGTGTGATTGATGGTTAGGATATTTGATAGAAGCATGTAAGAGGTGAGGTAGACACCTCGTTTTGAGGAATTCTTGGAAGTCATTAAGAAACTTGAGAACAAGCGATTATGTGTGTGGGAATTATGTTATCTATTATCAATTGGGATGCATAAGCTTGAATTTCAAGTTTCTGGGATATTTGTTCACACAGGAAATTTTGGGTAAAAAAAAAAGGAATTAGTTGTGTTCAACATAAGTTATCAATGAATGAATATTAAGATTTTTATCGAGTAAGAAATCTAAAAGCTTGATATTGGGATTCTAGAACTCTATGGGTTATAAGTGAAGTTGATTTATTAAAGTTAGTCTAATGCTACCATGGGATAACTTATTAAGTTTTAAACGCTAATATTAATTAAGCACTAGGGATACGTAAGAATGCGACATTTCATTTCAATGAGGAAAGTCCAAGGGTGTTAGGTCTCAACAATTGTAATTGGGAAGAAAATAGTTTAAGCATGTAATTGATGATAGAAGGGTTTTATTATCAAGCTAGAAGATCGATGTTGTACATTTTGGTTTATTTTGATTAACGCTACTCGAAGTTAAGATTTGCAACAATTTAATATTTGGAATGCACTCTTAAATAATTAAGTCACGTAAGTTTGGTGCCGTAAGACAAGATTCGATTCAAGGATCTTAGGTTAATATTATTATGGGGTTGAGGTAAGGTTTAACTTCTATGTGTAATACCAAGAATAGAAGTCGATCAGTAAATTTTGGTGCTAAGGTTTCTTAGGTCGAACTGCATAAATACAAATGTAATAGGTCAATGAACATTATGGGTATAGTATAAGAAAAGTATGACGCAATAAAATTCGGACTGCCATCTCTAATATTGAGATGTTTGATAAATGTTGAAATTCGAGGTTATAGAAAAATGGAACTAGGTCACCATGGGTCGTTATAAGTTGAGTTTCGCAAACGAGGATTTAGAAGGTAGAGTTTATCGGGATCAAGGAGACATAAGGAGGACATCTTAAGATTTATTATTTTATCGGAGTAGCGCCGCGGAAGCGTGGACTATTGGGATACTAGAACTAAGTCTAAATTTTTTTTATTATCAAGAATAAGCAAATTTCGGGGACGAAATTCAATTTAAGGGGGGGAGATTGTAATGTCCCGAAATTTTGAAGTCCACGTGAACCACATGCATGCAAATTATTAAATTCTTTGGTATTTTATTAAATTCTTTTAAAGGATAAAATTTATTTTTATTTTATTAAATTGTGTTTAATTATTTTTATGCATTATTATTGCATGATAGGATTTAATTCATGAAATTTTAAAAGTTCATGCACTATGATTTTTAAGTTTCATTTCGCGCTTAAACGAGGATCGGAGATCGAGAAATTTTCAAGAAAATTATTTTTATTACACGATTAATTTTTATTAATTAATATAAGATGTTTTAAAGTTATTTTTTCAATAATTGAGATTTATTGGGTATTTTTAACCGCATGATTTTTATTTTTAACGGTACGCGAATTTTATCGAATCAGGGAACTTTTTGATGGTTCGGCTAATATTTTAAAAAACTTTTCAACACGAAATATTTTTCGAGAGTATGTTTTGATTTAATGGGTCTATTTTTAAATTTATTGGGCCTAAAGCTCTTTTTAAATTTTAAAAGACCATTTAGGAACCATTATCTTATTAATTAAATAACTAATAAATACCTAAGGACCTACTAAACTTAACACTACCCTCCCCACCAACCGACACCCCTTCATTACACAATATCCCCCCTGTATTCTTCATTTCCAGCTGAAGTTTCCGTCGGTGTGCTCTTGTTCTTGCAAAAGAAATCCATCCAGGTCTCCCTCTTCTCGTTTTGTTCATCAAATTTCTAAGGCACGCCACGTACTTTTATTTCTGCATCATATACGCTATATATATGCTGTTAAATGTTGCTCTGTGTGTGAAAATCTCGATCTAACTCCATGCTTAAAGATTTAACGGGTTGGCTGCATTTTTCCATTTTCTGAACTATAACTCACGCTTTGTTTTTTTGTGGTGCAAGGGGCTGCTGTTTTTAGTTGTTTAAGGGCTGTACTTGGTGTCAAGGTGGTGTTTTGGGGTTTAGAATTGTTGCTGGTTGTTGCAAGATGATTAGCCGAGAGGAGTGCTTCAAGGGGATAGCTCGTTTCTTGGGATATTTAGCGTGCAGAGGTAACTAGCAACACCAGGACCTAGCCGAGCCTTAGACCAGATCCTGGTGGGTCTGAGACAAGGCTTGAAAGGGTTCAACACGTGCTGGAACCATCTTTAGGCGCGGTGTGCAGAAGGTAGGAAATAGGATTCGGGTTAGACGCTTTGGGAAGACTGGCGGTTGTGGTGAGTTGCTGCTTACATGGGAGGTTAGCCGTGAGTTCATGAGGTCCAGTATGGTCCTAGAGTGGTCTTAGTGTGGTCGAGTCATGGCTGGTCGTAGGTGGTGCGGTCTAGGTTGGTGAATAGCTCGAGTAGGTGCATAAGCTTTAAGTTGGGTGGCTCGCTGAATTTTTCCAGCAGCTGTTCCAGGAGGGTTCAGGTGTTTAAGAGCTCGGTTTTAGGGTTGTTAGGACCTTTTAAGTGATTTTAAGATATGCTAAAAAGTTGGGAGAAATTTGGTTGAGTTTAGAGCCGATTCGGGTTTAAATAGGGACCCCGGTCCAAGTTTTAAAACAATTCGGTTAAGTTATGAAATGAGCTCGAGTTTACGTCTAGGAATGCTTTTAAATATGTTTTGGGACATTTTTAAGAGTTTGGTAAGTTTCGGATCAAAATAATGAGTTTTAGATTTATCCAAGATTTAGTCGCCGCACGAAACATTAATTAAATAATTAAATTGAAACGCTTAGATTTAAGCTTAATAAAATTATGGAAAATTTTATTTAAGTTCAAATAATTATTAAAAGTCTAAGTTTTTAATTTGGGAATTTTATGATAATGTTTTGTTTAATTCGTGATTAAAACGTATTAATATGTTATAGTTAAAGATTAATTTTTAAGTCGTCGATTTAAGCCAAATAAAAATATGAGAAAGTTCATGTAGGCTTAAATAATTATTTGGGACATGTTAGAGTCAATGGAATTAAGAAAATGTCAAAGACGTGAAATTTTACGTCTAGGGAGAAAACGGTAATTTTTGGGTTTACAGGGGCAAAATGATCATTTTGCACCCGGTGTGAGATGTTGGTCCTGGCAGCGCCCTGAGCACATTTTATTATGTTTTTAAATGTTTATGCATCACGTTCATGAATTTTATGGAATTACGATAAATACATTACATGCTTGGTTTAAAGGAAAAGTTACGTATATACATGTTTTTATTAAGTGATTATTATGATGCTATTTTGAAGGATGGGATTTGGTTGTGACTGACGATGTATATGTATACGATGATATGAGATATGATGAGCTGAAGCCCGGGCTCAGTGGACGGGTAATGCTGTCGCTGATGTCCCTCGCCGCCGGGTACTACGGTTACATGTAGATGGATCCATCGATAGAGCTGATACGAAAGTCACAACTAATGAACTGAATTCAATTAAAAAGGAAATGTTTACGTATATGATGACATGAGTTGACATGCTTTAACACGTATATGTTGATACGATGATACATGCTATGATTATTATCATGTTTTGAAAGGATACGACACGTTTACGTATATGATGGCATGAGATGACATGCTTTGACATGATATGATTTTACACAACACGTTTACGTTATGCTTTTAAGTTCATGAAAGATATGTTGAGTATGATATTTTTCACTGTTGTGTGCTATGTATATGTACTTGTTATTCCTGGTACAGGTGTGTTGAGTCTTTAGACTCACTAGGCGTGTGTGATGCAGGTGAGCTAAATGTTGAGGAGACTGGAGGTGCCGAACTCTGAGTAGGCGGACCTGATACGGTGACACAACCCGAGAACCACATGTTTTCCGCATTACGATTTATGCAATTGAGAGGAGATGAACATTTTCTTACGATGATGATTTTCTGAATTTTACACGTTCACGTTTACGTGGTTTTGGACGAGTTTGGTTATTTTAAACCGCGCTATTTTTGTGGTCAAATAAATATGATTATTTTAAATGTAGATTTATAAATGCTAGCCTTTAAAAAAAAAATATTTCCGCACTTTTAAAATGAGCGAGACGTTACACATAACTTCCAAGAAGTAGAGCTCAATTGCAACTCCTTGCAACCCTTACGTAATTTTGCCTCACGTTTGAGAAGGGTCCAATAATATGATCCCCTTTCTCATCACGTGTCGAGCCCGGCCCATAAATGTTGAACCTTAATGGACGGTCGCCATAAGATCCCCATATAACATGAGCCGAAGTCATGGGAGTTCCACGTAGTTCGCATCAAATATGTCAGTGGAAGTCACAGCTTTCTGTTGTCCAGGCCTCCCCAATGAACCAGACACTGACCGCGGGTAGCGTTCATCATGCAACCACCGTCGATGGAAGGCAAGGAATTATTAAACTTTCTTTTAATTATCCTTTTAATGAGCTTGATTTAAAATTTGGATCTCATCCAAAATGAGGGATTTTAATTTTAAAAATTTGTCTTATCACTAATTTTAAAACTCGTGCCATGATTGTTTGTATGATTGCCGGATTCATGCAACTCTTGTTATTATATTAATAATAACGCACATACTGATTATTTATAATATATCACATATATCATATATCATAAATAATAAAGGATGATCGATAACCGAGAGCTAATTGATCCATATGAGCCACATACGAATCTATGTCCATAATCTAGGTAAATGCAGGGATACAAATGCAATATTACATAAGCTTCCAATATTTTACATGTTTTCGATCTTCAAAACTCTTTCTGAGGATCGGGCCCACCGTCTTCAAATCTTGATCTCCCACTAATTCTAATATTTACATTAAATATCCATGGCACATTGGGATACAAATTTAGGGGGTGGGAACGGAACATAAATCAGTTCCACTTTTAATTATCAAATAATCAAAATTAAAACATGTAAAATATCCTAACATACACCTAGCACATTGGTCATGGCTCTCGATCATCTTTTTAAAATATAATATCATATATTACATAAATTCCATAATATCACATATTATCAATAAATCGTGTATCTCGTAAATTATCACTGACCGCCATAACTATCAAATTAAATAAACACTTTTATTTAATTTCAAATAATTAAATTTCTTGTAAAACACCTTTTACCATAAATAATTATAATCATATTTCAATTATTTATTTGGCAAAAAATTGATTTTATAAAAATTATTGTAGGGGTAAAATCGTCCGTATTTTCATAAAATATCAATTTAACCCAAAAATTTTTAAAAATAAAAAAATCGCCCCTATGCCCGAAAAATTCAAGCCCACGACCCAGCGCGGGACCCGAGACATTCCCGGGCACCCGCCCGCTGCCCGATCCGATCGGGTGGCGGCGGGCGCGGCTGTGCGCACGCCGCGAGCACGGGCGCGCAGGCCGTGCAGCGCCGCACGCAAGTCGTGCTCGCGCCTCTGCCCAGAACAGTTCCGGACAGACCATAAATTTTTTTTTAATTTTTTTTTCAATAACAGATTTTTCAAAAATAATTTTAGGGGAGTTTTTCATAAAATTCTTACGCGGTTAGAAATAATAAACTCAATACAATTTAATTAAAACACACGATTGAGAATTACCGGCTCTGATACCACTGTTGAGACATCGTTTTTATCGCACCCAAGACGCAGCGGAAGTTTATAATACTTTTGCTTGGGCGTCGTGTGTTCAAAACATTCATAGGGTATTTATATTTATAGCTTTGCATATTAAACGGTGGACTCCAAACTATTCTGGTTTTTAAGCGGAGATAGCCCTTCTTGTATATTCCTTCGAACGGCTCCTTAACCTTGATCGCCTAATTAGATCCACGATCGAAAACTATGTTCCTCGTTGGTTTGCACTAGAAAATCCAAACGACTTTTCGTTGAGATTGAGACGTCCGAATTTCCTAAATCCGGAGTCGGTGTAATGACGACAAGGTACGTTACAAGGAAGAAACTTTCGGCCAATCTTTCTTCTACTTTTTTTTCCAAGTGGCGGAACCCTATTTGACAAAGTGGCCGAGAGCTTTTTTCATGAAGATTTTATTGAATCACAATCAATTAATTTTGTAAGCTTGTATTGAGTCATTAATTAAATTACAAGACTTAATTAGCTTACCACCCAACATGGCCGAGAGATTTTTTCTATTAAGGAAGGAAGATCTTTTTTCTTTTTTTTTTTTGCTTATTGATTCCCAATCAATATTATGGATTCTCAATCCATAATCGAGCTAATCTAATTTGCTTCCTTTTTGCCAAATTTTCTTCCAATTTTATTAATATGTAATACATGATATATTAATACCATATATATACATATTTTATATCACAATATAAAATACATATATACATAAATTATATTAAATAACCATTATTTAATTTATATAATTAACTCATTGGTTAATTTAATTCCAGACTCCTCTAAAATATTTATAGGAATTTGTGCATGTTAGTAGTCATCACTACTAACACAATCATTTAATTAGTAAATTCTCAATTCAATAAATAAATGATTACGAACTCATTAAAACCACAATCGACGATCCGAGAGCGCCGATGTATCAAGGATACAAGTCTTGTTCATATAATTAAAACCGAAAATTTCGAAGATCAAAATTTTTCACTTACCATATTGGGCAGCTTCCAGTTTTAGTGAACTCCTTCACAAAACAGACAGTTCCACTCTCCTTCCTTATTTAGCAATCATGCTAACTTCCATTTCTTCCATCCTATGGAATCAGCTCATAAACTCCTTTATAAGCTTCCTGGTTGATCTCCATCAAACTATAGTCGCCAAATTCCAACTCTTTGAAATTTGACTATCTCAACGGGAACACGTAATCCGATACTTGTGTGACCCTCAATGATTCAGGGATACAGCTAGCCATGAGTTCACATCTCCATGTGATTCAGAATAACATTTATTCTTATTTGGGTTTACCCTAGTTAACCCCATTCTTTTATTCAACTCTTTGATCAAGAATGCCAGAACTCATTTTTGATTGCACCCATCGGATCATGGTAAGAGCGTCTAGTAGCATCTCCCCATGATCCCCTAGGTATCACTGATAGCGCCTGCAAGAACCAATCGATTATAATTAACGTACAATACGGTCCCTTCATCTCATATATCCCAATCGAATCTGCAACCATTGATTCATCAAGGGTTGCATATTAATTCGATAACTATGTGATACATATAATAGTGGCATCGCATGTACCATTGGAGAACTCCTTCTCCAACGTACATCTCATACTCTGGCCAGAGATTTCACGCACTATTATTTCATCAGATCACATTGGATATCCACACCCGTAGGTGAGCGGTGAATCCCCGACTACAATACACTGGCTCCTACATGTGTCGCAATGGTGTACAATCACAACGACGGACTTAGCCTCTCAATGAATAATAACCACTTGGAAAGTCCGAGGGAGGGTAGTTCGGTATAATCATCATATGACTATCCATCTGCATGTTTGGACATCTCTATTCCCTTACAAAGAAACGCGGTACACAACATCACAGATGCTAGTCTCGAGCTCTAGCGACCTTTATCCATGTTTAATGCGGCTGAATCGATTAGGAACAAATTTAGATTATACAGTGTTTACAAATTAGTTTCAATATTGAATTACGATTCATTTGTATTAAAGTATAATCAATGACTTTATCTATGCTTATTGCATGGATATACAGATAAAGTAAAATGTCATAATTGAATAAAATCGTAAAATATTATTAAAATAAATATTGTTTTACATTAGAGTCAATAAAGCCCGAGCCAAAAGTTGGCTTGACGGGCACTTACTCTAACAAAATCGACTCCAGAAATTGTTCAAGGGTTGTATTATTTTTTATTTAAATTTCATACCAATATTGATAATTTTTATATTTTTTATGTAGGTACGAGCTTTGAGTTGGGTCGAGCTATCGATCAAATTTTAGAAATCTTTTAGCGATTTTCAGAATTTTCTAATTAGAGATTTTGAAGTATTGAGATGTATAAAATCGAGTATTAGCTTGTTTGATGCCTTCAAATTATTAATTAAAATTGTTGGAAATTATATTGTAAAACTTTTGATATAAAATGCAAAGTTTGGGAAATTAGGAAAGTTAGTCGCTTGAATATTAGTTTAGCGTCATTTAAATCTGAAAAGAATATTTTACGACGAATTAAATTAGAAATGATTGATTTTAAGCATTTTAGTAGAATATTTAAATTTTAGGAATTTAAAATGCCTAAATAGTTGAAATTGGATTTTTTAGTGAATTTAAATGGTTGTGTAGTTTTTATATGATAACAAGACCATTTAAATTAATATTCAAGTGATTTGTCTGAGTTGGCATTCCTAGGACTTTCTTGAGAATTTAAGTTACTCGAGATGTTTGGCTACCTTGATTCGGTCCGGTTTAGGTAGTTTCTGACTTCGAGGCTGGGCCATATCTCAGGCACGGTCTGCTAAGTCGTGGACCAGTTCTAGCATATACGTATTATTGTTGATATCGATAATTTGATTCATGATATCCTGCTATCATGCACCTATACATGCATGGCATCATTGCATTTCTATGTCATATATCGTGGTTTCTTGATATCTCGTACTGGGGTTTCTGACCCCCGAGAGAGGGATGTCGTCATGTCTTTTGTGTGTGGACATGACAGGTGTTACAGGTGGTTCGACCTCAGGCGCTCGAGAGGAAGCCTCAAGAAGTACCAGTTAAACGTCATGCCCTTTTTATTGCTTTAAAAGTACTAGAATTTCTTTTTTAAACCTCACTTAGCATCGGCCGAACCATAAAATATTTTTGACATCATTTTAAAATAAACATCCAACTGCTATTTAAAAATCCAAAGAAAAATATTTTAAAGCATAAAATCGTCAAACATTTTACCAACTTAAAAACATTATTTGAAAAATATAGCCCATACTAAACCTCTCAAAAGCCTCTCAAAAAGCATAAATGAATAATCTTAAAAATCCTTAACGTAAATCATGAGTCATAATCGTAAATGCGGAAAGATAGAAGCGCTGGTCCTCGGGTTGTGTGCGCATCAGTCCAGTCAAATCACCCGTCAAGTCCTCCCTCAAACTCACCTGCATCCATCACATCTAGTGAGTCTAAAGACTCAACACACCATCATCTTTATAGCAAGTAATACGTAATACAGTCAACATATAACAGTGAAAAATACTTGTACTTAAAATATCATTTTCATGAGGATGCATAAACTTCAAACATGAACATTTTCATAATCTTTTTTTATGATGCATGAACTTTAAATATAACATTTTCATAATGATGCATCAACTTTAAGCATAAACATTTTCATGACATGTATAACATAAGCCTTAACCTTTTCCTTTTTCCTCAACATGACATGACATAAAACCTTTTAACATGATCATAAACATTTTTCCTTTTCCTTTTCTTTTTCTTTTGTTGAATTCAGATCGTTAATTGTGACTTTCCTCAACATGACATGAAAATCGATGGATCCATCTACATGAAATCACAGTACTGGGCGGCGGGGACATCAGCGACGCTCTCACCGGTCAACTGAGCCTTGGCCTAACATGATCGAATAGAAATACGATCGTCGGGGCTCCCTCTGGGCCTTCTCCCATAAATGGGCTCCCTCTGGGGTCTTCTCCCCTCACGATATTCTCATTCTTCCTCAAACCTCATAACCTCATATTCGTAATAATGGAAACACGATCGTCAGGCTCCCACTGGGACCATAACCCTCACGACGTTGCCAACATTAACGAATTAGTCACAATCACTTCACTTCCTTCAACATTTATATTCTCATCACTTTATAAAAATCATGCATAACATTTAATTTTGTTTTTGAAACCAAGCATGCAACATGTCTTTTAAATGTCTTCCTTAAATCATAAAAATCCCATAGACATTTAAAAATCATAATTTAATCATGAACATTTCATAAACATTTAAAATGACATTTTAACCTCAAAACATTTAAAATAACATTTTGACATATTAAATCATAAACATATAAAATTCCTTAAACATTTAAAATATCATTTTAACATATAAAATATCATACACATTTAAAATATGATTTTAACATAAAAAAATTCCATAAACATCCATAACTATAGAAAATAATCATATTAGCACATAAAACAGCATTCAGGGCACTGCCATGACGTTTACTAATTTTTAGGTATAAAAAGACCGTTTTACCCCTGGATGTAACATTTTACGTTTTTGACTTTTTCTTGAAGTCATTGACTCTAACATGTCCCAAATAATTATTTAAGCTTACATGAATTTTTCCATATTTTTATTTAGCATAAATCGAGAACTTTTAATTTAATCTTTAAATAAGACGTATTAACACGTTTTAATCCCGAATTAAACCAAACCTTAATATAAAATTCCCAAATTAAAAACTTAGACTTTTAATAATTATTTAAGTTTAAACATAATTTTTCATAATTTATAAAGCTTAAAACTAAGCGTTTCAATTAACTCGTTAATTAGCGTTTCGTGTGGCGATTAAATTATGAATAAATCCAAAACTCATTATTTTGATCCCAAATTTTAAACATAACATTTTTAAGATTTATTCTACCCTTCCAAGTCGTGAGCCACCCCCGTGGAACCATGAGCCTTTTAATTTTTGTTTTTGACACGCTAACGAACCCACCGAGCCATCTCCCAATTTACTCGAGCCACCTTGAGCCACCTTGAGCCAAAACCTAGAAAACCCATCTAGGGACCCTACTGTGCATGCCCATCCAAAAATCATGACCCTAACCCATTCAAAAAGCCTACTGAACTTGACCCAATTCTGCACTTATCATAGAACTCACGCCTATAGACTCCTAGTGCCACTAGGACACCTCCAGCCGAGCCACCATCGGGCCCACCTGTCCCTGACCACCCCTGGACCACGCTCGGCTGGAGGTGTCCTAGTGGCACTAGCACCAGCGCGCGTGACCACCCGTGGAACACCATCGGGCCCACCTGTCCCCTGAACTCGCGCAGCTGCCAGGCGCACCAGCACCAGCGCGCGTGACCCATATTGTGCGCGAGAGTCCACCTTGCGTGGGACTCCTTGCAGCAGCCAGCACCGAGCCCTAGCCTCCCTGCCCCACTCTGAACCACCTTGAGCCATCGCCTGGACCACCCTAGCCAAGCCCTCAACCGAGCCACCCCCTTGAAATTCTCGGCTCCCCTCACGCACGCACGGGAAGAGTCCCTTATCACGTAAGGGCTCTTCCCTAGCCACCTACCGCGAGCCCAGCCTTTCCACGACCCTCCATACAACCTAACCATGACGCCTAGGTCCCAACCACCAAGCCTGGTCGAGCCACTCACCCCCATGCGTCAATTTTCCTTCAACTGATCCCATATGCAACAATAATAAACAATTGGTTCCAGCTTTTGTTCTATTCACGTGTGCAGCATATTGGTGTGGTTTAGAACTCTCTAAAACATGTAAAAACATCCCCTTTTTAATTCCTAATCACGGCAGCCCCTTAACCAAACAATACACAAGTTATTGGATTCAAAAATCATGTTTCCTCATGTATACATGCCATATACCGAAAATTCTGAAAGATATTTCATGTTCTTCATGCATGGAATAATTCAACAATAATATGATATGATGGATGAGAAAAGGAGATGCGTGCCTTTGCGTATTTACACGCTCGAATAATCGTTGACGATGAAGAACGGAGGGATGACTTGGCTTGAACTTGCTAGAGCCTTTCGAAAATTCTCTCCTAGATGGCTTTGTGGTGTGCTGCCGTGAGTGGGTGGGTGAGGGTGGAGAGTTTTCAGAATAATAACTAGGGTAGCTGATGGTTTTCTTTTTAGAATAGGGTTTGTGAATTATTTAATACATTAAATACTAATTGATCACTAAATAGACCTTAGGCCTAATAAGCCATTAAATTAGGCCCATTAGTCTAGTTAGGATTTAAATGAAATAATAACAAAGCTTTTCTTTAATTAAATATGTGAATTTATTAGCCGGATTGTCAAAAAGTTTGTATTTTAGTTGAAAAACCAACACCGATAAAATTTAAGTCACGGCGTATAAATTCACCTAAAAATCCCTTATTCTCAAAAATAATAAAAAGCATCATCCTTAATTTAAATAATTAAAAACAATTATTTAATACAAACATTTTCTATTTTTCAGCCCTCGATCTCCCTTCCTCGATCGCAACTCGAATATCTCTTTTAAAATACATTTTAATGCAACCATGAAGAAAAATATATTTTAAACATACAAATATGCACAACATAATTAATTTAATGCAATAAAAACAATTAACTAAAATACAAGGGAAATTAATAATTGCATGCATGTGGTTTACGTGGACCTTTAAATTTTCGGGACGTTACAACTAGAGCTCCTTGAAAGTATGCTTAGTTGAATTTCGGTCACTCCTTTTTGCTTCACGGTTGTGCGTTTTTGGTGATTTCAGGGTTTGTTTCGATCCCAAGCTCCCAAGGCTGTTTATGTTCATGTCCTAGGGTGTGTTAGGGTCAAGTTTGATCAAGGGTTCAAGCCCCAAAACCGTGATTTAGACGCTCCAAACAGCAAGCAAGAAACACGTGACATATTCGAGACTCAATTGCTGTCAATGGCTTGCTTGGGATAGTGTTCGAGCCATGGCTCGCCAAGGGCCGGTAGCCATGGCCAGGACCCTTCCCTAGCAAGCATAGGACGTGGTCAAGTCGGCCTTAAGTGGCTTGAGTCACGTCCCAAGTCGGTTGGACAGCAACAACGCAATTCCCTTTCGGTTTCAGTTTTTCTGCATTTCGTTTGTGTGTGTGAAGCTTCGGCTTCTTGGTTGGTATGGATCTTGTTTTTCTTTTAGCCCTTAGCCTTGGTTCATACCATACCTCCTGATGTCTAGATCATGCCATGGTCAATAAAATGGCCACTTGAATGGTCCGTGACAGCAAGAACAAGCGAGACACCCCACGCGTTCATATGCGTTCTCAGGTGGGAGCTTCGAGTTGTTGCTGGTGTTGTTTGAATTTTGGCGGGCCTAGGGCCCTTAGCCATGGTTCAAACCACACCCTAGGATGTTTCGAAAAGCCTCTAGTCAGTGGTTCAAGCCCCAATGGCCATTAGCCTTGCAAACGACGCATGCAAGCGAAAGCGCTGCTGCTGTATTTTTTTACAGCAAGTTGGTGCTTTGGTTCAGAGGCTTGTTTGAGTTATTGGTTGGCTTTTAGCCTATGGCCTTGGACTGGACAGTACCTTATTGAGTTAAGAAGGTCATGTTTTTGGCAGTTCATGATTTGGTTAAGTTTAGAGGTCGTACGAGAATTTACGGTGCAATGTGCCAAAGTGACTCTCGAAAGAGAGTTTCATGATTTTGGCCTCCATGCATTATTTTCGTGTATTTCAGCCCTATGGTCATGTTTTCCAGTATTTTAAGAGTATTTTAATCATGACTAAATGATGGTTAAATGTTGGTTCGAGTTGGTACGAATCCATGGTTGAATACTAAGTTTGTTGGGCGTAACTATCTCGTTTTTGGGTGCGATTTTGAGGTGTTGGTCAAGATAAGTTTATTTGCATGTTCTCATGTTAGATTTTGGTCGCAGCGAGCCTGGAAACGATCCAACCCATTTGGTAAAATAATACATGATATTTAATTATATTACGTGCATAAAAATATAAAATGTTCATTTTTGAGATATATGCGATATTGCTTGTGGCCACTTCACGTTCATGGGATTGCAGCTTATCATGGGATTATTACTTCATCCGGTGGTCACTGACCGGTTCAGTTCATGTTCATGTATTGGAAGATCTCTACCGCCCAGTATACTGTGGTTTAGTCTGATCAGACGATTCATTTCACGTTATGGGCCACTTGCGTAGAACATATTCTCAACAGAAAATTATTATATGCTATTTCATGACAGGGCTCTATCGAGCAAACATTTCACTTATGATTTTCAGTTCAGTTATACACGTATTATAATTACTCATGACATGATATTTGCACGTTATGCCAGTCTCATGATATTTTTACGTTGCGTGAAATTTTATTATTATTACTCGTTATATTCGATATATGCATGCTGAGTCTTTAGACTCACTAGACTTGATTGTTGTAGGTATTGATGAGGTTGCGATCGAGGGCGGGGACCAGTGAGCCATCTTGGGTCGGCAGTAGTGGAACCCGAGGACCTCATTTTCAGCATTTACCATTTTTATGCCCAAACATTTTATCTTTGTTGGATTATTTTAAATTGTTATTTTGCAAACAATAATTACTTCCGCTGTGCTATCTTGAACATTAAACTCTATTTATCAGTTTATTTTACGAATGAGGCAAATTCCTTATTTTAAAAGAAAATTTTAAATTTTTCTGCAAATTTTCAAGTACGAATTTTGGGCCTCTACAATTAGGCTAGAGAGGCTCCAGGTTGGGTGATCGCATGTACTTGCCTTATTTACGATCATATTGCATGAGTTTTATTTGATACTGAAGCATCTCATTCATTCACTGCATCTGATTATGTTGATGAATATGAACTTTGGACTACACCATTTCATGAAACTGTATCTGTGTGTCTATCCCAGTTGGTCGATTTATTCCATCTGTGCAAATTGCTTTAGATTGTGTGTTGCATTTCGATGATAGCATTATGATCACAAACTTGATTTTATTACCGATGCATGATTTTGATTGTATTATTGGTATGGACACAATGTCCAGTTATCGAGCTATTGTATATTGTTTTCATGGTGTAGTACGATTTAGGCCATACTATGGTAGCAAATGGAATTTTTATGGTCGAGGATCACAGACTAAGATACCGTTAGTCTCAGCGATGGAAATGTTTAGATTATTATCTTTTGAAAATGATGGATTTATGGTTTATGCTATGGATGCTACAAAGAAAGAACCGAAATTATCATATATCCCAGTAGCGAAATAATTCTCCGATGTCTTTCTTGAAGAAATACCAGGATTTTCACCACAGAGAGAAATTGATTTTAGAATCGACTTGATGCCGGGTATTGCGCCGTACAGAATGGCTCCGGTAGAACTGAAAGAATTGAAAGAGCAGTTACAGAACTTACTCAAAAAATGTTATATACACCCTAGTATGTCGTCGTGGGGAGCACATGTACTGTTCGTAAAGAAGAAAGATGGTTCCATGAGAATGTGAATTGATTATAGGCAGCTCAACCAAGTCACTGTTAAAATTAATTACCCTCTGCCTAGAATTGATGACATGTTTGATCATATTCAAAGAAATTCTGTTTATTCGAAGATTGATATTCGATCAGGATATAACAAACTTCAGGTTAGAGAAGAAGATGTTCCTAAAACAGCTTTTAGAACTAGATATGGGCATTATGAATTCCTAATAATGCCCTTTGGTTTAACAAATGCACCAGTAGTGTTTATGGATTTGATGAATAGAGTATTCAGAAATTTCTAGATAAGTTTGTTATTGTCTTTATTGATGATATACTGGTGTATTCGTGATCAAAGTGGGAACATAAAGAACATTTACAATTGGTTCTACAAACACTTCGAGATTCTCAATTGTATGCTAAGTTGTCAAAGTGTGAATTTTGGATGGATAGCGTGATATTTTTGGGTCACGTGATATCAGCCCAAGGTATATCTGTAGATCCTAGTAAAGTTGAAGCAGCCCTAAATTGGGCTAGATCAACCAATATACCAGAGATTCGAAGTTTTATGGGATTGGCTGGGTATTACAGATGATTCATTGAAGGATTTTCACAGTTTGCCAACCTATTACCCAACTGACCAAGAAAGATGCAAGATTTATTTGGTCAGATGAATGTGAGAAGAGTTTTCTTACATTGAAAGAGAAGATGACAACAACACCAGTGTTAGCATTGCCATCTGGATCAGGTGGATTTGTGGTTTTTACTGATGCATCATCAAGAGGTTTGGGATTTGTTTTAATGCAACATGGAAAAGTTATTGTCTATGCTTCAATGCAATTGAAAACACACGAATGCCAATAACCAATTCATGATCATGAACTAGCAGCCATTGTTTTTGCTTTAAAAGTTTGGCAACATTATTTATATGGTGAGCAGTTTTTTATCTACTCAGATCATAAGAGTTTGAAATATTTATTTAATCAATCAGAACTGAATATGAGGCAGAGACGATGGTTATATTTACTGAAGGATTTCGACTATGAAATACAGTATCGTCCAGGAAGAATGAATCAGGTTGTAGATGCATTAAGCTGAAAGTATCAGGATATTATGATAGCATCTATCCATGTCTGGCGGAATTATGATGATTTATGTACTTCTGGTTGGAATTTTCAGCCGAAAGGAAATCATTTTATTGTTTTTGCTTTACAATTTGAGCCGAAGATTATTTTGAAGATCAAGAAAGCTCAAAAGAATGATCCACATGCTTAGAAATCGAAAGACTTGGTTTTGTCTTGTAACGCAGATAAATACAATATCTCTTCAGATGGTTGTTTACGCATGAATAACAGGTTAGTGCATGGTACCAAGTGTCACAGGATTGAGAGAAGAATTGCTTCATGAGGCGTATTATAGCCGTCATAGTGTTCATCCTGGTACTAATAGAATGTACCACATACTGAAGCCCTATTTCTGGTGGGATGCGATGAAGAGAGATATTCAGAATTTGTAGCTAGATGTTTGACATGCCAGCAGGTTAAAGCCGAAAGAATGAAACCTAGAGGTATGTTACAGAGTTTAGAAGCACCTCAATGGAACTGGGAACATATTTCAATGGATTTCGTGACTCACTTTCCTAGATCAAACAAAGTTTGTGATGCTATCTAGGTGATAGTCGATAGATTGTCCAAATCAACACACTTTATTCCATACAATCGTAATTATGCTTATGATAAAATGGCACGATTATATGTGGATAATGTTATTTGATTGCATGGAATTCCAGTATCTATTGTATCTGACCGAGATCCTAGATTTGCTTCCAAGTTTTGGAGTAGCCTTCAGAATGCTTTGGGAACTACGTTGACAATTATCACAACTTATCATCCCAAACAAATGGTCAGACAGAGAGGACTATACAAAATTTGGAAGATATGTTACGATCCGTGGTCATGGATTTTGGTGGAACTGGCAAGAATCTTTACCATTTGTTGAATTCTCCTACAATAATAGAACTTAATACATTGACTTATCATAAAGGAACCGAATCAAATTCAAAATGTGAGGCAGAGATTATGAGACAATTTGGATAGAACAAATCAAACACAACACTGTTAATCATCTCATTTTCCATGGTCAAATTGTCCCCCATATGTTAGTTCTCTAAAGGGTGAGGCCAGAACACAGTTTTATACCCACTGATGGGGGCCAGACATAATTACATCATTTTTCCATATTCAACTCGAATTGTAACAGTGTACCACAGAATCAGATTTATCGAACAGAACTTAACGGAATTGTGAAAGGACTCAGCGGAATCAAAGAACATCGAAACCAGAAAGAACATATAGTACATCAATTGAAATTTTAAAATAGCATTTTCGCAAATGGAAACACACAAAAGTATGTCATGATATATTTATACCAATTTTAAGTTTACAAGAAAAGTAAATAACTAAAACCCACTTACTGAATTTCTACGGTATAATGCGACTCTTGTCGATTCGGTTGTGGGAAGTTTGCTGAAACTCGGACAGGTGATGGCCGAAATTTGGATAGGGCTTTCATGATGTTATTGTTGACGATAACTGTACAAGATTGCTGGCACAACGCTTCTTTCTTCTTCCTTGCTATTGGCGGCCGAGGGTTACTTGGACGGGGAGGTGACCGATTTTCTTGTAACCTTTTTTGTTTTGTTTTTGGTTGTGATTTCGTCAGCATCGTATGGTCTTATTGTAACGTCCCGAAAATTTGAAGGTCTACGCGAATCACATGCATGCAATTATTAAATTCTTTGTGTATTTTAATTAATTGTTTTAATTGCATAAATTGATTATGTTGTGCATAATTACATGTTTGAAATATACTTTTATGCATGGTTGCATTAAAATGTATTTTTAAAAGGTTATTCGAGTTGCGATCGAAGAACTGAGACTAGGGGCTGAAAAATGAAAATTTTTTTTATTGAATAATTGGTTTTAATTATTTAAAGTATGGGTGATGCTTTTTATTATTTTTGAAAATAAGGAGTTTTGAGGTGATTTTATACGTCGGGATGTAAATTTTATCGGTGTTGGTTTTTCAACAATAATACGAACGTTTTTGGCAACCCGGCTAATAAATTCACAAACTAATTAAAAAAAAATTATTTCAAATATTTTTAATTAAGCACTAATAAGATATTGGGCCTAATTAATTTTCCTAATGTGCTAAACCTTTGTTAATGTTTTAATTATTATTTAAACCCAAATCCTACCGCATAATCCCAAAAAAACTCACGCCCCACTCTATTTTCAACAAATCAGCTTCTTCCCTTCACACAAGCAAACTCACGGCACCCACACATAAAATCAAGGGAAAAAGCATCAAACTTCTTCAAGGTTTTCAAGTGTTCCTCAAGCCGTCGTTCTTCGATTTGTCAACGTAAATTCGTGCGTTAAATACGCAAAGGCACGTCTTAATCTTTTGTTTATCATCTTTCACTCCATATTATATGTTTGATGCATGTTTGCATGAAAAATATGAAACACTACCTTGTATTTTCGTTTTTATGGCTTATTATGCATAAAACTAGAGTTTTATTTTTTTCAAACTCTTCATAATGATGCTCAAAGGGGCTGCCATGGTAGGGGTACTTGAAGGGATGTTTTTTCACATGTTTAAGGGTCCCTAGGTGTACGGATGATGGCTAAAAAAATTAGGGTAAGGCTTAAGAGGATGAACGAAAATTGGGTTTCTATGGGCTAGGGTTTGCGTTTTTCATCCTAGTAAAGGGACGCTGCTAGCTGCTGTTTGGGAGGTTTTCAAGGGTCCTAAGTAGGCTAGTCATGATCCTAGTTGGGCGGTGCAAGTGCTGGACATGGGGCACATAGGCTACACGTCGTTTTTGGGGCGTATAGTGCATGAAGGGGAGCGGCTTATGGCTGGAGGTTCTAGGCATTGTAGGCTCGTTCCAGTAGGGTCCCTAGGGTGTGTTCTAGGTCCTAGGATGGTTGGTTAGGGTCTGGACGTAATGGTTATGGCCTAGGCTTGAAGGAAACCATGGTAGGATAGATTAGGGTTTTCCAAAAATGAGCAGAATTTTCTAGCAAGGTTTAAGCTTGTTCAAGGGTTAAAATTGGCTTGATTTGGGCTTAATATGGGTTATTTAGGTGTTATTAAGCTTTGGTTCAAGTTTGATTAATTTTCGAGTCCATACGAGTCAAAATCGAGTTGTACGTCTAAGTTTAAAAACGAATCGGAAAATCTATCGAAAAGCTAAATTTTAAGCCTAAGAAATATTTATGGGATTTTTTTAAGGTATTAGGATAAGTTTGGGATGATTTGGGACGTCGTTCCGAGGTCTAAGAATAAATACGAAAAATTATGCTTCTAGGGGTAAAACGGTCATTTTACACCTAGAAAATAGTAAACGTCATGACAGTGCTCTGAATGTTGTTTTATATGTTAAAATGTTTATGGATTTTCATATATTAAAATGTTTATTTTAAATGTTTATGGAATTGTTATGATTTAATATGTCAAAATGTTATTTTAAATGTTATGATTTAATATGCTAAAATGTTGGTTTTAAATGTTTATGAATTTTATGATTTAATATGTTATGATTTATTATTTTAAATCGTTGTGGATTTTATGAGGAAACAATAACGTTAAAAGATATGTTGAATGCTTGATTTAAAAGGAAAAGCGTTATAGGCATGTTCAATTTTTATAAAGTGGTGAAAATATGAAACGTTGAAGAAAGTGAAGTAATTGTGACTAATACGATGATTTTTTGGAAATATCGTGAGGGTTATGGTTCCAGTGGGAGCCCGACGATCATGTTTTCTTGGATACAGATATGTATATGATGATATGTTAATACGTAAAGCCAAGGCCCAGTTGACCGGTGAGAGTGTTGCTGGTGTCCCCGCCGCCCAGTACTGTGGTTACATGTAGATGGATCCATCGCCCAACACGTAGACGTAGATGAACACGAAAGTTACAATTAACGATCTGAATTCAACGAAAAGGAAAAAGGAATACGTATATGTTGATGATAATATGTATATGAATATGTTGAATGTGACATGAAAATATTTATTAAAATTTTTATGTTTAAATTTTATGTATCATGAAAATGTTTACGAATATGTTATGCTTAAAGTTTGTGCATCTTAATGAAAACGACATTTTAAGTACAAGTATTTTGCACTGTTGCATGTGATCTGTATATGTATTACTTGTTATCAAGATTATGGTGTGTTAAGTTTTTAGACTCACTAGGTGTGACTGATGCAGGTGATTAGGATAATAATGTTAAGGTTGACTTTGCTGGACGGAAGGTGCACATAACCCGAGGACCGACGCTTGTTTTCCGCACTAGTTATGATTTATGATTTTAAGTTATGTTAATGATATTTTATGATTTTTATCATTATTACGAGTGGTTTTTGAGAGGTTATATTATGAGCTATACTTTTCAAATAATGTTTTGAGGTTGGTAAAAAGTTTGACGATTTTATGATTCAAACTATTTTCCTTTGGATTTTTAAATGTCAGTTGGTTGTTTTATTATTTTAAAATGATGTCAAAAATATTTTATGGTTCGGCCGAATGCTAAATGATGTTTGAAAAAAAAATTTAGCACGTTTTAACAAAACGAATAGCAGTCGTTTCAGTTGGTATCAGAGCAATGGTTCTGTAAAGGTTGTGCCACCATCAGCGCCGGTAAGCTCAGTCGTCAAAACTGACTCTGTAAGTTTACATGCTTTATATAAGTTATATGTTGTTATCTGCATGACTACATGAATTATATGTTTGCGTCACATGTTTAATAGCTTTAAGATAATATATGATTTATATGCTTTAGAATTTTTATACGTGATACAATATGAAATAAGAAATTACATGATTTCAACGCATGTTGGCTTTGTGGTGGAATTGTACTATGTTGATTTATGGTTTTAGTATCGACGTTCTACTATTTGGGCCATAAGTTAATCGTGAATATTTGAATGTTTTTGGGACACGTAAATTTTTCTAAGAAAATACTGATGACTCGTGGGTACTATTTGAGTTGATGTTGAGAATTTCACCTAAGTAATAATGATTCGAGAATTTGCAACGACTTTGGGAGTATAAAAATGAATAAATTGGGATTTTAAGTTTTGATGAAAGGTAAGATTGATTATGGGAATTGATTTTGGATAAATAAGTTTAAAATTTTTGAAATTTCGTTATGAAAAACCTGTAGAAGGAAATTAAGAATGCTAAAAATTTCTGGGTTAATTGTAGGATTTTCTAAATTTAGGATCTATTGGATAATTTTTGAGGAAAATAAGAATTAATTTTGCATTTGTTAAGGAATTTGGGGACAAGTTTAGCAATAAGTGAGAATTTAATGGTTTAAATAATTTGAAATTTTGATGATTTGGGCTCGAAAGGATATTTACAACTTTGGGATATTTTGGTTATAGTATTATAAAGAATGTTAATCAAGGGTTTTGTAGGATGAATCAATATTAGGCTTGAAAATCTAAGCGTTAGCGGATGCGTTTGGGATTTTAAGGTTCAAATAATATTGAGAATTGTAAGAAAAGTTGAAATTCGAGTTTATAATAATAATATAGCATTAACTCATTATGGGTCTTTTAAGTTTCAATTCGAAAACGAGGATTTAGGAGGTAAATTTAATTGAGATCATGGAGACGAAAGGACATTCTAGAACTTAAGTTTTATCAGAGTAGCGTAGCGGAAGCGTGTATTTTTGGGATACTAGAACTAAGTCTAAACTTTGATTATAGAGGGTAACCAAATTTCTGGGACGAAATTCAATTTAAGGGGAGAAGATTGTAACGTCCCGAAAATTTGAAGGTCCACGCGAACCACATACATCCAATTATTAAATTCTTTTGTATTTCAATTAATTGTTCTAATTGCATAAATTTATTATGTTGTGCATATTTACATGTTTAAAATATACTTTTATGCATGGTTGCATTAAAATATATTTTTTAAAGGTTATTCGAGTTGCGATCGATGAACGGAGACCGGGGGCCGAAAAATGAAAAATGTTTTTATTTAATAATTGTTTTTAATTATTTAAAGTATGGCTGATGCTTTTTATTATTTTTGAAAATAAGGAGTTTTGAGGTGATTTTATACGTCGGGACGTAAATTTTATCGGTGTTGGTTTTCAACAATAATACGAACATTTTGGCAACCCGCTAATAAATTTACAAACTTATTAAACAAAATTATTTCAAATATTTTTAATTAAGAACTAATGAGATATTGGGCCTAATTAATTTTTCTAATGGGCCTAAACCTTTGTTAGTGTTTTAATTATTATTTAAACCCAAATCCTACCCCATAATTCCAAAAACACTCACGGCCCACTCTATTTTCAACAAATCAAACTCTTCCCTTCACACAAGCAAACTCACGGCACCCACACATAAAATCAAGGAAAAAAGCATCAAACTTCTTCAAGGTTTTCAAAGGTTCCTCAAGCCGTTGTTCTTCGATTTGTCAACGTAAATTCGTGCGTTAAATACGCAAAGGCACGCCTTAATCTTTCTTTTTCTCATCTATCACACCATATTATATGTTTGATGCATGTTTGCATGAAAAATATGAAACACTACCTTGTATTTTCGTTTTTTTGGCTTATTATGCATAAAACTAAAGTTTTATTTTTTTTAAACTCTTTATAATGATGCACAAAGGGGCTGCCATGGTAGAGGTACTTGAAGGGATATTTTTCCACATGTTTAAGGTTCCCTAGGTGTACGGCTAAAGGCTGAAAAAGTTAGGATAAGAAGATGAATAAAAATTGGGTTTCTATGGGCTAGGGTTAGCGTTTTTCATCCTGAGGTGTTCAAGGGTCCTAAGGGAGGCTAATCATGATCCTAGATGGGCGGTGCAAGGGCTGGACATGGGGCACATAGGCTGCACAACGTTTTTGGGGCGTATAGTGCATGAAGGAGAACGGCTTAGGGCTGGAGGTTCTAGGCATTGTAGGCTCATTCCAGTAGGGTCCCTAGGGTGTGTTCTAGGTCCTAGGATGATTGGTTAAGGTCTGGACGTAATGGTTATGGCCTAGGCTTGAAGGAAACCATGGTAGGATAGATTAGGATTTTCCAAAAAGGAGCACAATTTTCCAGAAAGGTTTTAGACTTGTTCAAGGCTTATAATTGGCTTGATTTGGGCTGAATATGGGTTATTTAGGTGTTATTAAGCTTTGGTTAAAGTTTCGTTAAGTTTCGAGTCCATACGAGTCAAAACCGCGTTGTACGTCTAAGTTTAAAAACGAATCAGGAAACCTATCAAAAAGCTAAATTTTAAGCCTAAGAAATATTTATGGGATTGTTTTAAGGTATTAGGATAAGTTTGGGACGATTTGGGACGTCGTTCCGATGTCTAAGGATAAATACGAAAAATTATGCTTCTAGGGGTAAAACGATCATTTTACACCTAGAAAATAGTAAACGTCATGGCAGTGCTCTGAATGCTGTTTTATATGTTAAAATATTTATGGATTTTTATATGTTAAAATGTTTATTTTAAATGTTTATGGAATTGTTATGATTTAATATGTCATAATATTATTTTAAATGTATATGATTTAATCTGTCAAAATGTTATTTTAAATGATGTGATTTAATATGCTAAAATGTTGGTTTTAAATGTTTATGGATTTTATGATTTAATATGTTATGATTTATTATTTTAAATGGTTGGGGATTTTGAGGAAACGATAACGTTAAAAGATATGTTGCATGCTTGATTTAAAAGGAAAAACGTTATATGCATGTCCAATTTTTATAAAGTGATGAAAATACGAAACGTTAAAGGAAGTGAAGTAATTGTGACTAATACGATGATATCTTGGAAATATCGTGAAGGTTATAGTTCCAGTGGGAGCCCGACGATCGTGTTTTCTTGGATACGAATATGTATATGATGATATGTTAATACGTAAGGCCAAGGTCCAGTTGACCGGTGAGAGTGTTTCTGGTGTCCCCGCCGCCCAGTACTGTGGTTACATGTAGATGGATCCATCGCCCAACACGTAGACGTAGACGTAGATGAACACGAAAGTCACAATTAACGATCTGAATTCAACGGAAATGAAAAAAGAATACGTTTATGTTGATGATAATATGTATATGAATATTTTGAAGATGACGTGAAAATATTTATGAAAATGTTTATGTTTAAAGTTTATTCATCATGAAAATGTTTACGAAAATGTTATGCTTAAAGTTTATGAATCTTAATGAAAACGATATTTTAAGTACAAGTATTTTTCACTGTTACATGTGATCTGTATATGTATTACTTGTTATCAAGATTATGATGTGTTGAGTCTTTAGACTCACTAGGTGTTATTGATGCAGGTGATTAGGATAATAATATTAAGGGAGGTCTTGCTGGTTGACTTTGCTGGACTGAAGGTGCACATATCCCGAGGACCGACGTTAGTTTTCCGCACTAGTTATGATTTATGATTTTAAGTTATGTTAAAGATATTTTATGATTCTTATCATGATTATGAGTGGTTTTTGAGAGGTTATAGTATGGGCTATACTTTTCAAATAATGTTTTGAGGTTGGTAAAACGTTTGACGATTTTATGATTCAAACGATTTTTCTTTGGATTTTTAAATGTCAGTTGGTTGTTTTATTATTTTAAAATGATGTCAAAAATATTTTATGGTTCGGGCGAATGCTAAATGAGGTTTGAAAAAAAAAAATATCACGTTTTAAGAAAACGAATAGTAGATGTTTCACTTATTTATAGGTGAAGGATGGCCTTTTCCCCTCTCCATTTGGCCGTCCCTTGATTCCCAAGCAAGGAGTTAATGTGGTCAAGGTTAACCAAGCATCAAGGGTCACATCGATCAACTCAAGAGTTATTTTCTACACATTAAATTTGTCCGTTCTTTTAGCTTTTCCCTTACTTCACTTTTCTAATGTTTTAGTAGAAGCAAGGTTGAGCTTCCTTGAGTTACAATATTTAGTCCTTTGAGCTGAGGGTTTACTCTTCTGGTGATGACTCTTCGATTGTTGTGGTTTCTTACAGCGTAGATCCCCTTTAGCTATTCCTCGAGCTTCTGAGTTTCTCCCTCGAGCCATGTTTGCTGAAATTTTGAGTTTATAGTTGAGTTTTATAGTTAAGCTTAAAGTTTTCAGCTTAATTTCGAGTTTCATTTCTTACAGGATTTGCTTCGAAAATTCGGAGTTCCCACATCCCACCCTCCTTTTTGTAAGTTTCTTCCTTGAAACTTGTATCAACTAGATCATTTAAAGAGATGAGAATATTGAGTACGCATTCTATCTTCCAGTTCCCAAGTTGCTTCTCGTTCAATATGATTTAACCACTTTATTTTGACATAAATAATTGTTCGGTGTCTCAACACTTGATCTTTGGTGTCCACTATTCGAATAGGGACCTCTTCATATTTCAGCTCTTAGTTCAGGTGTCCTTCGATCATTAATGGTGCAAATTTAAGAATGTGACTCGGATCTGGGACATATTTCCTTAGTTGTGAGTTGTGGAAGACATTGTGAATTCTGGACGTGTCTGGTAGTAAAGCCAGTCGGTAGGCTAGGGTTCCCACTTTTTCCACTATCTCGAAGGGTCCTATATATCTTGGATTTAGTTTTCTGGACTTGTTGAATTGAACCACTCCTTTCATAGGGGAGACTTTAACATAAGCTTTTTCTCCGATCTCAAATTCCAACAGTCTTCGTTTTAAATCAGCCCAGCTCTTTTGTCGATATTGAGCTGCCTTGAGTCTTTCTCTGATTTTTGCTACTTTGTCAATGGTTACTTGAACGAGCTCAGGTCTAGTGATAGCCTTTTCTCCAACTTCATCCCAATGCAGAGGTGATCTACACTTTCGATCATACAGTGCTTCATACGGAGCAATTTCAATATTGCTGTGATAGCTGTAATTATATGAAAATTCTATCATAGGTAGCTGTTCGCTCCAATTCCCATGAAAATTCAAAGCACATGCCCTCAATATGTCCTCGAGGGTTTAAATTGTCCTTTCAGTTTGGCCATAAGTCTGAGGTTGATAGGCCGTCCTGAGAGTTACTTTGGTCCCCATGGCTTTTTGAAAACTTTTCCAAAATCGTGATACGAATCTTAGATCTTTGTCAGATAATATATTTGCCAGAACTCAGTGTAATCTCACTATGTTGTCCATGTACAGCGTGGCTAATTTATCCAGGTTGTAATTCATTCGAACTGGTAATAAATGGGCAGATTTGGTCAATCTGTCAACGATTACCCAAATCCCATCGTGACCTTGCCTTGATTTTGGTAGCCCTATTATGAAGTCTATGGAGATGTGTTCCCATTTCCATTTGGGTATTTCTAATGGTTGCAGACGTCCTCCAGGCCGTTGATGTTCCGCTTTAACCTGTTGACAGGTTAGGCACTTGGAAACAAAGACAACTACATCTTTCTTCATTCCATTCCACCAATAATTCTTTTTCAAATCTCGATACATCTTGGTGCTTCCAGGTGGACTGAAAATTTTGACCTATGTGCATCGACCATCACTTCTTCCCTAATCCCATCGATGTCTGGTATACACAACCATCCTTTCATCCAGAGAACACCATTTTCATCAGTCTGGAATTCTGGGGTTTTCCTCTTGAATTTGTTCCTTAATCTTTGTGATAAAGTGATCTTGGCTTTGTTTTAATTTGATTGATTTTTGAAGGCATGGTTGTGATGATAGAGAAGATGAGCTTACTTTCCCAATGTTCCTTCGGCTCAAAGAATCTGCTACTTTATTCGCCTTTCCCAGATGATAATTGATCGATAAATCGTAATCTTTCAGAAGTTCAATCCATATTCTTTGCCTCATGTTTAGTTCCTTTAGGGTGAATATGTATTTGAGGCTTTGGTGATCATTAAATACTTTGCATTTTACCCCATAAGGGTAATGTCTCCAGATATTTATCGCAAATAAGATTGCAGCTAACTCAAGGTCATGAGTTAGGTAATTTTGCTCATAAGGTTTTAATTTCCTTGATGCATTGGCATTTACATTACCTTCATTCATAAACACAAACCATAATCCTCCCTTTGAAGCGTCACTATATATTGTGAAATCCTTGCCATCCCCGGGAAGAACTAGTGCTGGTGTAGATGCGAGTTTTGTTTTAAGGGTTTCGAAATTTTATCACATGCTTCATTCCAAATGACTTTTGAATTCTTCTATGTAAGTTTAGTGAGAGGAATGGCTATCGAAGAAAATCCTTCCCTGATTTTTCTATAGTAGCGAGCTAAACCCAGAAAACTCCTTACTTTTGTTACTATTTTCGGTTGTGGCCAGTCCTTGATTGCCTCTACTAACTTAGAGTCCACTGACACCCCTAATTCAGAGACTATATAGCAAAAATCCACATTTCTTGAATTTGGCATAGAGTTCCTTTTCACGCATTGTCTGCAAGGAGAGACGCTGATGTTGTAACGTACCGTATTTTGAACTGCTTGAAATTTGCGGAAAAACATAAAATTTTCTTAAATAAAAAGCGAACCTTCAAAATTCGATAAAACAAACTGTGCGTCCCAAAAGTAGTTGCAACAAAAGATCTAAAATAAATTTTGACAAAAGTAGTTGTTTAAAATCTCATATCCAGTAGCGCGAAATCAGAGTTTTCGAACATTTTCATAAAAACTAAAAACTTGGGCGGTCCTCGGTTCTAGCCACCTGCTTAGTCCAAGCCTGCTCCTTGGTCCCCACCCCTCGTCTCTTCAAAATCATCCTCACCTGCATCGATCAAGTCTAGTGAGTTTAAAGACTCAACACGTATAAACTGGAAGTAGCAAGTAATACGTAATAAAACCACAGTCGACTTCAAAATAGTACATACATACTTAAACTTGAAAGTGCGTATAAAAGCTTGAACTTACATACATACATAGACGTGCCATGAGGTGAAACTTTTCTTAAACATGCTTGGATACTTGTACATACATGAGCATACATAAACTTCATCATTTTGCGTAGAGGCATGTTTCAAAGCAATTGACCCATAACATAAATCGCCTGATTAGACTAAACCACAGTACTGGGCTGACAGGGAAAAATCCACTGCCACATACATGAGATCCCCGTTCATGCTTTAACGGGTGGATTGGTCCCCGTTCATGCTTTAACGCCTTTCAATCCTGATCTAAACACGTTCAAGCTTTAAAGGGGTGGATTGGTCTCTGGTCATGCTTTACCGCTTTCCAATCCCATACATAATTGGTCACAAGACATTTATCATACCTCAAAACCTGAAATATTTTCTTTTCACGTCAAACATACTTACTTGGCGTTGAGGGATTCATTGGATCTCGCTTGGGGCCACTGCTGCACATACTAATATGAATTCAACGCTTAAATTGCATAACTTAGACGTAGATATTCGTACTCACCACTGAATCAAGTAAATAGCTTATAACATTCTAGATTACTCGGGGCTTGACCTCGTTTAATTGTCATACTAAACCATGACATAACGTCCCAATTCGATCCCTAAAATATTTCCCAAAGACTGGAGTACACGGACCCCGTGCACCCCTCCGGGTCCGGGTCCGTGTAGGTCATGTAAAAGCATACTCGAAAAGAAGTGAGGACACGGACCCCGTGCCTAGGTCCGTGTAAGGATCCGTGTAGACTCTGTAAAAAGACACTTCGGAAGGAACAAGGGCACGGACCCCATGCCAGGGTCCGTCGAAGGATCCGTGTAGGCTCGGTGAAAGTAAACCAACGAGAAATCATGTATTCAAAGCTTATTTCTCCTAACTCTATCATCCCGAACATAAATCAACACCTCGAGACCCGTCCTAGAATGCTAGAACACTCATTCAAACACAAACAAACGCTCCAAAACAAGGACATCCAACTTACAACGCAATACAACTCATGAACACGAAATTTGACACAAAAATCAATTCCTACGATTTCTAACTCAACCAAGTGCCTAAAGACACGAAACTGAAATACCAAAATACATCCCAATATCATTCTCGATATACCTAAATGCAGCAATGATCACCCATCGATGCCCAACAAAGCCTGCAACAAGAAAATCTCATGAACACATCAATAACATAATTTTTCAGAAAACATAGTTTGAGTAGTCCCTTGAAAATGATCATAACTCACTCAATTTTTATCTAAATATTTCGAATTTTATATCAAATCGAAGGTATCAAAAAGTTCCACAATTTTTATGGGAAAGTTTTCTCAAAATCATGACGAAAAATTGAAGTTTTGAAAAGAACAGTAAATTTCGAAATTTTAGATCTAAAAACGTTTCAAAATCGATCCAACATGTTTCTGCCCAAACCTTGCATATCATATATGGATTTTTATGCATAAAACAACGCAACACATACTCTGACATGATCGACGCAGGAAAAATAGTATATACGTGCCTTTTGATAAATAACGTTACCGAAACGACGACTCCGACACGGGAAGGAAGCGAGAGACGATCTGGGACGAACGTGGCACTCATTTCTTGCAACGAAATTATAGAAAAGTTGCTGGAAAAATCGAAGGAGAGGGGCGGCTGATACAAGGTTGAAGAACCCTAGGTTTATTTTCTCAAAAATCTGAATTAGAGTGTAAAGAGTTGTGTGTGTGTGTTTTAATATATTTAAGGGGAAGGATTGCTTAATTAGGAATTAATAGTGCTAATTAAAATGCTAATCATAAATGCAAATTAAATGCTAATCATAAATGTAAATTCTCACTATTAAGCAAAGTCCCCTAATTTAAAATAAAGTGTACATTTGCTAAAATTTAAAAGTTTTAAAATCCTAAAATCACTAAATAAATGAATTAGGATTTTAAAAATTCTACAACTAAGTAAATCATTTAAAATACCCCAAAATTAATTTAAAATAAAATACAACGTTTAAAATCGCCAAAATCGTCACCGGTCTCTTTTCCTCGATCCCGCATCGAATAATCGCCTAAAACATGAAACTCGAGAAAACATTTTAACGTGCATCACATAAACATACATAAATTAAAATAATGCAATTTAAATAGGTCATGCATCCCAAAAAATAAATCATTTTAAATTAAATAAATGATTTAACAATTAAATAAATGCATGAGTTTTACGTGTACTGATTTTGGGCTCTACAGTTCCTCCCCCACTTATATAAATTTCGTGCTCGAAATTAAACCTTACCGAACAACTCCGGGTAGCAATTCCTCATGTCTGCTTCGATCTCTCAAGTGGCCTCCTCCATGGATTGATTTAGCCAAAAAAACTTTGACCAACTTGGTTACTTTGTTCCGTAGACTACGCTCCTGTCTGTCTATGATTTGGACATGTCTTTCCTCGTAAGACAGGTCTGGAGCCAACTGTAATGGTTCGTAGCTGAAAACATGTGAAGGATTAGCTAGGTATTTCCTCAGCATTGAGACGTGGAACACATTATGTACTCCAGCCAGATTCGACGGCAGGGCTACACGATAAGCTAGTGTCCCAACTCTGTCGAGAATCTCGAATGGCCCAATGAATCTCGGACTGAGCTTGCCTCTCTTCCCAAATCTCATAGCACCTTTCATGGGTACTATCTTCACGAAAACGTGATCGCCTACGGCAAACTCTAGATCCCTTCTCCTCTTGTCAGCATAACTCTTTTGACGACTCTGTGCGGTCTTCATCCTGTCTCGGATCTTGACCACCACATCTGCAGTCTGCTGAACAATCTCTGGACCAAGCTCTGACCTCTCCCTGACTTCATCCCAATGAACCGGTGATCTGCACTTCCGTCCATACAACGCCTCATAGGGAGCCATACCTATAGATGCTTGGAAGCTGTTGTTGTATGTAAAATCTACTAGAGGTAGCTTAGATTCCCAAGTCCCCTGGAAATCGATCATACAGGCTCGCAATAGATCTTTCAAAATCTGAATCACTCGCTCAGACTGACCATATGTCTGCTGGTGAAAGGGTGTACTGAATACCAACTTCGTCCCCATGGTTGCATGCAAACTCTTCCAAAAGGGCGATGTAAACCTCGGGTCCCTGTCGGACACAATGGAAACTGGGATCCCTTGCAATCGAACTATCTCCATGATATAAAGCTCTGCATACTGCATCATGGAGAAAGTCATCTTTACTGGTAAAATGTGTGCTGACTTGGTGAGTCGATCCACAATGACCCAAATAGCATTGAATCCCCTGACTGACCTCGGCAACCCAACAACGAAGTCCATGGTGATATCCTCCAATTTCCACTCGGGGATAGGGAGTGGCTTAAGCATCCCTGCTGGCCTCTGATGCTCTACCTTCACCTGCTGACAAGTCAGACATTCAGACACAAACCGATAGATGTCTCTCTTCATACATGGCCACCAGTACAAAATTTGCAGATCCTTGTACATCTTGGTACCTCCTTGATGAATAGAAAACGGAGATGCGTGTGCCTCTGTCAGAACATCCTCTCTGATCGAATCAATACTAGGCACCCACATTCTACCTCTGTATCTCACAATACCATCAGACACTGTGTAGAGTACACTGTCCTTGGCTTCGTCTTTCAGCCTCCATTTCTGCAACTGCTCATCTGAAGACTGTCCTCTACGGATTGGGTCTAGTAAATCGGATTTTACCATCAGATTAGATAGTCTGGGAGCTCAGCCCTTGGGATAAACCTCTGACCCAAACCTCTGAATCTCAGACTGAAGAGGTCTCTGTACTGAAAACTGTGCTATGACTGAAACCTTGCCTGCTCGAGGCATTTGCCACCACATTAGCTTTCACCGGATGGTAGCTAATTTCAAAATCGTAGTCTTTTACCAACTCCAACCACCGTCTTTACCTCATGTTCAGCTCTTTCTGCGTGAAGAAATACTTGAGACTCTTGTGATCAGTAAATATCGGGCATTTATCGTCGTACAAGTAGTGTCTCCAAATCTTCAATGCAAAGACAACGGCGGCTAATTCTAAATCATGAGTCGGATAATTCTTCTCATGCACATTCAACTGCCTTGAAGCATAAGCTATCACCCGACCATACTGCATCAACACTGCGCCTAACCCGAGCTTAGATGCATCGGTGTATAACACAAAATCTCCTTGCCCGGATGGAATAGCTAACACTGGCGTTGGAATAAGAGCTTGCTTCAAAGTATCGAAGCTCTTCTCGCACTCGCCACTCCACACGAACTTAGCATTCTTCTTGGTCAGTGAAGTGAGCGGCACTGCTATCGACGAAAACCCCTGAATAAACTTACGGTAGTAACCGGATAAACCAAGAAAGCTACGGATCTCTGAAGAATTCTTTGGCTCAACCCATTCCTTAACAGCTGCCACTTTAGTTGGGTCCACCTCAATTCTGCTGCTAGATATAATGTGACCCAAAAACGCTACCTTCTCCAATCAGAATTAACACTTACTGAATTTCGCAAATAACTTGGAACTCTACAAAACCAGCAAAACTGTACTCAAGTGCTGACTGTGCTCTTCGTGGCTCCTCGAGTATATGAGAATTTCGTCAATGAACACTATGACGAATTGATCAAGGTAAAGCTGAAATACTCGGTTCATCAAGTCCATAAAAATTGCTGGAGCGTTCGTCAGTCCAAACGGCATCATTACGAACTCGTATTGCCATATCTGGTTCTGAAGGCTGTCTTATGAACATCTGCATCTTTCACCTTCAGCTGATGATACCCCGATCGAAGATCTATCTTAGAGAACACTATGGCTCCCGGCAACTGATCGAACAAGTCCTCTATCCTTGGAAGTGGGTATTTGTTCTTGATCCTTACCTTGTTTAGTTCTCTGTAATCGATACACAGCTTCACGCTCCCATCTTTCTACTTTATGAAGAGTACTGGTGCGCCCCATGGTGAGAAAATAGGGCGGATGAATTCTTTGTCTAGAAGCTCCTGAATCTGCTGCTTGAGCTCTAATATCTCAGCTGGAGCTAAACGGCACGGTGCCTTAGAGATTGGCACAGTGCCTGGCACAAGGTCAATGGAAAACTCCACCTCTCTCTCTAGTGGAAGGCCTGTGACGTCATCCGGAAATACGTCAAGAAAATCCCTTACTACTGGTACATCAGTTAATGATGGAGTGGGTACGTCAGGTGTTGAAATGATGCTGGCCAGGAAAGCCTGACACCCCTTGAAAATAAGTTTCCGCGTCTGCATGCACGAGATCATGCGAGGGAAACTCCTCCATCTAGCTGGCTCAAAGAGAAACTGCTCCATACCCAAAGGTCTTACTAACACCGACCTTTTCTGGAAGTCGATAAGAACTCTGTTCTTCGTCAGCTAGTCCATTCCCAGAATGATATCAAACTCTGGCATTGGCAACATAATCAAATCGGCATACACTAGGTGGCCTTGCAGCTCGAGATCGATGTCCCTGACCACGCTAGTAGCTGACAATTCTTCCCCTGATGGGACTGTCACTAAATAGCTCACGTCGAGTCCAATAGACTTGACGTCCAGGTGACTAGCGAATGTCTCCGAAATAAAAGAGTGGGTGGCTCCTGAATCTATCAGGGCCTTCGTGGCTAGTCTCTTTATGAAAATGTTTCCTGAGACGTTAGCACATCACACAACTCATCCCCTCAAAATTCTAACCAATCTTAGGCGTACAAGAAATTTATATAGCATGACACCCGAAAATATTAATAGCTCACTAATAAACTCAACTGAAATTTCAACACATGCATAGCAAAGTAATACGATGCTTAATTAAATAGTTTACCAGTCAATAACGTAGTGTCTGGGTTTGCCACCTGAGCATGCATGGCGAACACTCTTCCCTGGGTCGGCTGCCTCCACTGAGGGCACTCCTTTAGCATGTGGGCACTTGCTCCGCACTTGAAACATTTGCCCGACCCCTACAAACACTGTCCCGGGTGCTGGCGGTTGCACTTCGGGCACACGAGTGCTCTCCCGGCCTCTGTGGCGCCTTCTGCTGTGGCATATGACCCTTGCCCTTTGGCGGTCCCTGATAAGGTTTCTTTCCTCGCTGCTCCTGGAACGGCCTTTTAAACTGAGGTCGCTGCTGCTGCTGCTGCTGTGGAGCCTGATAGGTTCTCTTGCCCTGCCTGTCAGCCTCAATATTCCTCTGATCCTACTCCGCTGCCAAGGCTCTAGATAGGGCAACGGCATAGGTAGTAGGACCAGCAACTCTCATGTCGTGGCGCAAGATCGGCCGCAACCCGTCCATAAAATGCCGCAGCTTCCCTTGAGGATCATTAACTATCAGGGCACAAAATGACACCTCCTTTCAAACTTCCTCACAAACTTAGCTACGCTGCTGTCTCCCTGTCGCAACGTCATGAACTCCCTGGTCAGTCTGGATCGTACTTCTTCAGTGAAGTACTTGGAGTAGAATACCTCCTTAAATCCACTCCACGTCAGTGTTTCCAAGTTAACTGAAACTAATGCACTATCCCACCATAGTCTGGCGTCTCCTGCCAGGAGCAAAATGGCACACCGGACTCTATCTGCATCAATCAGTTCCATAAAGTCAAAGATTACCTCGATGGACTTAATCCATCCCTCGGCTATCATCGGGTCAGTAGTCCCCGAAAACTCCTTTGGGTTCATCCTCCTGAACCTCTCATATACCGCCTTTGGTCTGGGCCTAGCCTCTGCATCGACTGCAGCCTGTTCCCCGCAAACTGTGCGAAGAACTGAGTCATTCCTGCAAGCATCTGTGCTTGCATATCTGGCGGTGGAGGAGGTAGAGCGTCTCTCCCCTCCTCTCGAGCCTCTCTATCTTCATCCCTAGCTTCTCGGTTAATTATGCGTCTAGGAGGCATACTGTTCCAACAATATACCCAACACGTAAACCCAATAAGCATGAACATGATATCAATAGTATAAGATGCACGTAAATCGAACTTAAAACATGGACATGCTGAAATCATGATTTAATGCTTAGTACATAACATAACTCAAAACTTTAAAACTTACAGACTTGAGGTGTGACTTCGTGAGCTTCTTGCGACTAGCAGTAGGCATAACTCTTTACAAGAACCCCGCTCTGATACCAACTGTAACGTACCGTATTTTGAACTACTTGAAGTTTGCGGAAAAATTTAAAATTGTCTTAAATAAAAGGCGAACCTTCAAAATTCGATAAAATAAACTGCGCGTCCCAAAAGTAGTTGCAACAAAAGATCTAAAATAAATTTTGACAAAAGTAGTTGTTTAAAATCTCATATCCAGTAGCGCGAAATCAGAGTTTTTGAACATTTTCATAAAAACTAAAAACTTGGGCGGTCCTTGGGTCTAGCCACCTGCTTAGTCCAAGCCTGCTCCTTGGTCCCCCCCCCCCCCCCCCCCCCTCGTCTCCTCGAAATCATCCTCACCTGCATCGATCAAGTTTAGTGAGTCTAAAGACTCAACACGTATAAACTGGAAGTAGCAAGTAATTTGTAATAAAACCACAGTCGACTTCAAAATAGTACATACATACTTGAACTTAAAAGTGCGTATAATAGCTTGAACTTACATACATACATAGACGTGTCATAACGTGAAATTTTTCTTAAACATGCTTGCATGCTTGTACATATATGAACATACATAAACTTCATCATTTTGCGTAGAGGCATGTTTCAAAGCAAGTGACCCATAACATAAATCGCCTGATCAGACTAAATCACAGTACTGGGCCGACAGGGAAAAATCCATTGCCACATACATGAGATCCCCGTTCATGCTTTAACGGGTAGATTGGTCACCGTTCATGCTTTAACGGGGTGTATTGGTCCCTGGTCATGCTTTACCACTTTCCAATCCCATACATAATTGGTCACAAGAGATTTAGTATACCTCAAAACTTGAAATATTTTCTTTGCACGTCAAACATACTTACTTGGAGTTGAGGGATTCGTTGGATCTCGCTTGGGGCCACTGCTGCACATACTAACATGAATTCAACGCTTAAATTGCATAACTTAGACGTAGGTATTCGTACTCGCCACTGAATCAAATAAATAGCTTATGACATTCTAGATTACTCGGGGCTTGACCTCGTTTAATTGTCGTACTAAACCATGACATAACGTCCCAATTTGATACCTAAAATATTTCCCAAAGACTGGAGTACACGGACCCTGTGCACCCCTCCGGGTCTGAGTCCGTGTAGATACTGTAAAAGCATACTCGAAAAGAAGTGAGGACACGGACCCCGTGCCTAGGTCCATGTAAGGGTCCGTGTACACTATGTAAAAAGACACTTCGGAAGGAACAAGGGCACGGACCGCGTGCCAGGGTCCGTCGAAGGAATCGTGTAGGCTCGGTGAAAGTAAACCAACGGGAAATCATGTAATCAAGGCTTATTTCTCCTAACTCTATCATCTCGACCATAAATCGACACCTCGAGACCCGTCCTAGAGTGCTAGAACACTCATTCAAACTCGAACAAACTCTCCAAAACAACGACGTCCAACTTACAACGCAATACAACTCTTGAACACGAAATTTGACACCAAAATCAATTCCTACGATTTCTAACTAAAACAAGTGCCTAAAGACACGAAACGAAATACCAAAATACATCCCAACATCATTCTCGATATACCTAAACGCAGCAATGATCACCCATCGATGCCCAACAAAGCCTGCAACAAGAAAATCTCAAGAACACATCATTAACATAATTTTTCAGAAAACGCAGTTTGAGCAGTCCCACAAAAATGATCATAACTCACTCAATTTTGATCCATATATTTCGAATTTTATATCAAATAGAAGGTATCAATAGTTCTAAAATTTTCATGTTGAAAGTTTTCTCAAAATCACGACCGAAAAATCGCAGTTTTCAAAATAACAGTAAATTTCGATATTTTAGATCTAAAAACGTTTCAAAATCGATCCAACATATTTCAGCCCAAACCTTGCACATCATACATGGATTTTTACGCATAAAAAAACGCAACACATACTATGACATGATCGACGTAGGCAAAATAGTATATACGTGTCTTTTGATAAATAATGTTACCGAAACGACGACTCCGACGCGGGAAGGAAGCGAGAGACGATCTGGGACGAACGTGGCACTCATTTCTTGCAACGAAATTATAGAAAAGTTGCTGGAAAAATCGAAGGAGAGGGGCGGCTGATACAAGGTTGAAGAACCCTAGGTTTATTTTCTCAAAAATCTGAATTAGAGTGTAAAGAGTTGTGTGTGTGTGTTTTAATATATTTAAGGGGAAGGATTGCTTAATTAGGAATTAATAGTGCTAATTAAAATGCTAATCAAAATGTTAATAAAATGCTAATCATAAACGTAAATTCTCACTACTAAACAAAGTCCCCTAATTTAAAATAAAGTATACATTTGCTAAAATTTAAAAGTTTTAAAATCCTAAAATCACTAAATAAATGAATTAGGCTTTTAAAAATACTACAACTAACTAAATCATTTAAAATGCCCCAAACTTAATTTGAAATAAAATACCACGTTTAAAATCGCCAAAATCGTCACGGTCTCTTTTCCTCGATCCCGCAACGAATAATCGTCTGAAACTTGAAACTTGAGAAAACATTTTAACGTGCATCACATAAACATACATAATTTAAAATAATGCAATTTAAATAGGTCATGCATCCCAAAAAAAATCATTTTAAATTTAAATAAATGATTTAACAATTTAATAAATGCATGAGTTTTACGTGTACTGATTTGGGGCTCTACAGATGTTCTCGATGGTCTTCCTCACTTGGTGAATACACAAGGATATCATCTATAGAAACCACTAAACACTTATCGAGGTATGGCTTGAATAACTTATTCATGAGGTCTATGAATGCAGCAGGAGCATTTGTAAGACAAAAATGCATCACCACAAACTCATAATGTCCATATCTAATTCTAAAAGCTGTTTTAGGTATATCCTCAGCTTTGACCTTCAGTTGGTGATAGCCTGATCTTAGGTCGAGTTTTGAAAAAACCTTAGCTCCCTTTAGTTGATTGAAAAGGTCATCTATTCAGGGAAGCGGTTACTTATTCTTTATCGTGATTTTGTTTAACTCTCTATAATCAATGCATAGTCTCATGCTTCCGTCCTTTTGCTTTACGAACAGAACTGGGGCTCCCCACAGGGATACACTAGGTCGGATTTTTTCTTATCCAATAAGTACCCCTGAAGTTTTTCTTTTAATTCATTTAGTTCTGCTGGTGCCATCCGATAAGGTGCTTTTGAAATAGGTGCAGCACCAGGGACCAAATTAATTTCAAATTCCACTTCTCTATCGGGTATTGTGAGAACCCGAGATTTTACGATCCGAAGCAAATCAAGTAAGTAATACGAACTTGAAATTTTACTAAAACTAAGCTAAAAAATGTTTGTTCCAACTAAATAACTTGAATATTAACTTAGATTTTCATTAAATTTAACTCGAGAAAGCAACTTCAAAGCTTGGGAATGAGCTCAGCAGGAGGCCAAGCTACAAGTAATCGCATCCATCAAAGTATTGTCACGGGAGGAGTAAAGCCCCAGCTCAAGAACACGATCTGTCAGCTCAAAGCAGCTCAACCAAGTTGTCCCAACAGGACCAAAAAGGGAGCTGTAAGTTGAGCTAAGGTTGGGACAAATTAAGTATGCAAGAAATAACCTTTGAGTATAACCATGAAGGAGCTAAGGGAGGAGCTAAAGGACCAAGACACATTAATGATGTAAGAAATGACCCTTGATGCTTAGTATGGAGCTTGATAATTTATTAACCCTTGACTACATTTATTCAATACCTTGGAGAGCAAGGAGGCGTGCACTTGGGGAGATGAGAAGCCATTTTTGGCACCTATAAATAGACCATGCCATACCACCACAAACCACACCAAAAACTCCACTCAAAAGCTCCAAAATTTCGGCCCTCTCTCCCTCTCCCAACAGCATTCGGCCGAACCCAAGAAAAGGAAGGAAGGATTTTGAACAGTCTAGAGTTTGCTAACCCGTGCTGAGGTGCTCTCCGATCGAAGACAGTATTTGTTGGAGTTGCGCCGAAGTGCTATCGAAATTTCTAGAGGAAGCTTCGTACAAGAAATCAGTAAGTGGACTTTTGTTTTACGTATCTTCTTTCTATTTTTAAACCTTGATATAGATAACATGACATGCATGTTGGTATGTCTTTTTCGAAAATATTGGTTTGCTCCGTTTAAAAATTCGATCGATTATGTTTTCTTGCTATGCTTCGAATTCTTTTGATTCCGCTGTACATGTCTAAAAGTCTGAACTCTAAGAAATCTGATAAGTTCTGTCTGTTACCTCTGAACTCTTTGTTACATTGTTACGAGTCAATTTGAAATGAGACGAGAATTGTGATTCTGTCTGGCACCCAATGGTGGGTATAAAACCATTTCTGTTTGTCCCCCAATGGTGGGTATAAAACCATTTCTGTCTGGCCCCCACCGATGGGTATAAAACCGAGCTGTGGCCTCACCCCTTAGAGGAGTAACATATCGGGGACAATTTGACCATGGAAATGAGATGAGTAACAGTGTTTTGTTGGTTATAATCTGATCTGTTTCTGAACCATTCTGAAAAATCTTATTCGTTCTAAATTATCTGTCTCATATTTGATCATTTCGATATGATTAGTTAAAGGTAATAAGATTTGAAAGATTGTTAAAGAACTGTTTTAGAGAATTAAGTTCTATATGTATTTTTGGATTCGATCGACCCCCACTTGCTGAGTGTTTTCCCAAAAACACTCACCCCCTTAATATTTCAGATAAAAATGAAGAACAAATAAATGAGGAGGAGCAGGAAGCTTTCTGGGGTTGGTGATCGATGATCAAGAGCAAGAATCAAGTTATCCCTTTTGTTTAAGTTATCCGCATTTCGCAACTCTGATGTATTTTATTTCATTGTCATTGTAAGACACTACTTTATTTATGAAAAAGACTGGTTTGATTTGATACGAGGCTTTATTGTTTGCAATATAATTGTTAAACAATGCCGGATGTCACCGATGCTTCGGACTCAGGGCGTGACATTTAAGTGGTATCCGAGCCGCCAGGTTCATAATCCCGCTGGGATTTTGATAGACAAAATTTGGCGAAGTCAAATTTTGGCAAAAGCCTAGTGTATCCCAATTTGAGTCCAACTTTCATCCGCTCTTGAAGTCTAACTTTTATCTGTTTCCTAAATTTCGAATAGACTTCAAAAATCTATCCCTTTGATCATTCCACAAACTCTGAATATCGAACATTTTCCACAACAACTTTGTTTCTACTATTTGTTCCTTTCTATCCTTTATACGATTCTGATGCTTTGCTTTCGATTTTTATCCTATGAAATGGCTGCTCCACGTACTCGCGCTCAGGCTACTCTTTGTATGCGTCACCTTACCATAGATAATCAAGCTAGGGAGATTGCGACTCTGAAGGCGCAACTGGCTAGGGAGAAACTGGAAAAACAGGAGCTTAGTGAAATTAGGCACATACTGGAGACCGATGTACAACAACTTACTAACCATCTGGATTTGGCTGAAAGCCAACTTCTACATATACCGACTGATTCAGCTCGCATCGCGCTCTTAGCTTCACTCAACAGGGATTTATTGGAGAGAGTGGAAATAGAGCAAGGACGTGCTGCTCAGGCCCGTCAGCGCCAGGAGGAGTACAACGCCAGGCAGGATCGGTACATTTTAAAGCTCCACGGCACTATAGACAGACTTTAGGATCAGAATAACTACCTACATTTGGTGATAGAGAACATGGAGGAAGAGGAGGTAGCACCGATGGAGGTGGCCGGAGACGACAGTGCCAGCGACAGTGACGGCGGAGAGATGTTCGATTAGATTAGTATTATAATAAAGAATCTGGATTGTAGTAAACTTGTGACTAAGAAAATAATATGTGTACCAAACTATTTTGAACCTTTCTATTATCTTATTGCATATTTAAGAATGGATGAGTATCTTAATTAAATGTTTTTATAGGAAACCAACATGGACTTTCAAAGCATTATAAATGATTTTCAGAAACAACTTCAGGAAAAGGAGTCAGAAATTAAAACACTGAAAGAAAAGAATGATAAATTTGAGAGAGATAACTATCAGTTGGACGGAAATAACGTGTGCATGATGGAGGATCTTCGTGAGGCCAGAGTGGAAGAGAAGAAACTACGCGAAGACGTTAGACGTTACGCGGCTTATCATCTAGAGTCAGAGCGTCAACACGAGATCACCAAGCAAGAGTTGAAGAAAGCGCAAGATAGGATTTTTACACTCGAAATTCGGGAAAATAGTCCTCTCAAAACCCAACGTCGTCTTTTTCAGGAGCGGATTGAAGAGAAAGAAATCGATGAAAAAGTGAGCCAATCAACAATACAAGAACTACAGGATCAAGTAAACAATCTCGATCACCGCAACACACAACTGCAGAATTACATTGAGCACCTACAAAATGAGATGGTCAATATGGAAGAACTCATAGAACAACTGGAAGAGAACCCTGTGGAGGAAGAAATTAATGAAGTAGTAGGGGACGGAGAAGTAATAGACGAGTAGGGAGAGAGAGTTCTAGAATAGGCTTCGATTGTATTTAGTAATATTTGATTAATCATTTGTTTTGAAAAATATTTGGCTGTATGAAAATTTTTACAATTTAATGAAATTATTTCTTTGATTAAATATTGTGGCAAACAAATTAATAAAATACATGTTTATAGGAAATGGCAGGCAGACCACCCCGAAACAACCGTAACCCCCGTGGTGCCAACCAAAACGAAAATCCATCACCACCCAGAGTGAATCTCAGTCAAGAGGATATGATGGCAATAGCTACTATCGTAGCTGCAACTTTACAAGGATTCGTGAATCCATTGGCTAACGCCATCCAACCACCATCTGAACCGCAACCGCGTGGGATTAAGTACCATTACGAATCTCTCAGAAGGAATTGAGTTCCAACTTTCGATGGGAACCTGGACCCAGAAATCAGCACAACTGGCTCAAGAACGTCGAAACACAACTACATTTACTGGAGATACCTGAAGAACTGAGAGTGGAGGTTGTAACACCGTTATTGGAAGACCGAGCTAGGAAATGGTGGGAAACTGTGTCGCCATCTTTGGCAGAAGTGGAAGAGATCACATGGCAGATTTTTAAAAGAGAATTTTTGAAACAATACTATCCCGCTGAATTTCGACTACAGAAGTTGGGTGAATTCGAAAACTTCAAACAGGCTCCGGACATGACGGGGATGGAATACACTTCACGGTTCAACGATCTGGGAACCTATATCCCAACGATCATGTCAGATGAAACGTTAAAAATGCATCGATTCAAGAAGGGACTCAACAGTCGAATTCAGTTGGCATTGGCAGTATTCAAGCCAAACAGCTTTGCGGATTTGATGGGCGCTGCAATGAGCGCAGAAACTGATATAAAGCGACGCGAGGAAGAGAACAAGAACAAAAGACCAATGGTCAACCAACCTACTCAGAACGGTCCCAAGTTTTAGAAAACAAATTATTCAGGTGGGCCTTCTCAAAGAAGTTCTGGTAATACTGGCATCAGGGAAGGGAAGTGGTGCAACACCTATAAACAGTATTATAACGGGGAATGTTATCGAAAGTCAGGTGCATGTTTTAAGTGTGGTCAGGTGGGTCATCGAATTAAAGAATATCCGGAGAACAAAGAAAAAGGGGCGGGACCTAGAAAGCAAAATGAGAACAAGACCAATGCTAGGGTGTATGCAATCACCCAAGAGGAAGCTGATAACACCAACGAGGTGGTAGCAGGTACTAAACTACTCCATGGCATACCTGCATATACTTTGTTTGATTGTGGTGCCACACATTCATTTGTGTCTAGAAGATTTGCTAAGAAGCTTAAACTTGAACATGATACTCTTAATGAACCCTTAAGAGTGGCAACACCGACGAGTAAAATAATTGAGTCACACAAAGTGTATCGAAACTGTAAAATTTGTATCAACAATCAAACTTTCAAAGCGGAATTAATTCAACTCAATATGGTTGAGTTTGACATCTTTCTTGGAATGGACTAGTTAGCTAAAAACCATGCCATAGTAGACTGTTAAAAGAAAGATATTAGACTTCAGACTTCGACTAAGGAGGAAGTCATATACCACGGGAAGTCCAAGAAAGGAAATCTCTGTTATCTGTCTCACAATCCTGGAAGGCCATAAAAGGAGGAGAAGAAATTTATCTGGCAATGATCAATGAAGTCAAGGGAGAAGAAATTCCAAAGATGGAAGATATACCGATTGTTCAAGAATTTCTAGATGTTTTTCTCGAAGAGTTACCGGGTGAGATACCCGATAGGGAAATAGAATTTGAAATCAATTTGGTCCCTGGGGCTGAACCAATCTCAAAGGCACCATGCCGAATGGCTCCAGCTGAATTGAAGGAGTTAAAGGAACAACTTCAGGAATTACTAGACAAGAAACAGGTTCGCCCTAGTGCATCCCCATGGGGAGCCCCAGTGCTTTTTGTAAAGAAAAAGGACGGAAGCATGAGGCTATGTATTGACTACCGGGAGTTGAACAAGATCACCATAAAGAATAAGTACCCACTCCCAAGAATAGATGATCTTTTCGATCAGTTAAAGGGAGCCAAGGTCTTCTCAAAACTAGATCTGAGATCTGGTTACCATCAGTTGAAGGTCAAAGCGGAAGACATCCCTAAAAATGCTTTAAGGACAAGATATGGACATTACGAATTCACGGTAATGCCTTTTGGCCTAACAAATGCTCCTGCAGCATTCATGGACCTGATGAATCGGGTATTCAAACCATATCTCGACAAGTTTGTGGTTGTTTTCATAGATGATATTCTTGTGTACTCACCAAGTGAGGAAGAACACAGAGAACATCTGCGTCTCACTTTGCAGACACTTCGAGAAAAAAAACTATATGCCAAATTCAAGAAATGTTAATTTTGGTTAAAAAGTGTGGCGTTCTTAAGACATATAATTTCTGAATTAGGAGTGTCAGTAGACCCTAAGAAGGTAGAGGCAATCAAAGATTGGCCACAACCAAAGACAGTGACTGAAGTCAGGAGTTTTCTGGGTTTAGCAGGCTACTATAGAAAATTTGTGGAAGGATTTTCTTCGATAGCCATTCCACACACCAAACTTACTTAGAAAAATTCGAAATTTATTTGGAATGAGGAATGTGAAAGAAGCTTTGAAACCCTGAAGACAAAACTCGCATCCACACCAGTATTAGTTCTTCTAGAGGATGGTAAGAATTTCACTGTTTACAGTGAAGCTTCAAAGAGAGGATTAGGGTGTGTGCTTATGCAAGAGGGTCAGGTAATTGCTTATGCCTCACGGCAATTAAAACCATATGAGCAGAATTATCCCACGCATGATCTAGAATTAGCTGCAGTAGTATTTGCGCTCAAAATTTGGAGGCACTACCTTTATGGAGTAAAATGTGAGGTGTTTACCGATCACCAGAGCCTCAAATACATTTTCACTCAAAAGTAATTAAACATGAGGCAAAGAAGGTGGATGGAACTTCTCAAGGACTATGATCTGTCAATCAATTATCATCCGGGTAAGGCAAATAAGGTGGCAGATGCTTTGAGCCGAAGGAACCCTGGGAAAGTGAACTTATCTTCATTGTCGGTACAACCAGGTCTCCGAGAGAACATCAAATTGAAGCAGAGTCAAGACACCTCCATCCTTAAAATTAAAGAACAAATCCAAGAAGGAAAAGCTCCAGAATTTCAAATTGATGAAAATGGAATACTCTGGATGAAAGGACGATTGTATGTGCCAAACGTCGATGGAATTCGAGAAGAAGTAATGGCCGAGGCGCATAAATCGAGATTTTCGGTACATCCAGGGAGTACCAAAATGTATAGAGATCTGAAAAAGAATTACTGGTGGAACGGAATGAAGAAAGACATGGCTGTCTTTGTTTCCAAGTGCCTAACCTGTCAACAAGTCAAGGCAGAGCATCAACGGCCCGGAGGAATGTTACAGCCATTGGAAATACCAACATGGAAGTGGGATAGCATCTCCATGGACTTTGTAGTCGGGCTACCAAAATCAAGACAAGGTCATGATGGAATTTGGGTAATCGTTGACAGATTGACTAAGTCGGCACATTTCTTACTGATGTGGATGACTTACAACCTGAATAAGCTCGCTACCCTGTATATGGACAACATAGTGAGGCTACACGGAGTCCCAACAAGTATACTGTCTGACAGAGATCCAATATTTGTATCAAGATTTTGGAAAAGTTTCCAAAAGGCTATGGGGACCAAATTTACTCTCAGCACGGCCTATCATCCTCAGACGGATGGCCAAACTGAAAGGACAATTCAAACCCTCGAGGATATGCTGAGGGCATGTGCACTAGATTTTTCTGGAAATTGGACTGAACAGTTACCCCTGATAGAATTCTCCTATAATAACAGCTATCATAGTAGCATCAAGATGGCTCCGTATGAAGCTTTGTATGGTAGAAAATGTAGGTCGCCTCTATATTGGGACGAAGTCGGAGAAAAAGCTGTTACCGGACCAAAACTTGTTCAAATAACCGTTGACAAAGTAGCTGTAATCAAAGAAAGACTCAAGGCAGCCCAAGATAGACAAAAGAGCTGGGCTGATATGAGAAAAAGACCGTTAGAATTAGAGATTGGTGAAAAAGCTTACGTCAAAGTCTCTCCCATGAAGGGAGTGGTTCGGTTCAATAAATCCGGAAAGTTGAATCCGAGATATGTGGGACCATTTGAGATACTGGAGAAGGTAGGAACCTTAGCCTACCGATTAGCGTTACCACCAGACATGGCCAGAATACATAATGTTTTCCACATCTCACAGCTGAGGAAGTATGTCCCAGACTCGAGTCATGTACTCAAGGTTACACCACTGATGATTGAAGGAAAACTCAACGAAGAACTTAAATACAAAGAAGTCCCAACCCGAATACTGGACTCAAAAGACAAAGTGTTGAGAAACCGGACAATACCTTATGTCAAGGTACAGTGGTCAAATCACTCTGAAAGGGAAGCAACTTGGGAACTCGAGGAGAAAATGCGATCACAATACCCTCATCTATTCGAAAGAACAAGTTAATGCAAGTTTCGAGGACGAAATTTTTAATAATGAGGGAGAGATGTGAGAACCCGAGATTTTACGATCCGAAGCAAATCAATTAAGTAATACGAACTTGAAATTTTACTAATACTAAGCTCAAAAATGTTTGTTCCTACTAAATAACTTGAATATTAACTTAGATTTTCATTAAATTTAACTCGAGGAAGCAACTTCTAAGCTCGGGAATGAGCTCAACAGGAGGCCAAGCTACAAGTAATCGCATCCATCAAAGTATTGTCACGGGAGGAGTAAAACCCCAGCTCAAGAACACGATCTGTCAGCTCAAAGCAGCTCAACCAAGTTGTCCTAACAGGACCAAAAAGGGAGCTGTAAGTTGAGCTAAGGTTTAGACAAATTAAGTATGCAAGAAATAACCTTTGAGTAAAACCATGAAGGAGCTAAGGGAGGAGCTAAAGGACTAAGACACATTAATGATGTAAGAAATGACCCTTGATGCTTAGTATGGAGCTTGATAATTTATTAACCCTTGACTACATTTATTCCATACCTTGGAGAGCAAGGAGGCGTGCACTTGGGGAGGTGAGAAGCCATTTTTGGCACCTATAAATAGACCATGCCATACCACCACAAACCACAACAAAAACAACACTCAAAAGCTCCAAAATTTCGGCCCTCTCCCCCTCTCCCAACAGCATTCGGCCAAACCCAAGAAAAGGAAGGAAGGATTTTGAACAGTCCAGAGTTTGCTAACCCGTGCTGAGGTGCTCTCCGATCGAAGACAGTATTTGTTGGAGTTGCGCCGAAGTGCTATCGAAATTTCTAGAGGAAGCTTCGTACAAGAAATCAGTAAGTGGACTTTTGTTTTACGTATCTTCTTTCTATTTTTAAACCTAGATATAGATAACATGACATGCATGTTGGTATGTCTTTTTCGAAAATATTGGTTTGCTCCGTTTAAAATTCGATCGATTATGTTTTCTTGCTATGCTTCGAATTCTTTTGATTCAGCTGTACATCTCTAAAAGTCTGAACTCTAAGAAATCTGATAAGTTCTGTCTGTTACCTCTGAACTCTTTGTTACACTGTTACGAGTCAATTTGAAATGGGACGAGAATTGTGATTCTGTCTGGCCCCCAATGGTGGGTATAAAACCATTTCTGTTTGGCCCCCAATGGTGAGTATAAAACCATTTCTGTCTGGCCCCCACCGGTGGGTATAAAACCGAGTTCTGGCCTCACCCCTTAGAGGAGTAACATATTGGAGACAATTTGACCATGGAAATGAGATGAGTAACAGTGTTCTGTTGGTTATAATCTGATCTGTTTCTGAACCGTTCTAAAAAATCTGATTCGTTCTGAATTATCTGTCTCATATTTGTTCATTTCAATATAATAAGTTAAAGGTAATAAGATTTGAAAGATTGTTAAAGAACTGTTTTAAAGAATTAAGTTCTATATGTATTTTTGGATTCGTTCGACCCCCACTTGTTGAGTGTTTTCCCAAAAACACTCACCCCCTTACAATTTCAGATAAAAATGAAGAACAAATAAATGAGGAGGAGCAGGAAGCTTTCTGGGGTTGGTGATCGATGATCAAGAGCAAGAATCAAGTTATCCCTTTTGTTCCGCATTTCGCAACTCTGATGTATTTTATTTCATTGTCATTGTAAGACAATACTTTATTTATGAAAAAGACTGGTTTGATTTGATACGAGGCTTTACTGTTTGCAATATAATTGTTAAACAATGCCGGATGTCACCGACGCTTCGGACTCGGGGCGTGATAGGTATCGCACCAGGTAAATCTTCGGGAAAAACATCTGGAAATTCTTGGACAACTGGAATATCTTCCAACTTTGAGGCAGCTTCTTCTTGGACTTCATTGATCATTGCCAGGTAAATTTCTTCACCTCCTTTTATGGCCTTCCAGGTTTTTGAGGCAGATAGAAGATATTTTCGTTCTTTGGACTTTCCATGATATATGAGTTCCTTTTGATTCGTAGTCTAAAGTTTGACATTTTTCTTTTGGCAGTCTACCATGGCATGATGTTTATGTGGGAACCCGAACCTAATTCGTCTTTTGGAATTAAGTGGATCAATTAATTAATCTGGGTCTAAAATTTTTTTTTAAAATTCTTAAGTGCGGAATATAAGATAATCAATCAGATATAAACATCAAAAGTAAAGTATAAGTCTTGTACAAATTCATTCATCTCAAACTAGGGTTCAACAACTATACATCAAGTGTTGAAAGCCAATCTACTTCTAAGTCCGGATCTCCACGTTAATCTTTATCTCTCGTCCTCTTCCTGACCCTGATCCTGTCCCATCTGTTTTCATGCACACATACAAACACAACAACAGTCGGATAACTCCGGTGAGAAATACATTCCCAGTATAAACAACGTATACATCCAATCATATAAACAGATATAAAAGCATGAAACAGATATCAATAACATGTATCATAATCTAAAATACATGAATCGATAGAAAACTGTAAATCAAACTCTTGACTCATAATCTCAGACTCAACTTTCTTCTAATCTAGAGATCTCGGTCTAATTCAGACTTTGGCATTCTGTATCGAATCTCAGCAATAGAAGTCTTTCTACTTCTAAGCAACATCGATGCACCAAAAGTCCAGTGTCTTGGCAGCTCTGCCAAAGACTAGGCACATCTGCCCAAACTCTATACATGCTTTACTATAAATCAATAGACTAAGCATATCAATCTCATGAATTGCAAACATCAATGCAATAAATAAAGTATGTGGTTTTTGGGAAACTCAAGTCGAATCTAACTTGAGTCGTATCTTCCTGGTTCGACATTGATTTATACCTTTCTCTTGTCGATCTGACGAATTCGAAGTCTCGAATTCGAATATGTCAATACTCAATCTGGCAATGACAATATTGAGGAGTACAATATCAATATACAACTCAAATTAATACTGGATATAATCAGAACTCAATTTAATTCTGTTTCAACGGCATAACGGCACAATCTCAATATACCCAGCAATACAAATATCAATCTCAACTCATAATCAATCAATAAACACAATCTGATATCAATTCTGTATAATCTCAATCAAATTCAATCTGAAAATGATAACAAATTCATACGGTGTCTGTTCTTCGATCTGATTTCAATTATACGATGAAAACAATCTCAGGAATAGATAATATCAATCATATCAAGATTTCTTCCATATCAAATTTTCAAATCATATCAAAAAGTGGTAAAACTTACGTCCTGTCGAAGCTCTTGACAAGAGGAGTGCAGTACTGAAGTGGGATTGAAATTCTGACGGGCGGATCTTTGGCAAACAGAATTCTAGTATCAAAAACTTGAAAATCTCCTGGAGTCTCTTGTTCTTCTCCTTGCTAAATTCTATTCCATTTGAGGGAAATTGATATATATACAATGCATGTCAAGGATAGGTGGTTCCCTCTTGGTGCAGCACGTCTCGCGCATATACGCTACCTCTCACGGCGCATATGCGCGAGACCTACTGGTCTCGGCAATCTTCATATCCTTAGCTCGCGCATATGCGCGTCCCCTTCCGGCGCATATGTGCGTGGTTCTCTGCCATACTCGCGCATATGCGCGGGTCCTGGTTGCGCATATGCGCGAGGTTCTCTGCCTATCTCGCGCATATGCGCCCTGCTCGGTCGTGCATATGCGCGAGGGGTTCAGTCCTCGCACATAATTCAAGTCTTCTTTTGTCTTTCCCGGTCTGATCCTTTTCGTCTATAATCACATCAATTATCAATAAATCATTTCAGTTTACAATAATAAAATCTCGTGCATTACAATTCTCCCCCTCTAAGATCTAATTTCGTCCTCGAAATCGCAAGCAATCAAATCAGATATCAAATCAGATATAAGAAGGAGATATACTGAAGCTAAATAAAAAGACTCACCTCAATGAAATAACTCTGGGAGTTTCTGTCTCATAACTGACTCAGTCTCCAAAGTAGCTTCTTCGATGCAATGACGACTCCACTGAACTTTCACAAGCGGAATAGTCTTCGTTCTGAGCTGTTTTTCTTTACGATCAAGAATCTGAATCGGCTTCTCAAAATAGCTAAGTGTCTCATCAAGTTCTGCCTCGTCTGGCTGAATAATATGAGATGAATCAGGGAGATATTTATGCAATAAAGATAATGAAAGACATCATGTATTCCAGATAAAGAAGGCGGTAAGGTAAGTCGATAGGCACGATCTCCTATCTTCTCGAGAATCTCATATGGACTGATATATCGTGGAGACAACTTCCCTTTCTTGCCAAATCTGACAACGTCTCGGAAAGGAGAAATCTTCAGAAATACTCTGTCTCCTGCCTCAAATACCAACGGTCGACGACGAACATTGGCATATTTGGCATGTCTATCTTGAGCTATTCTCATTCTCTGACGAATCAGCTTCACTTTCTCAGTCATTTCTCGAATCATATCAGGCCCAATCTCAGGTACCTCGGAGATATCATCCAAAAAAAGGGGGGATCTGCACTTCTTGCCGTACAATGCTTCAAACGGTGCCATCTCTATACTCGTCTGATAGCTGTTGTTGTACGAAAACTCACAAAGTGGCAAAGAATCTTGCCAACTATTGCAAAAATCTATCACTACAGCTCTAAGCTTATCCTCCAATGTCTGGATAGTCCGCTCTGACTATCCGTCAGTCGTGGATGATATGCGGTACTCAGATGTAACTTCGTACCTAGAGCTTGCTGCAAACTGTGCCAAAAGTGCGAAGTAAACCGAGGATCACGGTTCGATACAATCGACTTCGGCACTCTATGCAATCTGACCACTTCTCTGACATAAATCTCTGCCATCTGTTCATGTCTGTACGTCATCTTGTACGGAATAAAACATGCTGATTTGGTCAATCTGTCAATCACTACCCAAATTGCATCACAAACTCGGGAGGAACGCGGTAGCTTCGTCACAAAATCCATAGAAATGTGATCCCATTTCCATTCAGGAATAGACAAGCTGTGTAACAAACCTCCTGGTTTCTTACTTTCTTTCTTTCGGCTTTCATCTGCTTGCAATTCAGACATTTTGATACAAATTCTGCAATATCTGCCTTCATCTGTTTCCACCAAAACTATCTTTTCAAATCATTATACATCTTTTTGCCACCAGGATGAATACTGAATCGACTACTATGCACTTCTGACAATATCTTTCGTTTCAAATCTGAAACATCTGGCAGAACATATAGAACAGTTACCTACAACAACATCATCTGGTGCTTCCTGTGCCTGTTCTTCAGTCAATGCAAACACTCTGGCCTGCTGTCTAGGACGCTGGCTAACATTCTGGCTTTCTCCTGGCCTCTGCAGTGACTGAGTAGTAGTCGGTGGCTGGAAAGAGTGAACAGTTGATGATCGTCTATCAGTCTGAGCCACTGATCCAGATGACTCTGCTCCCTGGGATCTCTGGGAACCTCTATTAGGACATACTCTCGCAAAATATCCCTGCTGTCTGCAGATGTTGCAACTACCAGATACTCCTTGGCATTGCTCTGTGGGATGTCTCCGTCCGCAAGTTCTGCAATAAGCTCCTGTATAACTCTGTCTGGAACCACTGGAGCTAAAAGAATTATTACCAGGCTTCTTGAACTGTTTCTCTCGGGCTTTCAAATAGTCTTTCTTTCCGCTGCTACTACTGCCACTCTCAAATCTGGGAGGTGGTTATTGGAGCTGAGTGGGAGTTTGTTGTTGTTTCTGTACTGGAGGAACATACAAAGCTCCTCTCTGCCTAATCAGGCCAGCTTCAGCTCCTTTTTGGGCATCAGCAAAGTTATTCGGTCTCCTGGTATTCACCAATGTAAAAATCTCGGGATTCAATCCGTTGATGAACTGATCAGCAACAGCTTCATCACTCTCAGCAACATGCGGAGCAAATCGTAACAAGGTAGAGAACTTGGCCACATATTCTTCAATGTTCAACTTGACCCTGTCTCAGATTAGCAAACTCTGCCCCTTTGTCTTTCCTGTACGATACTGGGAAAAATCTTTGATAAAATTCAGTCTTGAAGATTTTCCAAGTAATGACTGTACCTCGATGCTCCAAAGCCCTCTTAGTCGTGAGCCACCAATTCTTCGCAACATCATGCATCTGGTGCCCAATCAATCTGACTCGGCGCTTATTTGTATAATCCAAGGAATCAAACAACAACTCAATGTCATCGAGCCAACTCTCACACTCAACAGAATTTTCTATGCCCTTCAAATTCGGCGGTGTAAACGACTGAAATCTCTTCAGTAATGTTTCCATAGGATTTACTGTGACATCCAACGGATTAGTCGAAGTACTACCCTGTTCTGGGACTCTTCGAGGAGGCATATCTGATTATCAAAAAGATTAGTAATCAAATACAACAAATCTGTTTCAGTCCTCCTCTGATCATCTTACAGCTGTCAAGAATCGGTTCTGATTCATTCTCCACAACACATGTTTCCAATCAAATCAGATAATCAGGTAAACATGCATTTCAAAGCAGTAAAACATATAGTAATGCTAGCATGTAACAGCAGGAAAGAAAACTCAATCGACCCCGCTCACTAGCTTCTATCTCAGTATAAGGAACCTACTGCTCTGATACCACCTGCTGTGGGGACCCGAACCTAATTCGTCTTCAGGAATTAAGTGGATCAATTAATTAATCTAGGTCTAAAAATATTTTTTTTAAAAATACATAAGTGCGGAATATAAGAATCAATCTGATATAAACATGAAAAGTTAAGTACATGTCTTGTACAAATACATTCATCTCAAATTAGGGTTCAACAACTATACATCAAGTGTTGAAAGCCAATCTACTTCTAATTCCAGATCTCCACGCTAATCTTTATCTCTCATCCTCTTCCTGACCTTGATCCCTGTCCCACCTGTTGTCATGCACACATACAAACACAACAACAGCCGGATAACTCCGGTGAGAAATACATTATGCAATCATATAAACAGATATAAAAGCATGAAACAGATATCAATAACATGTATCATAATCTGAAAGTGTGTGTGTTTTAATATAATTAAGGGGAAGGATTGCTTAATTAGGAATTAATAGTGCTAATATGCTAATCAAAATGCTAATAAAATGCTAATCATAAATGCTAATAAAATGCTAATCATAAATGTAAATTCTCACTACTAAGCAAAGTCCCCTAATTTAAAATAAAGTATACATTTGCTAAAATTTAAAATCCTAAATCACTAAATAAATGAATTAGGATTTTAAAAATACTACAACTAAGTTAATCATTTAAAATGCCCCAAACTTAATTTAAAATAAAATACCACGTTTAAAATCGCCAAAATCGTCACCGGTCTCTTTTCCTCAATCCCGCATCAAATAATCGCCTGAAACTTGAAACTTGAGAAAATATTTTAACGTGCATCACATAAACATACATAATTTAAAATAATGCAATTTAAATAGGTCATGCATCCTAAAAAAATCATTTTAAATTTAAATAAATGATTTAACAATTAAATAAATGCATGGGTTTTACGTGTACTGATTTTGGGCTCTACAGATGTTCTCGATGGTCTTCCTCACTTGGTGAATACACAAGGACATCATCTATAAAAACCACTACAAACTTATCGAGGTATGGCTTGAATAACCTATTCATGAGGTCTATGAATGCAACAAGGAGCATTTGTAAGACCAAAATGCATCACCACAAACTCATAATGTCCATATCTAGTTCTAAAAGCTGTTTTAGGTATATCCTCAGCTTTGACCTTCAGTTGGTGATAGCCTGATCTTAGGTCGAGTTTTGAAAAAACCTTAGCTCCCTTTAATTGATCGAAAAGATCATCTATTCAGGGAAGCGGTTACTTATTCTTTATCGTTATTTTGTTTAACTCTCTATAATCAATGCATAGTCTCATGATTCCGTCCTTTTGCTTTACGAACAGAAGTGGGGCTCCCCACAAGGATACACTAGGTCGGATTTGTTTCTTATCCAATAAGTACCCCTGAAGTTTTTTTTTTAATTCCTTTAGTTCTGCTGGTGCCATCCGATATGGTGCTTTTGAAATTGGTGCAGCACTAAGGACCAAATTAATTTCAAATTCCACTTCTCTATCGGGTATCGCACCAGGTAAATCTTCGGGAAAAACATCTGGAAATTCTTGGACAACTGGAATATCTTCCAACTTTGGGGCAGCTTCTTCTTGGACTTCATTGATCAATGCCAGGTAAATTTCTTCACCTCCTTTTATGGCCTTCCAGGTTTGTGAGGCTGATAGAAGATATTTTCGTTCTTTGGACTTTCCATGGTATATTAGTTCCTTTTGATTCGGAGTCTAAAGTTTGACATTTTTCTTTTGGCAGTCTACCATGGAATGATGTTTATGTGGGAACCCGAACCTAATTCGTCTTTTGGAATAAAGTGGATCAATTAATTAATCTGGGTCTAAAATTTTATTTTTAAATTCTTAAGTGCGGAATTTAAGATAATCAATCAGATATAAACATCAAAAGTAAAGTATAAGTCTTGTACAAATTCATTCATCTCAAACTAGGGTTCAACAACTATACATCAAGTGTTGAAAGCCAATCTACTTCTAAGTCCGGATCTCCACGCTAATCTTTATCTTTCATCCTCTTCCTGACCCTGATCCTGTCCCATCTGTTTTCATGCACACATACAAACACAACAACAATCAGATAACTCCGGTGAGAAATACATTCCCAGTATAAACAACGTATACATGCAATCATTTAAACAGATATAAAACCATGAAACAGATATCAATAACATGTATCATAATCTAAAATACATGAATCGATAGAAAACTGTAAATCAAACTCTTGACTCATAATCTCTGACTCGAATCTCTTCTAATCTAGGAATCTCGGTCTAATTCAGACTTTGGCATTCTGTATCGAATCTCAGCAATAGAAGTCTTTCTACTTCTAAGCAACATCGATACACCAAAAGTCCAGTGTCTTTGCGGCTCTGCCAAACACTAGGCACATATGCCCAAACTCTATACATGCTTTACTATAAATCAATAGACTAAGCATATCAATCTCATGAATTGCAAACATCAATGCAATAAATAAAGTATGTGGTTTTCGGGAAACTCAAGTCGAATCTAACTCGAGTAATATCTTCCCGGTACGACATTTATTTATACCTTTCTCTTGTCGATCTGACGAAGTCGAAGTATCGAATTCGAATCTGTCAATACTCAATCTGGCAATGACAATATTGAGGAGTACAATATAAATATACAACTCAAATTAATACTGGATATAATCAGAACTCAATCTAATTCTGTTTCAACGGCATAACGGCACAATCTCAATATACCCAGCAATACAAATATCAATCTCAACTCATAATCAATCAATAAACACAATCTGAAATCAAAACTGTATAACCTCAATCAAATTCAATCTGAAAATGATAACAAATTCATATGGTGTCTGTTCTTCGATCTGATTTCAATTATACGATGACAACTATCTCAGGAACAGATAATATCAATCATATCAGTATTTCATCCATATAAAATTTTCAAATCATATCAAAAAGTGGTAAAACTTACGTCCTGTAAGGCCTGAGATTTATTAGTCTTCATTGATGCGATATTCAAAGATATGAGAATGCATGACATGTAATGAGAGGCATTAAATGAGATTATGAAGGGTTGCATGAAGTCTAGACCGCACCCGCGCTATGAACAAGACCGCACCCGCGGTTGATGGACAGAAAGTTGGCTATTTTTACAGCAGGGTCACCGCACCCGTGGTCCACGCGGTTGATGGACAGAGAGTTGGCAATTTTTACAGTAGCAACACCGCACCCGCGGTGCCGAAGTGACCGCACCTGCGGTCGATTTTTCTGAATTTTTGGATGGCCTGCCGAAGCTTGAGCGCAGCCGCGGTATATGAGCTACCGCACCCGCGGTCATACGTGTTTGCTGAAGAATTAAACACTTGCCCTTAACCATGCAATATAATGAGTTGTCCTTGTTCTTTTCCTTCTTCAACAGATAGAACCGAGAGATTCAGGGGAGAAAGCTTCAACTTTTCTTGTGCTCTTAAGCTTGTGATTTTGAAAGATTCACACATCCAAACTTTAATCCGATTTCGGTTTTGAGCTCCTCTCTTCAAGGGCTATCAAAGGATGTAAGTTTGGTTATGTTTCAGCATGTTTTGAAGTTTACGTGTTGGGGAAATTCTGTTATGCTTATAATCATATGTTCTTGAGATCATGGACATCGTAGAAACGTAAACGGATCGAGGAAATGAGGGCATATGCAATTGTTATGAATTTCCAGCATATATATGTATGAGCTTATGCAGATTTTGAGATATGATACATAGATTGTGCTGATTATGAGTTGAGGATTAGGATTTGTTGAGATATGTTGAGATTTGAATGGACCGGTATCGAGAAACTATGCCGTTATACCGTCGAATTGTATCAAGATTTGATATTGAACCGTACTAGTATTAGTTTGAGTTGTGATTTGATATTGTGCATCTCAACATTGTCATTTCAGATTTGGATTGACAGGTTCGATATCCCTACTGCGAGACTTCGATTTATTTCGACGACAAGAAGGTATAATTCATGTTTTGTTTGGGGAAGACACAACTCAAATGAGATTCAATTTGAGTTTCCCAACCAAATCACATACTAGAATTGTTGTCTATCTTTTGATATGATTTTGATTTGTTTATGGACTTATATTCTAATCCCTTGATATGATAATGCCTTGTTTATAGATTTATATTCAAGCATTTGAGATAGGAGAGTCATTGGCAGACTTGCCAAACTAGACGTTCGGTGGTATCGACGCTTCGGATCAGATTCACTCCGATTGTAGACATTCGATACAGACAGGGCCGAAGTCTAGGAATAAGACGTACAGTTACCCCGATTGGGAGGGTAGGTAACAGACAGTGACGTCTTATTCACATCGGGATCCCTAGAGTAGAGTCGAGTCGAGTCAAGACATGATTTGATTTGAATTGCATGCTCATATAGATTGGTTTCATAGACTATGGAACCCATTGTTATTGCTTTCATGCATGATTTATGATTTTGTATTAGCATGCATACATGTTTTATACTGGGATTTGTTCTCACCGGAAGTTTCCGGCTGTTGTTATGTCTGTATGTGTGCATAACAATAGGTGGGGCAGGATCTGGGTCACGACACAGATGAGTTCGAGATAGCGTGGTGACTTCGGGCGCAGAAGATTACTAGTTGTTTCTTACTAGACTTGTACTACTTGTGGTTGTAGTTTGTATTAAACACTGGTTTATATGAATGTATTAGAACAAGACATGTAATTATGTTTATTGAAATAAAATGAAGAACTATCTTGTGCTGTTTATATACACTTGAATTAATGTTTAAAAGAAAAATTTTGACCCACATTTTTGAATAAAGATCCGATTAATCCCGAAAAGAACTGAGTTAGAGCCCGGGTCCCTACAACAGGTGGTATCAGAGTAGTAGGTTCTGTAGACTGAGATAGAATAGAATGAGCAGGGTAGATCGAGTCTCCTTCCTTGCTTTTGAGGTGCTAGCATGATTTATTGTTTTCCCTATTACATGTTGTATTGTTATCTGAATTGATTTATAGCATGTACTTGTAAAGACTGAATCAGAACCGATTCTGTATCAGAGGTATATGATCAGAGGAGGGCTGAGACAGATTGTATAGATTGTATACTAATCTGTTTGATAAGCAGATTATGCCACCTAGAAGGATACCACAACCAGCTGCAGATTATGCCAGATCAGGGTAGTACGTCAGGTACTCAGATGGATGTTATAGTTACACCTATGGAAACCTTATTGAAGAGATTTCAATCGTTCCATCCTCCGACTTTAAAGGGCACAGAAAATGCAGTGGATTGTGAGAGCTAGTTAGATGATATAGAGATGTTGTTTGAATCTCTGGCTTATACAGACGAACGGAGAGTGAAGCTGATTCGGCATCAATTACACGAAGTGGCAAAAAGTTGTTGGCTTACAACGAAACGAGCCCTGGAGCATAGAGGTATTGATATTACTTGGAAAGTATTTAAAGATGAATTTTATCAACGTTTCTTTCCAGTGTCGTATCGAAAAGATAAAGGGGCCGAATTTGCCTACTTGAGACAGGGGCAGTGGAACATAAAAGAGTATGTTGCCAAGTTTTCTTCTTTGCTCCGATTTGCGCCACACGTGGCAGGAAATGACGAAGCGGTCGCGGACCAGTTCATCAATGGTTTGAACCCGGATATTTTTACTTTGGTGAACGCGGGACGACCCAATACCTTTTCTGATGCACTGAACCGAGCAAAGGGAGCAGAAGCTGGCTTGGTCAGGCAGCGAGGAGCTTCTTATAGTGCTCAGAGTCAGAGACCGCTACAGCCTGCCGCCCAGTTTCCACCACCTCCTCTTCGAATTGATAGTAGAAGCAGTAGTAGTGGCAAGAAGGATTTTTTGAAAGCTAAGGGTAAGCAGTTCAAGAGAGCGGGGAGCTGTTCGTCGAGCTCCAGCGGGCCACGACAGAGAGGTCCTGGCCAGAGTACAGATGTGACAGGCGTGTATTGCACTACTTGTGGAGGCCGACATGCCACAGATCAGTGTCTGGGAGTGATGGGCAGATGTAACATATGTAAGCAACAGGGACATTTCGCCAGAGTCTGTCCCCAGAGAGGTGCACAGAGATTTCAGAGTGCAAGGTCATCTACATCAGTGACTCAGCCTGAGAGGCAAGCTTCGTCTGTCCATTCCTTCCAGCCCACGCCTACACAGTCCCAACCTAGAGCCAGAGATGGCCAGACAGTGAGCCAACCTCCCAGACAACAGGCTCAGGTGTTTGCATTGACGGAGGAGCAAGCCCAATATGCACCAAACGATGTGATTGCAGGTCACTGTTTTCTTTGCGGTTATCCTGCATATGTGTTGATAGACACAGGTGCATCCCATACATTCATATCTGAGCGTTTTGTATTATTGCATTCATTGCCTGTCGAGTCATTGTCTACTGTAGTATCTATTTCTTCTCCGTTGGGAAGTGGTCTGATATCTTTGACTTCAGTTAGACATTGTATACGACAGTTTGAAGGGCATGAGATCGATTTAGACTGTGTTGTACTTGGCTTATCAGATTTTGATTGTATTGTTGGGATTGACATGTTAACTAAGTACAGAGCCACCGTAGACTCTTTTCACAAGATTGTCAGATTCAGACCTGAATTGACAGAAGAGTGGAAATTCTACGGTAAGGGTTCCAGATCTCGGATTCCCTTAGTGTCTGCTTTGACTATGAGTAGATTGCTGCAGAAAGGAGCAGAGGAGTTCCTTATTTATTCTGTAGACCTACAGAAATCAAGCCCGGCATTGGCAGATTTGCCAGTAGTACGGGAGTTTGCAGATGTATTTCCTGACGAAATCCCAGGGTTACCTCCAGCTCGAGAGGTAGATTTTAGCATTGATCTTATTCCAGGTACCGTTCCTATTTCGAGAACACAGTATAGAATGGCACCTATAGAGTTGAAAGAATTGAAAGCACAACTAGAAGATCTTCTAGCCAAGGGATATATAAGACCTAGTGTATCTCCTCGGGGCGCTCCAGTACTTTTTGTAAGAAAGAAAGACGGTTCAATGAGATTGTGTATCGACTACCGACAACTGAACAAGGCGACGGTAAAGAACAAATATCCATTGCCTCGTATCGATGATTTACTTGATCAGTTGCAGGGATCCTCTGTTTATTCCAAGATCGATTTGAGATCTGGATATCACCAGCTGAGAGTTAGAGATGTTGATATACCGAAGACAGCATTCCGAACCAGGTATGGACATTATGAGTTTGTTTTCATGCCTTTTGGTTTAACGAATGCTCCAGCGGTGTTTATGGGGTTGATGAACCGTGTCTATCAAAGGTATTTAGATGAATTTGTGATTGTTTTTATCGATGATATTTTGGTGTATTCCAAGAGTTTGACTGAGCACGCCAATCATTTGAGAATTGTGTTGCAAACATTGAGAAATGAAAGATTATTTGCTAAACTTTCAAAGTGTGAGTTTTGGCTGAGACAGGTTGTCTTCTTGGGTCGTAACATATCTGGAGACGGTATTTCTGTAGATCCGAGTAAAGTTGAAGCTGTGATCAGTTGGCCGAGACCGACTTCTGTGCCAGAGATACGCAGTTTCATGGGTCTGGCAGGGTACTATCGACGATTCATTAATGATTTCTCCAGCATTGCGAAGCCAATTACCCAGTTAACACAGAAGAATGCGCCATTTGTGTGGTCTGCGGATTGTGAATCCAGCTTTCTAGAGTTGAAGAAGAGGCTGACCAGTGCACCTGTTTTGATAATTCCTTCAGGTACTGGCGACTTCGTTGTATATTGTGATGCATCCCACAGAGGGCTAGGATGTGTTCTTATGCAGCGAGGTCATGTGATTGCTTATGCCTCTAGACAGCTGAAGCCACATGAGATTCGATACCCCATTCATGATCTTGAATTGGCGGCTATTGTTTTTGCATTGAAGATCTGGCGTCACTATCTTTATGGCGAGAAATTTGAGATCTACTCTGATCACAAGAGCCTGAAGTATCTGTTTTCTCAATCAGAATTGAATATGAGACAGCGTAGATGGCTCGATTTGTTGAAAGATTTTGATTGCGAGATCAAGTACTATCCAGGGAAGTCAAATGCAGCAACATATGCCTTGAGTCGAAAGGTATGTGCCCTATCCTTATCGACGATAGGTGTTTCGAATTTAGTTGAAGATTGCTGTTTGTCTGGTTTAGCATTTGACATAGATAGTAGACCGCTGAGACTTGCTTCGATTCAAGTTGAGCCAGATTTGATTATGAGGATTAAAGAGGCACAAAGAACTGATCAGAATGTGCAGAAGTCGATTCAGATGGTCAGATCAGGACATCAGTCTGAATATCAGGTGAAAGCTGAGAGAAAGAAGCCCGGAGGTCTACTTCAGAGTTTGTCTATTCCAGAGTGGAAATGGGATCACATTTCCATGGATTTCGTGACAAAGTTACCTCGATCATCCCGGGGCTGTGACGCGATTTGGGTCATTATTGACAGATTGACCAAATCAGCGTGTTTTATTCCATACAGAATGACATACAGATACGATCAGATGGCCGAGACCTATATCAGAGAAGTAGTCAGATTGCATGGTGTGCCGAAGTCTATCGTATCAGATCGTGATCCACGATTCACTTCACACTTTTGGCACAGTTTGCAGCAGGCCTTAGGTACGACATTACACCTGAGTACTGCTTATCATCCTCAGACTGACGGACAGTCAAAGCGGACTATGCAGACTTTAGAGGACATGTTGAGAGCTGTAGTGCTAGATTTTGGCACTAGTTGGCAAGATTCACTACCGTTGTGTGAATTCTCGTACAACAACAGCTATCAAACGAGCGTAGAGATGGCACCGTTTGAAGCATTATATGGCAAGAAGTGCAGATCTCCTCTATACTGGGATGATATATCTGAGGTACCAGAACTTGGACCTGATATGATTCGTGAAATGACTGAGAAGGTAAAGATAATCCCGAAGAGAATGAAGACGGCACAGGATAGACAAGCCAAGTATGTCAATATTAGACGTAGAACGTTAGTATTTGAACAAGGAGACAGAGTGTTTTTGAAGATTTCTCCTTTTAGAGGCATTGTCAGATTTGGCAAGCGTGGAAAATTGTCTCCTAGATACATCGGTCCTTATGAGATAATTGAGAAGATTGGCGATCGAGCCTATCGACTAGTTCTTCCTCTTTCTCTATTTGGAATACATGACGTATTTCATGTATTAATGCTGCGTAGATATATGCCTGATGCTTCTCATGTCATTCAGCCCGACGAAGCTGAGCTTGATCAGACTTTGAGTTATACTGAGCAACCGATACAGATTCTCGATCGGAAAGAAAAACAGCTCAGAACGAAGACTATTCCGCTAGTGAAAGTCCAGTGGAGTCGTCATGGCACTGAAGAAACGACTTGGGAGACAGAAGCAGATATGAGACAGAAATATCCCGAGTTGTTTACATGATGTGAGTATTTATTCAGCTTTTGATTATATTGTTTTTCATTTATGATATGATTGATGGCCTGCGATTTTGAGGACGAAATCATTTCTTAGAGGGGGAGAAATGTAAGGCCTGAGATTTATTAGTCTTCATTGATGCGATATTCAAAGATATGAGAATGCATGACATGTAATGAGAGGCATTAAATGAGATTATGAAGGGTTGCATGAAGTCTAGACCGCACCCGCGCTATGAACAGGACCGCACCCGCGGTTGATGGACATAAAGTTGGCTATTTTTACAGTAGGGTCACCGCACCCGCGGTCCAAGAGAGAGTGCACCCGCGGTTGATGGGCAGAGAGTTGGCCATTTTTACAGTAGCAACACCGCACCCGCGGTGCCGAAGTGACCGCACGATTTTTTTGAATTTTTGGATGGCCTGCCGAAGCTTGAGCGCAGCCGCGGTATATGAGCTACCGCACCCGCGGTCATACGTGTTTGCTGAAGAATTAAACACTTGCCCTTAACCATGCAATATAATGAGTTGTCCTTGCTCCTTTCCTTCTTCAACAGATAGAACCGAGAGATTCAGGGGAGAAAGCTTCAACTTTTCTTGTGCTCTTAAGCTTGTGATTTTGAAAGATTCACACATCCAAACTTTAATCCGATTTCGGTTTTGAGCTCCTCTCTTCAAGGGCTATCAAAGGATGTAAGTTTGGTTATGTTTCAGCATGTTTTGAAGTTTACGTGTTGGGGAAATTCTGTTATGCTTATAATCATATGTTCTTGAGATCATGGACATCGTAGAAACGTAAACGGATCGAGAAAATGAGGGCATATGCAATTGTTATGAATTTCCAGCATATATATGTATGATCTTATGCAGATTTTGAGATATGAAGCATAGATTGTGCTGATTATGAGTTGAGGATTAGGATTTGTTGAGATATGTTGAGATTTGAATGGACCGGTATCGAGAAACTATGCTGTTATACCGTCGAATTGTATCAAGATTTTATATTGAACCGTACTAGTATTAGTTTGAGTTGTGATTTGATATTGTGCATCTCAACATTGTCATTTCAGATTTGGATTGACAGGTTCGATATCCCTATTGCGAGACTTCGATTTATTTCGACGACAAGAAGGTATAATTCATATTTTGATTGGGGAAGACACAACTCAAATGAGATTCAATTTGAGTTTCCCAACCAAATCACATACTAGAATTGTTGTCTATCTTTTGATATGATTTTGATTTGTTTATGGACTTATATTCTAATCCCTTGATATGATAATGCCTTGTTTATAGATTTATATTCAAGCATTTGAGATAGGAGAGTCATTGGCAGACTTGCCAAACTAGACGTTCGGTGGTATCGACGCTTCGGATCAGATTCACTTCGATTGTAGACATTCGATACAGACAGGGCCGAAGTCTAGGAATAAGACGTACAGTTACCCCGATTGGGAGGGTAGGTAACAGACAATGACGTCTTATTCACACCGGGATCCCAAGAGTAGAGTTGAATCGAGTCGAGTCAAGACATGATTTGATTTGAATTGCATGCTCATAAAGATTGGTTTCAGAGACTATGGAACCCATTGTTATTGCTTTCATGCATGATTTATGATTGTGTATTAGCATGCATACATGTTTTATACTGGGATTTGTTCTCACCGGAGTTTCCGGCTGTTGTTATGTCTGTATGTGTGCATAACAACAGGTGGGGCAGGATCTGGATCACGACAGAGATGAGTTCGAGATAGCGTGGTGACTTCGGGCGCAGAAGATTACTTTGTTTCTTACTAGACTTGTACTACTTGTGTTTGTAGTTTGTATTAAACACTGGTTTATATGAATGTATTAGAACAAGACATGTAATTATGTTTATTGAAATAAAATGAAGAACTATCTTGTGATGTTTATATACACTTGAATTAATGTTTAAAAGAAAAATTTTGACCCACATTTTTGAATAAAGATCCGATTAATCCCGAAAAGATCTAGTTAGAGCCCGGGTCCCCACACGTCCTGTCGAAGCTCTTGACAAGAGGAGTGCAGTATTGAAGTGGGATTGAAATTCTGACGGACGGATCTATGGCAAATAGAATTCTAGTATCAAACACTTGAAAATCTCCTGGAGTCTCTTGTTCTTCTCCTTGCTAAATTCTATTCCATTTGAGGGAAATTGATATATATACAATGCATGTCAAGGATAGGTGGTTCCCTCTTGGTGCAGCACGTCTCGCGCATATACGCTACCTCTCACGGCGCATATGCGCGAGACCTACTGGTCTCGGCAATCTTCAAATCCTTAGCTCGCGCATATGCGCGTCCCCTTCCGGCGCATATGCGTGTGGTTCTCTGCCATACTCGCGCATATGCGCGGGTCCTGAACCTCGCGCATATGCGCTCTGCTCAGTCGCGCATATGCGGGAGGGTTTCAGTCCGCGCACATAATTCAAGTCTTCATTTGTCTTTCCCGGTCTGATCCTTTCTGTTTATAATCACATCAATTATCAATAAATCATTTCAGGTTACAATAATAAAATCTCGGACATTACAGTTTAGCTAACCAATCCATTCCGAGAATGATGTCGAACTCAATCATTTTGAGTTGAATCAATTCTGCCTCAAAGATTTGTTTACTGATGCAAATTTTACAGTTCCGATATACCTTATGGGTTTCAATTGTTTTGCTAGCAGGTTTTGCAACTCTTAACGGTTCACTAAGGGTTTCATACTCAAATTTTAGCTTTTTTGCAAATCATCTAGACACAATGAGTGAGTAGCACCACAATCAAACAAGGCATAAACATGCATTTCATTGAGTAAAATCGTACATGCCACCACATCATTGGTGTTATCTGCTTCATCCTGAGTTATAGCGTGCACTCGAGCGTTGGCCTTGTTTTAATTTGGTTTGTTTGGTCCAGTCCCTTTATCTTTGTCCTCAAGACACTCTTTAATCTGATGTTCTACTTTTCCACATTTGAAACAAGCACCCGTCTTCCTATAACATTCTCCGAGATGATTTTGTCGACAAGTAGAACACCATTTCCCTTCCTCATTGATGACATTGGTAAATGTTCCCTTTGAAGGACCACTTGATTGATTTGGCCTCTTGAACTTGGGGCCACTTTGAGCAGACTGACTGATGAAAGAACTCTTGTTTTTTTTCTCCTCTTCACGGCACTTAATTTCTGTTTCTGCGCTCATCGCCGGCCCATTAAGTCCTCAAAAATGTTTGGTCTGAATACAACCAAAGCAGATTGAATTCGTATGTTCAGCCCTTTCTTAAATCGGTGCATTTTCAAGGTTTCATCTGACATGATGGTTGGACATAGGTTCTAAGATCATTGAACTCTAATGTGTACTCCATCACTATCATGTTTGATGTTTGTTTAAAATTTTCGAACTCACTTAGGTTTTGCAGACGAAATTTGGCTGGGTAGTATTTCTTCAAAAACTCCCTTCTGAATATTTTCCATGTGATATGTTCCATATCATGCAAGGATAATGAAACTGTTTCCCACTACTTGCGTGCTCGATCTTCAAGAAAAGGTGTCACAACTTCAACTCTAAGTCCTTCAGGTACCTCTAATAGATGCAGTTGAGTTTCAACATTCTTAAGCCAGTTATGGCTGACTTCTGGATCAGAATTTTCATCAAAGGTTGGGACCCGGTTCTTTGGAGGGATTCGTAATGATACTTAATGCCACGAGGTTGTGGTTCTGGTGGTGGCTGGATGGCTTTAGCATTTGGGTTCTCAATTCCTTGTAGAGTTGCAGCTACTATAGTAGTTATTGCCAGCATATCTTCTTGGCTAAGATTCACTCTCGGTGGTGACGGTGGATTTTCGTTTTGACTAGCGCCGCGTGGGTTACGGTTGTTTCTGGGTGGTCTTCCAGCCATTTCTATAAACATATATTTTATTAAGTTGTTTGTAATATTGCATAATAAAAGAAATATCTTCATTAATCTTCAAAATGCATACAATCAGTATTTTAGTAACAAAATCTTTTAGCCTAATTGATCTAAATACAATAAATGCTTATCCTAGCGATCATTCTACTCGTCAAGTACTTCACCATCTCCTACAGCTTCGTCAATTTCTTCTTCCATAGGGGCTCCATCTTGGTTTTCTTCAAGTTCTCCCATGAGGTCTTCCATATTGATCATATCATTTTGTAGTTGATGGATGTGATGTTCCAAAACAGTGTTTTGATTTGTCAATGTTTCCACTTCCTCTTGTAGCTGCTGAATTGTTGATTGGCTTATGATCTCATTTATTTCATGTTCTTCGATTTGTTCTTCAAGGCGGCGTTGTGTTTTGAGACGACTTTCATCCCGAATCTGGAGTGTTAAAATATTATCTTGCACCTCGTCTAACTTTTGTTTGGTGATCTCGTGTTGCCTTTTTGATTCACGATGGTAGGCAGTATAGCGTCTGACGTCTTCTCGTAACCTTTTTACTTCTTCACGTGACTCGTAGAGGTCATTATCCATGCATACATCTAGTTGGTATTTATCTCTCTCGAGCTTGTTATTTCTTACCTTCAATGTTTCAATTTTTCCTTCCTTTGCTTGGAGTTGTTTTTCTAGTTCGGTTATAATGATTCGAGGATCCACGTTTGTTTTCCTATAAAGGTTAAAAGAAAATAATTTTCTTGATAGATTTTACAAAATACTCATATGTTAATGCGACAATTTAAGGACAATAATAGATTTTTTTATTTAAAATAAGTTATTACACTTATTGCTTTTCAAAGAATCTTTTTATTACAATCATAATACTAGTCTAGCCTAGTCTATCATGTCTCCATCGTCACTATCATCGTCAACCACATCCATAGGTGCTTCATCTTCCTCTTCCATGTTCTCCACCACGAGATGCAAATAGTTATTCATGTTATGGATCCTATCAATGGTGCTATGAATCTACGAGATGTATCGTTCTGGCTCGTTAATGATTCTTCTTGACGATTAGGAGCACGAGTAGCACAGTCTCCACTCTCTCTAGTAACTCCCGGTTCAAGGTAGCTAGGTGCTCGATACTGAATGAATTAGTAGGGACCAAAAAAAGTTGGCTTTCAGCCAAGTCTAGGTGATGGGTGAGTGGCTGCACATCAGTCTGGAGTAGGTTCTTGATCTCTATAAGTTCTTGTTTTTCTTATTTCTCCTTGACGAGTTGAGCCTTCAGAGTTGCAATTTCCCTAGCTTGATTATCAATGGTGAGCTGTCACATGCGAAGGGCAACTTGAGCACGGGTTCTTGGAGCAGCCATTTCCTAAAATAAATCGAGGAAAAATTTAAGAACAGTAATAAAGGATAGAAAGGCACAAAAAATGGAAATACAGTTGTCGTGGAATTTTCTGTACTAAGAATTTTCAGAATGATTGAAGGAGATAGAATTTGAATTTCGAAGGATATTTTGACACGACGACATAAGACGTGAATGAATCCGATGGGTGAGTTTATTTCAGATAGGAATGCACCAGGCTTTTGCCAAAATTCGTCAAATTTTGTCTATAAAAATCTCAGCGGGATTATGAACCCGACGGCTCTGATAACACTAAAATGTCACGACCCTAGACCAAGGAATCGGTGACATCCGACATTGTTTAACAATTACTTGAAAACAATAAGCCTTGTAGAAAATAGCCAAAACAAACCAGTATTTTTCATTAATATATATTGTTTTTACAATGACAATGGAATAAAATTACATCAATAATTTTGCCGAAGCGAAAGAGAAAAGAATATGTGAAATCTTGATCCTTGATCTTTCGGTGCAATCATCTGCCCCAGAATGCCTCTTGTTCTTCCTCATTCTATTGCTCCTCATTCTTATATAGTGAAAGATATAAGGAGTGAGTGTTTTGGGAAACAATCAACAAGTGGGGACCGATCGATATTCACAAATACATAAATAGAATTTTAAAGGCATCTTTTAACAGACTTTCAAAACTTATTACATTGACTTATCATAACGGAACCGAATCAAATTCGAAATGTGAGGCAGAGATTATCAGAAAATTTGGACGGAACAAATCAAACACAACATTGTTACTCATCTCATTTTCCATGGTCAATTTTTTCTCCATATGTTAGTCCTCCAAGGGGTGATGCCAGAACACAGTTTTATACCCACTGATGGGGGCCAGAACACAATTTTATACCCACTGATGGGGGCTAGACATAATTACAATTTTCATTCCATATTCAACTCAAATTGTAACAGTGTACCAAAGAATCAGATTTATCGAATAGAACTTAACAGAATTGTGAAAGGACTCAGCGGAATCAAAGAACATCGAAACCAGAAATAACATATCGTACATCGATCGAGATTTTAATATCATTTTTCACAAATGGACACACATACAAGTATGTCATCATATTTTTATACAAATTTTAAGTTTACAAGAAAAGTACATAACAAAAACCCACTTACTGAATTTCTACGGTATAATGCGACGCTTGTTGACTCGGTTGTGCGAAGGTTGCTGAAACTCGGACAGGTGATGGCCGAAATTTTGATAGGGATTTCACGATGGTATTGTTGACGATAACAGTATGAGATTGCCGGCACAACGCTTTCTTCTTCTTCATTACTAATGGTGGCCGAGGGTTTACTTGGATGGGGAGGTGACTGATTTTCTTGTAGCCTTTTTTTTTGTTTATTGGTTTTATTTATAGGTGAAAGATTGCCTTTTCCCCTTCCCATTTGGCCCCCCCCCCCTTGATTTTGAAGCAAGGAGTTAATGTGGTCAAGGTTAACCAAGCATCAAGGGTCACATTGATCAACTCAAGAGTTATTTCCTACACATTAAATTTGTCCATTCCTTTAACTCTTCCCTTAGCTCCTTTTTTGGTGATTTTAGGAAAAGCAAGGTTGAGCTTTCTTGAGTTAGAATATTGAGTCCTTCAGCTGGGGGTTTACTCTTCCGGTGATGACTCTTCGATTGTTGTGGTTTCTTACAACGTAGATCCCCTTTGAGCTATTCCTCGAGCTTTTGAGTTTCTCCCTCGAGCCATGTTAGCTGAAATTTTGAGTTTATAGTTTAGTTTTAATGTTAAGATTAAAGTTTTGAGCATAATTTCAAGTTTTATTTCTTACATGATTTGCTTTGGAAATTCTGAGTTCTCACACTAATGCTCACGTTTTATGACTCTTGTTCAAAGGGGACTGCTGAGTTTGGTTACCAAGGGGATGTGCACGCTGTAATTTATGGTGTCTAAGGGTTGGAGTGTTGAGAGGGTTGAGATTGTGCATAGGCCGAGGGTTACATCTCTGCTGCATGAGTCGTGGGTGGCTCGATCGGAAGTTTTGGGTGCACCGGGTGTGTAAAGGTCATCCCTAGCATTGGACTAGACCCTAGTGGGTCTGAGCAGTGGCCTAGAGTGGCTCGAACATGGCAGGATTTGGTGGAAAAATTGGTCGAGCGAGCGTGAGTTAAGTAGGCCGCGGGTGAGGGTTCTTGGGCGATTCTCGGCTGTTGCCGTTTTGGTAGCAAGCAAGGGGCCGTGTCCTTGAGAGGGGTTGGTCCAGTAGGGTCCTAGGGTCTAGGAGGGGATGCATGCAGGACTACTGAAAAATACCCCATTGAAAATAACCGTAATCAAATGACAATCCAAACACTGCAGTTTAAAATTTGCCAACACGGCCTTCAACCATGCATTAACAAAATAAAACGAGTAAAATTCTGAAAATAGATATCATATCATAATAACGTATAAAACCGATCATGTCGACTCAAAGCTCATAAAACGTTATGTGCGGAAAAGTGTGGTACTCGGGTCGTGTACGCACATCCAGCCCTGCCTACTAAGAGTTCGGCACCTCCAGTCCCCTCCTCAAAATGCTCACCTTCATCACACACACCTAGTGACTCTAAATACTCAACACACATGTATTGTTAATAGCAAATACATATACATAACATGCAACAATGAAAAATACTGGAACAAGATACATTTACTTTAATTTAATTCAGTTCATTAGTTGTGACTTCCGTATCAACTCTATCGTATCAGCTCTATTTGATGAATCCATCTACAAATAACCCCGGTACCCGGCGGCTGTCGGACCTCAGCGACAGTATTACCCATCCACTGGGCCTAGGACCATCATCATCGTACACATATATCGTCAGTCACAACCAATTATCATCCTTCAAAAACAACAACGTTTTCGTCAATTAACAAAATCATGGATATAAAAAATTTTTTTTTAAAATCAAGCATGTAAAATATTTTCATAATTTCATAAAGATAATGTTCGTGATACAAAACATATAAATAAAACAAGCCAAATTCTGTTCAGGGTGTTGACAAGACAAAAATCTCGACTCCTATGCAAAATGATCATTTTGCCCCTGGAAACCCAAAATGAACATTTTACCATGGACCACTACATTTCGACCTGAAGCTTACCAAACTCCTAAAAACATCCCAAAACATATTTATAAGTATTTCTTAGACTTAGACTCGAGCCCGTTTCAAACTTAAACAATTCGTTTTAAAATTTGGACCGGGGTCCCCGTTTTAACCCGAAACTAAACCAAATATTTCTCAACTCGAATCATGTCTTAATTTTTCCCAACCAGCCCTTAAAACATACATTCCAGCCCAGCCACAATGCATGAAAACAAGACTAAAGGCTGCTGGAATTATGATAACAACAAACAAAACCCTAGTCGCAACCGTAAACCCAAACCATCGACCCTGTACCTAACCGGCTAGGACCAGCCACAGACCAGCCCTTCCAAGACAACCTTAGGACCCTACTAGACCGACCCCTCTCTGCCAAAACATCAAAAGCCGAGAATCTCCCAAGAACCCCCACCCGCGGCATACTTGACTCACACTCGCTTGACCGATTTTTCCACCAACTCCAGCCATGTTCGAAGCACTCTAGGCCACGGCTCAGACCCACTTGGGTCTGTTCTAGGGTTAGGGACGACCATTTCACAGCCTGCGCACCCAAAACTAACGATCGAGCCAACCCCGACTCAAGCAACCAAGATGTAACCCTCGGCCTATGCACAATCTCGACCCTCTCCAAACTCCAGCCCCTAGACACCATAAATTATAGCATTCACAACCCCTTAGTAACCAAAATCAGCGGTCCCCTTGCACAAGAGTCATAAAACGGGAGCATTATTCAATGAAAAAGGCAAATTTTTCACATTAAAATTATATAAAAATGCATACACAAGGTAGATCATAAAATTTTCATGCAAATACATAAACTTCAGTATACTTATGATGTATATGAGGAGAAAATGAAATGTGATCGAAAACTCGAAGAAGTACGCGCGGGGCGTGAACCAGAGAGGCGGGGAGAAGCTTTCTTGAAGGAATAAGCTATGGCCGAAGTTGCTGCTGCAAAAACCGAGAGGATGGCTGCTGATGGGAGGATAGGGGAAGGCTGCAATGTAGGGGTAGGTTTAGGGTTGCTTAATGGGTATGTTAAATAGATTAATTAAGCATTAATGGGCCCTAATATGAAAATTAAGTGATAAAAATGGTTTGGAACCCATTAAGCTTAGAATTAAACCCAACAAGGCCAAAAACACCCCAAAAAATATCTCGTTTTGATACATTTCTGAAAATATTGCATGAACCCTCAAAAAGTCTTCTGAATCGATAAAATTTGTGTACCGGTTAAAAATATAGCCCAACGGGTAAAAATACCCAGCCAATGCTCATTTTCAAAAATCATACTTAAAACCCCTCTTATTAAATAATTAAAAATAATTTATTCAATAAAAATATTTTTCCTAAATATCTCCGGTCTCCGATCCTCGTTCGAGAGCGAAATGCAAGTTAAATCCTAATGCATGAAAGTTTAAAATAATCGTGAAATAAATCCTAACCATGCAGTAATTATGCATTAAAGGAATTTAAAATAATTTAATTATATACAAAAAAAATTTAATAACTTGCATGCATGCGGTTTAGGTGGACCTTCAAATTTTTGGGACGTTACAATCTATCCTGCTTAAATTGAATTTCGTCCCCAAAGTTCGCTTATCTTCGATAAAAAAATAGTTTAGACTTTTATTCTAGTATTGCAATAATCCACGCTTCCGCTGCGCTACTCCGATAAAATAAGTGTTAGGCTGTCCTTATGTCTCCTTAATCCTAATTAAATTTCGTATTAAAATCCTCGTTTGCGAATCGCAACTTAAAACGACTTATGGTAACTTAGTTCTATTCTATTATGACCTCGAATTTTGACATTTCTCACAATTCCCAATATTAGTAATGGCGGTCCAAACTTATCGCACTTTACTTTTCTTACAATATACTCAAGTTGTTCACCAACCTATTACATTATCATTTATGTAGTTCGACTTAAGAGATATTAGCACCAAAGATTACTAATCGACTTCCATCCTCGGTAATAAACTTAAAAGTTAAACCATATCTCAACCTCATAATAATATTAGCCTAAGATCCTGGAATCGAATCGTTACCTTACGATACCAAAATAATGTAACTTAACTATTACAAGTACATCCCAAATATCAATTTTTTTCAAATCTTAAATTCGAGTAGTGTCAATCCATAAAACCCAAAATATAAAATATCGATCTTCTACCGAAATCATAAAACCCTTCCAGCATCAATTACATGCTTAAACTATTCATTTCCCAGTTACAATATAGTTGAGGCCTAAGACCATGGAATTTTCTCATTGAAACGAATGTCGCATTATTACGTATCCTTAATGCTTAATTAATACTAGCGTATAAAATTAATAAGTTATCCCAGGGTAGCATTAGACTACCACAAATCAATTTTTTTTAGCCTTTCTTAACTCCCATTAACCAAATTCATAAACTCGTCCAGTTCCAAACATAACCACCATGCAATCCAATCTAGTTTTTAAAATATTTAATGTAACACTCGTGACTAAAATTCATAATAAGTACGGAAGCTTTTAATTATAATTTGGAGAAAAGGTGTAATTTTTTAAAAAATTGGGCAGCATCTCCCCGCAATTAGAACGTGCCACTTGCCTCAAGCAACACATAAAACACATGCAAAAGATTTTCATATACATTAGATATCTGTTAATATAGTATCTACACATATTTATAATTCAAATACCAAAACAAGATTTTCAATGTTTCCCAAAATAACCAAAAGCTTGACACATCAAAAGTAGCATCCAATCGAAATCTCCAAAGTTCGTATGCTCTTCTCTCCCTTCGACAAATCAGGGATGATTAGTCCTTCTTATCTGTACCTGCATCACATGAACATAACTGGAATGAGTATAAAACTCAGCAAATGGAATCAATACTAACAATATACATATATATCATTTTATTATAAAACATAAAATGTAGCCTCAATTCCATTTTGTTGAAAACATTATCCTATTCATTTCATAAACGTTGAAACATCATTTATTATCATCCGTCAAGAATCATAATACAACAATATATAGGGATGATATTCATTTTCATTGATTAACTGAAGAATTGATAGTTCTTATAAGATAGTTCATCCATTGCTAATCCTCTTCGTAAAAACGAATCTTATAAGAGGGACGTGTATCTCTGCATAAAATGCATCTTATAAGAGAATACATGTTTTCATCATCATTTGGCCAATTACATTGCAGATTTAGAATCTCCAGAGGCAACACCGCTACTATCACTATCAATCCAATCATTCAATCATATAAAACTTCACTAAGGCATTTTATCGAACACATTAGAGGCATCATTTAAAGTTTAACTCCTTCCATGCAAAAATGCATATAATTGCACTACCATATATACATATTTACATATATATCATGAATAGAAATTGAAAGGAGCTAACGTCATAAAATCATCAAAACACATACATGTAGGATCATGTGATGCATTTAAGAAATGATTCCACTTACAACACTTGAAGCAATTGGTTTCCTAAACCTTGACGATCATCCTACAATAATAAACCCAATAACTAAACATCAATACCCAAATAATAACCTTAAATTATCATTTAACCCGATACATCAATCACAACTATCATCCCCCAAATTCACCATATATCAATAACTCAAGAACAAGAAGAAAAACCACTTACCTTTGCTCCTTTCACTAAAAGGGTGAAGTTCCAACTCCTGATTGAAGATTAATTGCTTGATTTAATGAGAGGAGAAGAAGATTAAGAACCCTAGCCTTAAATCGATGAAGAAGAGAAAGGAAGAGAAGGAAAATGAGGAAATAATGAGTCTCCTTCGATTTTATGCCGAAAAATACCATACCACGTTTTTACACTGTGCTGGGCGCTTGGGCGGTCAATTTTACCGCCCTAGCGATGACTTTACTCTCCAAAACCCAAAATCTAGACCGAGCTGCGCTCGGGCGGTCAAATCTTACCTCTCTGACACACTCTGCGCACAGCTACATTAAAGATCGCTTCCAAACCGCCTCTTCCTATCATAACTAGAAAAAGTGTTAAACAAGAAGAATATAGCTCTATGTCTTAGCTTGCATCTCCAATTGGCCTCATGTAATTTGAAGGTTTGAGTAAAACGTTATGCTCATGCTGCCAACATGTATCAATGTAGAAACGACAATACACACATTACACTTCGGGCCACTTTTGGCTCGTCTTCCCTAATGATTTGAACAAAAGTCAAAACATGAAAATTATAGCCTTATATATTATCTTTCTAATGGAAGTTGCCTCAAACTTTTTGGATAATTATAATAATCATTATGCCAAAAACCACAACTGCTGCCACAGTTTTCTTACAGTTTCTACATTTTCATTACCTATTTGAATCAAAATCAACTTTCTATTCTACCCATCCATTCTCTATCCATTCTATATCATTCATTACCATTCATATAATAACTTGAAGCCATAAACCATCAACATTACATCACATATCCAAAACTATCATCATAATAAACCATAAAAGGAATAATGAACATACTTAATCATAATCATTACCTTACATCATATGCATACGAATGTCTGGGCGTTATAATTCTCGCATCCTTAAGAAATTTCGTCCCTGAAATTTCCATTACCATTCGAATAACTCAGGATATCGCTGCTTAATTTCCTCCTCTGGCTTCCACGTTTCTTCTTCAACCAACTGATTACGCCAAAGAATATTGATAATGCCGATCTCCTTATTCCTTAGTACTTTAACCTTGCGATCTAAAATCTGGATCGGTACTTCTTGATAAGTCAAGTTCGGAATCAGATCCAACGGTTCATGTCTAAGAACATGGGAAGGGTTCGAGATGTACTTCCTGAGCATTGAGACGCGAAATAAATTGTGGACTCTATCCAAGTCCAGCGGTAATGCTAGACGATATGCTCTTTCTCCAATCATGTCTAGAATTTCAAATGAGCCGATAAATCTTGGGCTTTGCTTTCCTTTCCTTCCAAATCTCATAATGCCTTTGAGAGGAGCAATTTTGACAAAATACGTGATCTCCATTTTCAAACTCTAAAGGCCTTCTTCAGATATCAGCATAACTTTTCTATCTGGATTGGGCCGTCTTCATTCTGTCCTGGATTAAAGCAATCACATCAGTTGTCTGTTGGAACAATTCTGGTCCTAACATCTTTCTTTCACCGACTTCATCCCAGTTCAACGTTGACCTATATTTCCTGCCGTACAATGCCTCATATTGTGCCATGCCAATCGTCGCCTGATAACTATTGGTATACATAAATTCCACAAGTCGGAATTTAGAATCCCAGCTACCATGAAAATCAATTGTGCAGGCTTGTAGCATATCTTCAAGAATCTGAATCACCCTCTCTGACTGCCCAATCACTCTGAAGATGATATGTTGTGCTAAAAGCCAATCTGGTGCCCAAGGCTCTGCGCAAGCTCTTCCAGAATTCAGAAGTAAACCTCGGGTCACGATCAGATACAATTGTCACAGGGATACCATGAAGTCTCACAATCTCAGCTACATAGACTTCAGCATACTGGTTCATTGTAAACGTCGCCTTGACCGGAAGAAAATGAGCCAACTTAGTTAACCAGTCAACAATCACCCAGATGGAGTTGTAACCCTTTCGCATTCTTGGAAGTCCCGTTACAAAGTCCATGGTAATGTGCTCCCACTTCCACTAAGGTATTGGGAGAGATTGCAAATTTCCAGCAGGTCTTTGATTCTCAATCTTTACCTGCTGACATGTTAGAAATTCGGATATAGACTTTGCAGTATCATTTTTCATACCTGGCCACCAGTGTAGACGTGGAAGATCCTGATACATCTTGATGATACCTGGATGTATCGTGTATGGCGCGGTATGAGCTTCTGTCAAAACATTTCGACGAATGTCATTACCACTGGGAACACATATGGGACCTCTCAACGTTAACAAATCATCAATGTTCATCACAAACTCTTATTTCCTTTTTCATCGGCTTTGGATCGCAATTCCACCAACTGATTGTCATTAGGCTTCTCTCGTCGTATCCTATCTGTCAACGTAGGTCGAATAACGAAAGCTGAAAGTCTAGCGATGGTCTCTTGCTCTACTATACCGTTCTCGCTCCTCTGAAGATCAAATAACAAGGGCTTCTGAATCAAAGATCTCAAAGAAGAAACTGACTTGCGTCTCAAAGCATCTGCAACAACGTTTGCTTTACCTGGGTGGTAGCTAATGGTCACATCATAATCTTTAACAAGTTCTAACCACCTCTTCTGCCGCATATTGAGTTCCTTCTGTGAGAATAAATATTTCAAGCTCTAGTGGTCTGTGAAAACTTTATATTTCTCGCCATACAGATAATGCCTCCATATTTTCAATGCGAAGACCGCAGCCGCCAATTCAAGATCGTGGGTGAGATAATTCTACTCATAGTCTCTCAACTGAAGAGAAGCATATGCGATTACTTTCCCACGCTGCATCAGTGCAGCTCCAAGTCCCATCTTTGACACATCATTGTATACAATAAAATCTTCAGTGCCGCACAGAAGTGCTAGGATAGGGGCTGATGTCAACTTGTCTTTCAACATTTGACATCCGTGTTGGCATTCGTTTGTCCACTCAAACTTCATCGCTTTCCTCGTCAGATTGGTTAGTGGCAGGCCTATTTTGGAGAAATTGGAAATAAAACGTCGATAATAACATGCCAAACCAAGAAAACTACGCACCTTAGAGACTGTCGTAGGAATAAGCCATTGTTTAATCACTTCAATCTTCATGGGATCCACTGCAATGCCGTCTCTCGAAACGATATGGCCTAGAAATGATACTTGCTCTAACCAGAATTCACACTTTTTCAACTTTGCGTATAACTGCTTTTCCCTCAATAACTGCAATACAGTTCTGAGATGCTCGGCATGAAGTTCCTGAGTCTTGGAATAAATCAGGATATCGTCATTGAAAACGATAATGAAGCTATCCAGATATGGCTTGAAGACACGGTTCATTAGATCCATGAAGACCGACGGAGCGTTCGTCAACCCGAATGACATGACTAAAAACTCATAGTGGCCATACCTGGTTCTGAATGCAGGTTTAGGGACGTCGGCTTCCCTAACTTTCAGTTGATAATAACCAGAACACAAGTCAATCTTTGAAAACAATGTGGCTTCCTGTAGCTGATCAAAGAGATCGTCAATCCTTGGCAATGGATATTTATTCTTGATCGTGAATTTTTTGATCTCTCTGTAATCAATGCACAACCGCAAAGATCCATCTTTCTTTTTGACAAGTAAAATTGGAGCTCTCCACTGAGAAGAACTCGGATGAATAAAGCCTTTGTCTAATAGATTCTGCAACTAATTCTTAAGCTCCTTCATTTCAGTCGAGGCCATTCGGTAAGGAAGTTTTGAAATTGGAGCAGTACCTGGAACCACGTCAACCACAAACTCAACTTCATAGTCAGGTGGCAATCTAGGCACATAATCTACAAATACGTCAGGAAAATCCCGAACTACCTCAATCTCATTCAACTTCATTGTCATCTCAGTATTCACATCTATCATAGCAGCTAAAAACCCCTGACACCCCTTTGATAACATTTACTGAGCTTTGAGACAAGAAATACAAGGAGTGCCAAGTGAAATACCTGAACTCTGGAAAATCCTGCTATCATCATCTTCTGTAGGAAATCGCACCGTCTTAGCCACACAGTCAATAACGGCACGATATGACGATAGCTAGTCCATTCTTAAAATAACATCAAACGCAACCATGGGAATAATAATAAGATCAGCAAATTAGATTTTCTCATTTACTTGTACTGTACAACCTTTAATAATACTAGAAGGCCATATTTCGTCTCCCGATGGGAACAAAATACTAATGTGGAGGGGTTCATAAGATGGAACAACATTCAAGGAGCGCAAGAAAATTTCAGAAATAAAGGAATGTTTAGCTCCAGTTTCAAGTAATGTAATAGCGGCCTTGCCTGAAATTAAGATAGTACCTGATATAACAGAAGAATTAGGATTTGCGCTTTCTTTGGTCATTGTGAAGATTCTGCCTTGAACCCTATCCTTCCCTTTCTCACCCTTTAATGGATAATTTCTGATTACATTTCCAACACCTCCACAACGAAAGCATCAATTACTTCCAACCAAACACTCACATGTATGCATTTTGTCACATTTTGGACATACAGGTCGATCATATGCAGGCGGTGGCATAGGAGCTTTGGGTCGATGCTCCTCTTTCTCTTTGCCTCTGAACTTGCCCTTACCTTTCCATCCGGATCCTTGGACCTTAGTAGAAAAAACTTGGGTTTCTCTTTCAATTTCCGTCTCGTCCTGATCGGCCATCCTTGATTTTTCAACAATCTCTTTATATGAAGCAGCTTTATACATACAAACTTCTCTTTTAAATTCAGCTCGGACAACTCTCAGAAAATGCTCGCCCTTTTCAATGTAATTACTGGCCAGATATGGGGCAAACTGACACCCCTCTTCGAATTTGAGAATATACTCTTGCATTGACATATTACCTTGCCTCAGTTCTAGAAATTCCTTCACTTTCTGACTTCGAATATCTCGAGAAAAATATTTGTCGTAGAATAAATCTTTAAACTCTTGCCACTTGAGTTCCGAGACATTAACTTATACCTTGGTGGCGTCCCACCAAATCCTCGTCGTCTTGGTTAGTAGAAAAATGGCACAGCTGACTCGATCTTTATCTTCAAACTGAAGATAATCATAAATAGTCTCCACAGCTTTGACCCATTCCAAGGCGACCATGGGATCAGTGCTACCATCAAATTCAGGTGGATTCATCTTTCGAAATCTTTTGTATGGGCCTTCACTACTGGGCTCGGGCCTCATTGCTCTCTCTCTCTCCCTCGCCCTGCATTCTGCATCTGCAAGAGCTGCTGGATTTGTTCGCCGTGTACCTTGGCCTGTTCTTTCAGTAACTTGCTAAATTCATCAACCACTCTAGATGATGAACTATCCTCCCCTTCTGATGCTTTACGTTTAGGCGGCATGATCCTATAATACATATTAGTTTAAAACCATTTCCACACATAACATATCATAATAATTGAAGCTACACGTCCATATTATATCAAATAATGCAAGTACATACATACCGAATTGTTGACAGCTGAGGAAGTCGTATGCCAAATCATTGGTCCGAAAATCTCGGCTCTGATACCAGTAAATGTAACACTCGTGACTAAAATACATAATCAGTGCGGAAGCTTTTAAATATAATTTAGAGAAAAGGTGTTATTTTAAAAAAATTCGGGAAGCATCTCTCCGCAATTAGAACATGCCACCTGCCTCAAGCAACACATAGAACACATGCAAAAGATTTTTATATACATCAGATACCAGTTAATATAGTATCTACACATATTTCTAATTCAAATACCAAAACAAGATTTTCAATGTTTCCCAAAATTACCAAAAGCTTAACACATAAAAAATAGCATCCAATCGAAATCTCCAAAGTTTGGCATATGCTCTTTTCTCACTTCAACAACTCAGGGATGATCAGTCCTTCTTACATGTGCCTGCATTACATGAAAATAACTGGATATACATATACATCATTTTATTGTAAAACATAAAACTTAGCCTCAATTCCATTTTGTTGAAAACATTATCCTCCTCATTTCATAAACGTCGAAACATAATTTAATATCATCTGTCAAGAATCATAATACAACAATACATAGGGATGATATTCATTTTCATTAATTAACTAAAGAGTTGATAGTTCTTATAAGATAGTTCATTCATTGTTAACCCTCTTCGTAAAAATGAATCTTATAGGAGGGACATTTACCTCTGCATAAAATGTATCTTATAAGAGAGCACATGTTTTCATCATCAATTGGCCAATTACATTTCGGATTTATAATCGCCAGAGGCAACACCGCTACTATCACTATCAATCAATCATTCGAGCATTTTATCGAACAAATTAGAGGCATCATTTAAAGTTTAACATTCAAAAACCATATAATTGCACTACTATATATACTTATTTACATATATATATCATGAATAGAAATTGAAAGGATTTAAAGTCATAAAATCATCAAAACACGTACATATAGGATCATGTGATACATTTAAGAAATGATTCCACTTACAACACTTGGAACAATTGGTTTCCTAAACCTTGACGACGATGCTACAACAATAAACCCAATAACTAACCATCAACACCCAAATAATAACCTTAAATGATCATTTAATCTCATACATCAATCACAACTATCATATCCCTACTTCACCATCTATCAATAACTCAAGAACAAGAAGAAAAACCACTTACCTTTGCTCATTTCACTAAAAAGGTGAAGTTCCAACTCCGGATTGAAGATTAATTGCTTGATTTAATGAGAGAAGAAGAAGAAGAAGAAGAACCCTAGCCTTAAATCGATGGAGAAGACAAAGGAAGAGAAGGAAAATGAGGAAATAATGAGACTCCTTCGATTTTATGCCTAAAAATACCCAAAACACGTTTTTACACTGTGTTGGGCGCTCGGGCGGTCACATTTTACCGCCCTAGCATGGACCTTACATTCCAAACCAAAAGTCCAGAACGATCCGCGCTCGGACGGTCAAATCTTACCGCTCGGGCGTGCTCTGTGCACAGCTACAATAAAGATCTCTTATGAAACACATCTTCCCCTCATAATTAGAAAATGTTGTAAACATAAAAGTTGTAGCCCTATGTCTTGGCTTGCGGCACGAGTTGGCCTCATGTCATTTGAAGGTCTATGTAAAATGTTATGCTCATTCTCCCAACATGTGTCATTGTAAAAAGACAAAACGTAACATACATTTCGGGCCACTTTTGGCCCATCTTCCCTGATGATTTGAACAAAACTCAAAACATGAAATTTATAGCCTTATATATTATCTTTCTAATGGAAGTTGCCTCAAACTGTTTGGATAATTATATTAATCATTATGCCAAAAAAACACTACTACTGCCACAGCTTTCATATTGTTTCTGCATTTCCATTACCTATTTGAATCAAAATCAACTTTTTATTCTACCCATCAATTCTCTATCCATTCTACATCATTCATTATCATTCATATCATAACTTGAAGCCATAAACCATCACAATTACATCACATATCCCAAACTATCATCATAATAAACCATAAAAAGAATAATGAACATACTTTATCATAATCATTACCTTACATCATATGCATACGAATGTCTGGGCTTATATTTAATCTCCAAAGCATAAAAACAGCTAAACATGTAATGTAAAACATACATCATGTAAACGTGCAGGTGATAACATTAAAACTTTCAAAACATTTAAAAAATATAAGCTTACAGACTGGAGACTTGAAGACTGAGCTGCAGAAGCTGGCGGTGGCACAACCCTGTACAAACCCTTGCTTTGATAGCAACTGAAACAACTACTACTAAAAAAAATACTACTAATTTTTTTTAAAGCTAATACACAAAAATCCCATTTTAATGTATGCATGCAGGACTACTGAAAAATACCCCTTTAAAAATAACCGTAATCAAATGACACTCTATAAACACTGCAGTTTAAAATTTGCCAACACGGCCTTCAACCATGCATTAACAAAATAAAATGAGTAAAATCCTTAAAATCTACATCATATAATAATAAAATATAAAACTGATCATGTCTACTCAAAGCTCATAAAACGTGATGTGCGGAAAATGTGGTCATCGGGTCGTGTGCCCCCATCTAGCCCTGGCTACTCAGAGTTCGGCACCTCCAGTCCCCTCCTCAAAATGCTCACCTGCATCACACACACCTACTGAGTCTAAATACTCAACACACATATACTATTAATTGCAAATACATATACGTAACCTACAACAGTGAAAATACTGTAACAAGATACGTTTCATGAACTTAAAAGCATAAATGTAAACATGTCATGAGAAATCATATCGAGTCAAAACATCTCATCGTATCATCATATATATATGCATTTATTTTAATTGAATTCAGTTCATTAGTTGTGACTTTCGTATCATCTCTATTTGATGGATCCATCTACATATAACCGTGGTACCCGGCGGCTTTCGGACCTCAGCGAAAGTATTACACATTCACTAGCCTAGGCCTCGTCATCATTGTATACATATATCGTCAGTCACAACCAATTTTCATCCTTTAAAAAAATCATCGTTTTCATAACTTGTCACAATCATGCATATAAGAAATTTTTCTTTAAAATCAAGCATGCAACATATTTTCATAATTTCATAAAGATCAGGTTCGTGATACCAAACATTTATATAAAACATGCTAAATTGTGCTCACGGCGCTGCTAGAACAAAAAACTCGATTCGGGTGCAAAATGATCATTTTGCCCCTGGAAACCCAAAATGACCATTTTACCCTTGGACCAATACATTTCGGCCCGAAGCTTACCAAACTCCTAAAAACATCCCAAAACATATTTATAAGTATTTATTAGACTTAAAGTTGAGCTCGTTTCAAACCTAAATGATTCTTTTTAAAACTTGGACCGGAGTCCCGGTTTTAACCCGAATCAACCCGAAACTTAACCAAATCTTTTCCGACTCGAATCATGTCTTAATTCTGCCCAACCAGACCTTAAACAATACGTTCCATCCCACCCAGGACACACGAAAACAAGACTAAAGGCTGCTGGAATTATTATAACAACAAATAAAACCCTAGTCTCAACCATAGACCCAAACCATCGACCCTGCACCTAACTGGTTAGGACCAGACACGGAGCGGCCCCTCTTAGACCACCCTAGAACCCTACTGGACCGATCCCTCTCAAGGAAATGGCCCCATGTATGTTGCCAAAATGTCAACAGCCGAGAATCGCCCAAGAACCCGCACCCGCGGCCTACTTGACTCACACTCACTCGACCGATTTTTCCACCAAACTCCAGCCAAGTTCGAGCCACTCTAGGCCATGGCTCATACCCACTAAGGTCTGGTCCAAGGCTATGGATGACCCTTTCACAGCCTGCGCACCCAAAACTTCCGATCGAGCCACCCCCAACTCAAGCAACCAAGATGTAACCCTCGGCCTATGCACAATCTCGGCCTATGCACAATCTCGACCCTCTCCACAGTCCAGCCCTTAGAAACCATAAATTACAGCGTGCATAACCCCTTAGTAACCAAACTCAGCAGTCCCCTTGCACAAGAGTCATAAAACGTGAGCATGAATCAAGGAAAAGGCAAATTTTTCATGTCAAACTTGTATAAAAATGCATACACAAGGTAGATCATAAAATTTTCATGAAAATACATAAACTTCAGCATAATTATGATGTGTATGAGGAGAAAATGAAAATACAAGCATGCCTTAACAAAAATGTGATCGAAAACTCGAATAAGTGCGTGCGGGGCGTGAAGCGAAAAGGCGGTAAGAAACTTTCTTGAAGGAACAAGCTATGGCCGAAGTTTCTGCTGCAAAAACCGAGAGGATGGCTGTTGATGGGAGGTATGGGAGGGCTGCAATGTAGGGGTAGGTTTAGGGTTGCTTAATGGGTTTGTTAAATAGATTAATTAAGCGCTAATGTGCCCTAATATGAAAAATTAGTGATAAAAATGGTTTTGAGCCCGCTAAGCTTAGAAGTAAACCCAAAATGCCCAAAAAACACCCTCGAAAAATATTTCGTTTTGATACATTTTTGAAAAAATATTACCCGAGCCCTCAAAAAGTCTTCTGAATCGATAAAATTTGCGTACCGGTTAAAAATATAGCCCGACGGGTAAAAATATCTAGCCAATGCCCATTTTCAAAAGTCATACTTAAAATACCTCATATTAAATAATTATTCAATAAAAATATTTTTCCTGAATATCCCCTGTCTCCGATCCTCGTTCGAGCGCGAAATGCAAGTTAAATCCTAATGCATGAAAGTTTAAAATAATCGTGAAATAAATCATAACCATTCAGTAATTATGCATTAAAGGAATTTAAAATAATTTAATTAAAATACAAAACAAATTTAATAACTTGCATGAATGTTGCTTATGTGGACCTTCAAATTTTCGGGACGTTACATATGATATCATGGATATGACTTTTTATGTAAATATGAAAAATACACTACATGCTTGATTTTAAGAAAAAATTACGTATATGCATGATTTTATTAAGTGATGAATATGATGACATATTTTGAAGGATGGGAGTTGGTTGTGACTAATACGATGAAACGATAACATGTAAGGCCAGGTAGGGATGGCAATGGGGTGGGGCGGGGGGCGGGTTTGCCATCCTCGTCCCAGAATTCCATCCCCACCCACATACCCGTTCCGACCCCCGCTTTTTCGGGTTCGGGGAATCCCCAAACCCGACACATCGGGGATCAACTTCCCATTCTCCGCCCCCATCCCCGTTTCAAAAATATTAATATGGCAAGACGATGACGGATTCAGATATTTTCTTACAACAAAACTTATTATTATCTATTATTAGTGATAATATTAATATTAATATTAATATCAATATTATTAATCCTATTATTAATAATATTTTAAAAAATAATATTATTATTATTATATTATTGATACTAATAATACTATTATTTTATTATTGATAATTTTTTTTGGGGCAGGTTCAGGGGTGGGGATAATAATCCCATACCCGTCCGAACTACATCGGGGATTTAAAAAATTCCTTGAACCCAAACCCAAACCCCAAAAAATCGGGGATCCCCATCCCCGTTTCGGGTTTTCCCCGTTGGGCCCCAAACCCATGGGAAAGTTGTCATCCCTAAGGCCAGGGCTTAGTGGACGGGTAATATGTCGCTGATGTCCCCGCCGCCGGGTACAAAGATTACACGTAGATGGATCCATCGACTGACACGATGATACGAAAGTCACAACTTATGAACAGAATTCAAATTAAGAAAACAAACAAGTATATGCTGATAGGAAGTGATGTTATGAAAATATTTATGCTTCGACAGGTTATGATTGTGCATACGATTTATACGATCATGAAATGTATTTTCATTATAGTACTTTTCACTGTTCCTTGTTATGTATATGTACTTGCTATAACGTTACAGGTGTGTTGAATCTTTAGACTCACTAGGTGTGAATGATACAGTTGAGCATATCGATGAAGAGACTAGAGGCGCCGAAGACTGGGTTGGCGGGGCTGAATGTGCGCACACTAACCCGATGACCTTATTTCTTCCGCACATTATGTTTATGAGATATGATGATTTGGATATTTATTTTTTTAGGCTATCATTTTTATAAGTCGATGGTTGGCAGAAACTTTACGCATATCTCATATTTGAAACATTTTTAAAATGTAAGCTTGGGGATGACGATTTGTTATGGATTTTTAATTGCAGTATTTTACTTGCTGTTTGATTACTGATATTTTTAAAGTGCGAATTTTCAGCAGTATTGCATGCATGCATTTAAATATAAATTTCGAGTAGTAGCCTGTAAAAATAAAATAAAATTCTTGTAGAATATTTTAAACAGTAAACGTTTCATAGTCCTTAGATTTGGGACAACATAGAGGCTCTACGTACTAGCATACACCTAGATCGGTTTATCGACTCCATTGAGGGTCATCAGGTGACGATGTTGGGCGTAGTTTTGAAATACGTAAGAGTCAATGCATTATATACAAGGATTCACCACTCACTCACAGGTTTAGATATCTTATGTGATATGATGAGTTAATAATACAAGGAATCTCTTACCAGAGTAAGATATGTGCATTATGGAAAGGTGTTTACTTAATAGCACATACCATGTCAGTAATATCGCTCATAGGTACATGACATCGTTATCAAATACATTTGCAACTTTCGTTGTATAAATGATTGCAGATTTGATTGAGATATATGAGATGAAGCGACTGTACTTTACGTAACCTTGATTTACTTGTTCTTTTAGGCACTATCTGTAACGTCTGTTACTAAACTATTGGATTTTTTAAAAAAAATAACTAAGTCTCGGCCGAATATATATACGCAAAAATACGTATAAAATTCGAACCATGCATTTTATAACAATCCAACAAATGAATAAAATAAATGCATTTGAAAACCTTAAAAGTGTAATCGAATGAAACGTTTATTGTTAAACGTAAAATACCAAGCATAATAAAATTTGCCAAAAACCCTCAACACCGTAAAATCATCAACCATTTAAAATTGTATAAACATTTCCTCGTAAAATCATGTAAAGAGAAAAAATACAAGGTCTTCGGGCTTCTCGTGCACCCCCAGCACAATCCACTCAGCTCTCAGCACCTCCAGTCTCCTCATCAACTTGATCACCTGCATCAATCACATCTAGTGAGTCTAAAGAATCAACACACCTGAACAGTTATAAAAAAGTACGTATACATATCATGCAATAGTGAAAATTACTGTAATTAAAATAACTTTCATGATCTTCAAAAGCGTGAACATAAACATAAACATATTCATATCATGTCATCGTAAACTTATACATTTTCCTTTATTGAATTTTGATCATTACTTGTGACTTTCGTATCAGCTGTTAGTCGATCGATTCATCTACGTATAACCATGGTACCAGGCGGCGGGGACATCGGCGACACTCTCACCTGTCAACCGAGCCTTGGCCTTACATGTTTCATGTTCGTGTTCGTATTCGTATTTATCACAACCAAATCACCTCCTTCAAACATGTCATCATTTTCATCACTTATAAAATTTCATGCATATACATACATTTTCTTGAAAACAAGCATCCAATGTATTTTCAGCATTTATCGTAAAATTCGATATTCATTTCAAAATAAAAATTTTAAACATACATTTTCAGTTATCAGGGAACTACCAGGACTGCCAACTTGACTCTGGTGCAAAATGACAATTTTGCCCCTGAAACCATAATTTGACCATTTTACCCCTATTTAAAACTTCGACCTGAATCATCCAAACTTAATAAAACACAATAAAACATACTTATAATCATTTCTTAGATGTAAACTCGAGTCCATGCATTAAATTCTATAATTTGTTCTAAAACTTAGACCAGAGTCCCGGTTTTAATCAGAATCAACCTGAAACTTAACTAAAAATTCCCAAATTCAAACCATAGATCCCCAACACCCAATCAACCCTTGTACAGCCCCATACAAATCAATTGGGACCTTTGAAAGTTCGACCTAACATGCTGGAATATCTGCACAAAAACCCGAAACCCTAACTTGACCCTTAGGCTCTAATCGTCAGCCCTAGCCCCAAGCCATCAAGATCAGGCCCTAAATAACCAACCTCAGACCAATAACAAACCCATGAGCACCTGCCTGGACCACCCTAAGTGAGCCAAGCCCCCAAGATTGAAATAACACGCCCGTGCGGCCCAACCCTCAACCCCTTCGACCTAAACCAATGCCTGGAATGAGCCCATACATAGCTACCCCTTCACTCTAACAAAACGAAACACAAAGCACCTCAAATGAATGATCTGATCGGTCCTCCCCACAACACCAATTCTAGATTTGCTCTATTACTTAAACATCTTCCAAACTTTTTGTGAAGAAAATGAGAACCTGGCAGCCCTTCAAAGCATGAAAAAGCATGAGAAAAAAGTGAAGAAAACAAGATTTTTCCATGCATATCCCCAATAAAAAGTGAATAAAACAGTAGATCTATCATATACCATGGAAGATCATTCAAAATCACATAATATAGTGTGAATCGTGAGAAAATGAGGGTATAGGGCGTGGCGTGCCTTTGCATCTAAAAGCTCAAAAATTCACACAAACAGTACAAGAGACGAACATCGGAGGGACGAGATCATAACCCTTAAGGATTCCCTTGAAAACTGAGGCCAAATATCCTGTTGGAGGCGTGGATTTGCTCGGCCGAGAGAGGAGTGGGGGAGGGCTAGGGTTTGAGTGAAAAATAATATGGAAGAATGATGGGATAATGGGTACCATAATAGTCGAGAAGCCTTGAATAAACTTCATGTAGTACTCAGCTAGACCCAGGAAACTGCGGATCTCTGTCACACATTCAGGCACTGTCCAACATCTGACTACCTTCACCTTGCTAGGATCAACCTCAACTCCATCTCTAGAAATAATGTGGCCTAAGAACGCCACTCTCTCGAGCCAGTACTCGCACTTACTGAATTTTGAATATAGTTGTCTGTCTTTCAATGTCTGCAGTGTAGTTCTCAAGTGCTGATTGTGCTTCTCCCTGCTCTTCGTGTAGATCAGTATATCATCTATATACACTATGACAAATTGATCTAAATACGAACAAAATATAAGATTCATGATATCCATGAAGATCATTGGCGCCTTAGTCAACTCGAAAAAAATTCACAATAAACTCGTAGTGCCCATATCAAGTCCTGAAAGTCGTCTTGTGAAAATCTGTCTCTCTCACTTTCAGCTGGAGATATTCTGAACAAAGATCTATCTTCAAAAACACTGATACTCTCTGCAGCTGATTAAATAAGTCTTTGATTCTAGGCAGGGGATACTTGTTCTTGACGGTGACTCTGTTAAGCTCTCTATAATCAATGTAGAGTCGCATATTGCCGTCTTTCTTCTTCACAAATAATACCGGTGCTCCCCATTGAGGAATCCTCGGGTAAATAAAACCCTTGTCCAGCAACTCCTGAATCTGATCTTTCAATTATTTCATCTCTGCAGGTGCTATTGGCACTGTACCGACATCAACTCTATAGAAAAATCTACTTCTCGCTCTGGTAGAACGCCAGAAACGTTCTAAGGAAAGACACTAAGAAAGTCTCTAACAAACTCGACATCCTCTAGTCTCTGACCGACTCACTCATATACTGACACAATGCTCGCAAGAAATGCTTGGAAGCCTCTCTTCATAAGCTTCCTCACACAAATGCAAAAAATAATATGCGGCATCTACTTGTTCCTCGCTGCCTCAAAAACAAAATATTTCCCGCTTGGTGGTCGGGTAGACACTGACCTCTGCCGAAAATATATCGAAGCTCCATTTGAAAATAGCTGATCCATGCCAAGAATGGTGTCAAACTCAGGCATCGATAGTACAATCAAATCTGCCTGTACAACATTCTTCTGCAATCGAAGCGACAAACTTTTCACTATCTTCGAAGTAAACATCTGATCACCAGAAGGAATCAAAAATCTAAAGCCAAAATCTATGTCCTCTTGTATAATTCTAAGTTTCTTTACAAACGTCTCAGATATAAATGAATGTGTAGCTTTTGAATCTAGCAGTGCATAAGTAGCTACACTTGAAATAATTAATCTTCTTGCGACAAAAATCCCATCAAAACCGTTCAAGCCTAATAAATTTAAGGAATTCTAACAACAATAAACTATACTTCTCGGAAATTTACTCGAAGTTATTCAAAAAAATTCCGAAATTATACACTTTGCCAACAAAAATTTCGGAAATTGCATTTCGGTCCCAATGTTTCTTGAATTTATCAAAATATCACCCCCTAAATTTTGAATTATTTCATAAAGGCCCTTAATAAATTTAAACTTCCCTCAATTAGGGCCCTAATTTTTCTAATTTCACAGATGAAATTACAGAAATTCGCGAATCTGTCCCTGCATTATTCAGATTTTGCAATTTAGTCCATTATCTTTCGAAAATTCCAGATTTTACCCTAAGAATTTCGATCACCTCAAATTCAGTCATTGGACTAACTAAAATTACGGTATAACCCCCAAAATTCTCGGCTTTATTTGTTTAAGTCCTTAAAATTTTTGTTGATTGCAATTCCACCCTAAAAAGTTCTTAAATTAATTCAATTCGACCATTAAACAAAATAAACTTAACATTTTATTAATAAATTGTCTGAGATTCAATATCGTCCCTTAAATCCATCTAATTAGAACATGCAACCTATTTTCTTCTAAGTTCTTGATTGCAAAACAATTCTATTAACCAACTCAACATTTCATGCAATTCAAGCAATAAAAAAATGTTTGCAAATAGGTTACCAGTAATCAATGTCGTGGCTGGCTCCGCTTCTGCTTCCTTGGTGTGCATCACATAGGCCCTGCCAATAGTGGATCCCTCGTTCCTTGGGCAATCAGCAGCCTTGCGACCCTCTTCCTTGCAGATGAAGCACTTAAACGTTCCCCACTTACATTTACCGTAATGGAAACAGTTACATTTTTTGCGTGGCTGCCTCTCCTCAGGCATGGAGGTACCTGAGTTCTGAGGGGGCTCTGCTACCCCGACCTCTTAAACTGACCTTGGGGCTTCTGCTGCCCCTGATTTCTAGGAGGCCCTGTGAACTGCTTCTTGTTGGGCTGTGCACTCTGCTGAGTCTTTTGTCTCTTCCTCTGCATTTCCACATCAATGTCCATCAGTGCTTTCTCCACCTGATAGGTGCAAGCGGTGGTATGCTCGTAATCTATCGGCCTTATCAGCATAATATCCCTGCGGATCGTGGGTCTGAGAGCATCCACGAAGTGCCTAACCTTCTCCACAACATCTATCACAATAAGGAGCACAAAGTGACAGCCCCTATCAAACTTCCGGATGAACTTTGCAACAGACGAGTCCCCCTGTCGGAGACTCATGAACTTTCTAGTCAGACTCCCCTTGACTTCTGCAACAAAATACTTGGCGTAGAAGAGGTCCTGGAACTTGTTCCATGTGAGAGTAGCTAAATTCACGGCATGCACTGCTCCTTCCAACCACAAGAACGCGTCGTCTCGCAGCATGTAGGTGGCACATCTTACCCTGTCAGCATCCCCAATGTCTAAATATCGAAAGTGCAGCTCTAGGGACCTGATCCAACCCTTAGCTACAAAAAGGTCGGGGGTGCCACTGAACTCCTTCGGATTTCAGCCTCCTGAACTGTTCATATATATCGGGCTGCTGTCTAGGAGCCTGCTGAGTTCGCTCCATCAGCTTTTCTATCCCCTCCGAAACTCGGGTAGCAGGATCTCCTGGTGATGGTGGTGGAAAAGCTCTGTCACCTCCAAGAGTGCCATCCTGCCTGTCAATACTAGAAGCTCGTCTGGACGCATATTATCTGAATAGAGTCCAAATTCTAAACGTAACCAACACGCAATTCAATCTGACTTTTAAATCCTTTAACCTCAAAAAAAATAAACATATCAACATGTACTTAAACATAATAATCATCTAAACATGCATGTGATAGAAATAAAACATTTAAAACTTACAGACTTGAGGCTTGACGACTGAGCTTCTGAAGCTGATGGTGGCACAATCCTCTACAAGAAACCTGGCTTTGATACCAACTGTAACGTTTACTACTAAATTACTAATTTTTTAAAAAAAATCACCAAGTCTCGATCGAATATATATACACAAAAATACATATGAATTTGAACCCTGCATTTATAACAATCCAACTACTGAATAAAATAACTGCAGTTAAAAACCTTAAAAGTGTAAACAAATGAAACGCTGATTGTTAAACGTAAAATACCAAGCATAATAAATTTTTCCAAAAACCCTCAACACAGCAAAATCATCAACCTTTTAAAATTGTTTAAACATGTCCTTTTAAAATCATGTAATGCGGAAAAATACAAGGTCATGAGGTTTCCCGTGCACCCCCAGCTCTGTCCACTCAATCCTCAACACATCCAGTATCCTCATCAACATGATCACCTTATCAATCACATCTAGTGAGTCTAAAGAATCAACACACCTAAACCGTTATAACAAAGTACAATACATATCATGTAACAGTGAAAAGTACTGTAATTAAAATAACATTCATGATTTTCAAAATCATAAACATAAACATATTCATATCATGTCATCGTACATGTGTGCATTTTCCTTTATTGAATTCAGATAATTACTTGTGACTATCGTATCAGCTGTTAGTCGGTGGATCCATCAATGTATTACCATGGTGCCAGGCGGCAGGGGCATCAGTGACACTCTCACCCGTCAACTAAGCATTGGCCTTACATGTTTCGTGTTTGTGTTCGTGTTAGACATAACCAAATGACCTCCTTCAAACATGTCATTATATTCATCACTTGTCAAATTTCATGGATATACATAAATTTTCTTGAAAATAAGCATGCAATGTATTTTCAGCATTTATCGTAAAATTCCATATTTATTTTAAAATAAACATTTTAAACATACATTTTTAATTATCAGGGTACTGCCAGGAGTTCTAACGTGGCTCGGGTGCAAAATGACCATTTTGCCCCGAAAATCCTAATTTGGTCATTTTATCCTTGTACCTTAAAAATTCGACCTGAATCATCCAAACTCTAAAACACCTTAAAACTTCGAGCTGAATCATCCAAACTCATTAAAAAACCTTAAAACATACTAATAATCATTTCTTAGACATAAACTCGAGCCCATGCATTAAGTTCTATAATTCGTTTTAATACTTGGACTAGAGTCCCGATTTTAATCCGAATCAACTCGAAACTTAACCAAACTTTCCCAAACTCAAACCACAGCCCCCCAACACCAAATAAACCCTTATACAGCCCCATAAAAACCAATTGAGACTGTTGAAACTTCGACCTAACCCACTGGAATATCTACACAACCCAAAACCCTAATGTGACCCTTAGGCTCTAACCGTCGACCCTAGCCCCATGCCATCAAGACCAGGCCCTAACTAACCAACCTCGGACCATGACCAAACCCATGAGCACCTTCCTAGACCACCTGAAGCGAGCCATGCCCGCAGGATTGCAACAACACGCCCGTGCGGCCCAACCCGCAACCGGTGTGACCTAGCCTCTAGCCCAAGACCATAGCCCTTGCGACCAGCAACCCATGGACCACCCAAGATTCGACATAGACCCATTAGGACCTGAACCAATGCCTAGAATGAGCCCATGCATGGCTGCCCCTTCACCCTAACCAAACGAAAAACAAAGCTCCTCAAATGAATTATCCGATTTGTCCTCCCCACAACACCGATTCCAAATCTGATCTATTACTTAAACATCTTCCAAACTTGCTGTGAATTGAGCCTATATCTAGGAGAACCTGGCAGCCCTTCAAACCATACAAAAACGTCAGAAGAAAGTAAAGAAAACAAGATTTTTCCATGCATATCCAATCAAAAGTGAATAAAAGAGTAGATATATCATATACTATGCAATATCATTCAAAATTACATAATATGGTGTGAATGGTATGAACACTAGGGTATAGGGTGTGCCTTTGCGTCTAAACGCTCGAAAATTCGGACAAACGATACAAGAGACGAACACCGGAGGGACGATATCACCATCTTTAAGGATTCTCTCGAAAATCGAGGCCAAAAATCTTGTTGGAGGCGTGGATGTGTGTGGCCGAGATAGGAGTGGGGGAAGGCTAGGGTTTGAGTGAATATTAAATGGAAGAATGATGGGATAATGGGCCATGGCTTTAAAATATTTAAAGATAGAGGTATTGGCCCAAAATCATACTATAACTGGCCTAAAAAGCCCCATAACGTGTACGTAAAATATTTCGTTTTGATAAATTTTCAAAAATAATACCCGAACCATCAAAAAGTCCTTAATTTTTCCAATAATCGAATAACGATTTAAAATATGACTCGACGTGTAAAACACCATAAAATGCGAATTTTCGAAAATTACCTATTAAATACACCATATATTGAATAATTAAGAATACTTATTTAATAAAAATATTTTCCTTAAAATGTAACCAGTCTCCGTTTTTTGTTCGAGCATCGAATACTGCTAAAAGCCCTATTACATGCAATCTAGTAAATCATGCAATATAAACGTATAATCGTGTCATAACCATGCATTTAACGCATTTAAAATAATTAAATAAGCATTTTTCTAATACCTCCGATTTGCATGCAGTCAGCTTACGTCGATTTAATATATAGACCTTACACTATCAGTGATACCTAGGGGATCCTGAGGCGATGCTACTAGACTCTCTTACCATTATGCGACGGGTACAATCAGACTTGAGTTCTGAAGTTCTTGATGAAGGGGTTGATAAAAATAATGAGACTACTTATGGTATTGTAGAGCCCAAAATCAGTATACGTAAAAACCGTGCATTTATTTAATTTGTTAAATTAATTATTTAAGTTTAAATTAATTTTAGAGATGCATGATTTATGAAATTTCATTATTTTAATTATTTATGTTTATTTGATACACATTAAAATATTTTCTCGATTTTATGTTTCAGGCGAATATTCGAAGCGGGATCGAGGGAAAGAGACCGGTGACGATTTTGGCAAATTTTAAAATGTGGTATTTTATTTCAAGTGAAGAAAATGACACTTTTAAATGATTTATGAAGTTTTAACATTTTAAAGCCTAATTTAAATATTAAGTGATTTTAAGATTTTAAACTTTTAAAGTTTATCAATTGTGGATTTTATTTTAATTAGGGGATTTTAGTAAATTTATTATGGGATTAGAATTTTATTAACTTTATAAATAGTTTAACATTTTAATTGGCATGATTAATTAATTAATTAAAAAAAATTTCTCCTAATTAAAACACACACACACCTTATACTTACCAATAATGTGGATGCAAACACACAACACACACCCCACACACCACACACATATATTCACATATACACACACTCACACATTTCATTCTTTTATTTTATTATTGTGAGAGGAGAAGAGAGAGTCATTGAAACTCTCTTTCAGCAGCCTCCATATCACCATCTTCCTCTCTAAATTTTCTTCAACAATCCATTGTTGATTTAGCAGCAAAAATTGTGCCTCAAGTCGCCCGGATCATTTCCCGCACCGTTTCGCTTCGATATTCACCGTATCGTGAGTTTTAAAGATCAAAGGCATGTATATTCTTTTGTTTCTGTATCGATCTTGTCATAGTAAATATTTTGATTTTTATTCTATGAAAATCATGTGTATGTTATGTAAGAGTTTGAGCAAATATGGTTGAATCACTTTTGAAACGGTTTTTGGATCTAAAAACTCGAATTTTATGTCTTTTTAATTACTGCGATTTTTCGGTCAGTTTTCGGGAAAAACTTTCAACATATGAAACGTAGAACGTTTCGGTACCGTCGATTTGATATAAAATTCAAAATATTTGGATAAGAAATTAGTGAGTTATGATTGTTTTCGTGGGACTGCTCAAACTGCGACTTTTATGAAAATGTGTTCTTGCCATGTTCTTGAAGTTATTTGTTGCAGGCTTTGTTGGGCATCGCCGGGCTTGTTCTACTGCATATAGATATGTTATGGGAGGTATTTAGGTGTTATTTGGTGGTTCGTTTGGGTCGAGATTGGCCTGGGATGTAACAGAAGTCGTAGAAAGCGTAACGATGTCGAATTACGAGTTAGTGTTGTATTGAAGTTGCTTGTAGATGCTTGGAGACGTTTGGGATGTTTGTACGGGTTTGAATCAATGTAATAGCATTCTAGGATGAGTCTTGAGGTGTTGGTTCATGGCCCTTAGGCTTGAGTTGGAAGAATGAATCATTAAGTTAGTGAATTTTCATGAATTTCCATGTCCAGCATGTATCCGGACCCCTTCCCGGACCTCGACACGGAGTCCGTGTACCCCCTCTTAAAAAAGACATAAAATTCGAGTTTTTAGTACGATGGTTAAAATTTGTGCCTACCCGGACTCCTACACGGGGTCCGTGTAACCCCCTCTTAAAAAAAAGAAAAATTAAAAAAAAAAATTATTTGCTTCGGGGTTCTATATCATGGTTTAGTACGATGGTTAAAATTTATTTATGTAAAAATATAGGATTTGTTTTGGGGTTCTATATCATGGCTTAGTATAATTATTAAACAAAGTCAAGTCCCGAGAGATTTAGAAATTTCATAAGCCATTTATTTACTTCTGTGGTGAGCACGAGTACCTACGTCTAAGCTATGAAAGATAAGTGTTTGAACTCATGTTAGTATGTTGCAGCAGCTGCCCCAAGCGAGATCCAACCAATCCCTCAACGCCAAGTAAGTATGTTCGACATGCAAAAGAAAATATTTTAAGTTTTTGAGGTATGCTAAATGTCTCGTGACCAAATTATGAATGGGTTTGAAAGTCGGTGAATGTGACCGAGGACCTCTCCACCCCGTTAAAGCATGAACGAGTTTAGATCAGGATTGGGAAGCGTTAAAGCATGAACGGGGACCAATCCACCCGTTAAAGCATGAACGGGGATCTCATGTATGTGGCAGTGGATCTTTCCTGTCAGCCCAGTACTGTGGTTTAGTCTGATCACGCATATTTATGTATGGGTCACTTGCTTTGAAACATGCCTTTACGCAAAATGATGAAGTTTATGAATGTTCAAGTATGTACAAGTATGCAAGTATGTTTAAAAAAAATCTTATGATGATGGCACGTCTATGTTTATGTATGTATGCACAAGTTTCAAGTATGTTACGTTCAGGCTTTTAAGTATGCAAGTTCAAGTTTCAAGTACGTACGCTCTATTTTAAAGTTGCATGTGATTTTATTACGTATTACTCGTTACTCCCAGTTTATACATGTTGAGTCTTTAGACTCACTATACTTGATCAATGCAGGTGAGGATGCATTTGAGAAGACGAGGGGTGAGGACCAGTGAGCTGGCTTGGACTGAGAAGGAGGCTAAACCCGAGGACCGCCATGTTTTTAAGAATTTATGAAAGTTTCAAATAATCTGATTTTATGTTACTGTCATGATGTCTAGTCAAATGCTTTAGCAAAAAAATTTTAATTTCTAACGTTTGGTTGCAGTTATTTTTTTAAAACGGATTATGGATGATCGCAATTTGAAAGTTTATTTCATATTTAAGAAAATTTTTATTTTCAGCAAAATTTCAAGTAGTTTAAAAGTACGGTACGTTACAATTGGTATAAGAGCGGTGTTCTTGTAAAGGGTTACGCCTACTGCTAGTTACGAGAAGCTCACGAAGCCACACCTCAATTCTGTAAGTTTTAAGGTTTTGAATTATTCCATGTATTAAGCATTAATCCATGATTTCAGCATGTCCATGTTTTAAGTTCGATTTACGTGCATCTTATGCTATTGATATTATGTTCATGCATGTTGGGTTTACGTGTTGGACGAATTGTTGGAACAATATGCCTCCTAGACGTATGATAAATAGGGAAGCCCAGGATAGGGAGAGGGTCACTCCTCCTCGTCCACCCCCAGATTTGCAGGCTCAGATGCTTGCAGGGCTGACCCAGTTCTTCGCACAGTTTTCGAGGAATCAGACTGCAGTAGACACAGGGGCGAGGCCCAGACCGGAGACAGTTTATGAGAGGTTTAAGAGGATGGATCCGAAGGAGTTCTCGGGGACTACTGACCCGATGATAGCGAAAGGATGGATTAACTTCATCGAGGTAATCTTTGCGTTTATGGAGCTGCAGGATGCAGACAGAGTTAGATGTGCTATCTCCTTGTTGACTGGAGACGCCAGGCTTTGGAGGGAAGTCATGTCAGTGTCAGTGAACTTACAAATACTGACGTGGAATGGGTTCAAGGAGGTTTTCTACTCCAAATACTTCACAGAAGAAGTACACTCCCGCCTGACCAAGGAGTTATTGTCGCTGCGACAGAGAGACAGCAGCGTGGCAGACTTCGTCAAGAAGTTCGAAAGGGGGTGTCACTTTGTGCATCTAATAGCTAACGATGCCCGGGAGAATCTGAGGCATTTTATGGATTGTTTGCGGTCGATCTTGCGCAGTGGTGTCAGGGTTGCTGGTCCTACGACTTATACAATTGCCGTGTCGAGAGATTTGGCGGCAGGGCAGGACCAGATGGACATTGAGGTTGATAGGAGTGGCAAGAGGCCCTATCATGCACCTTGTTTTGAGGAATCTTTGTAAGTCAATAAGAAACCTAGGATTAAGTGGATATGAGTACTGGAATTAGGTTATCTAAGACTACTTGGGTTGTGTAAGTTTTAATTTCAAGTTTATGATATAGGTGATCATAAGAGGATGTGGAGACCCGGGCTCTAACTCAATTCTTTTCGGGATTAAATGGATCTTTATTCAAAATGGGGGTCAAATTTTCGTTTTTTAACATTAATTCAAATGGAAATACTAAGCATAATATCTTTCTTTATTTAATTACAACACATATAATATACATGTCATGTTTTACTACAAACACATCACTAATGTTTAATACAAACCATAAACTACGAGTAGTACAAATCTAGTACAATATCACTAGTGATCTTCTGCGCCCGTAGTCACCACGCTATCTTGATCTCATCTCTGACGTGACCCAGATCCTGCCCCACCTGTTGTTATGCGCACATACAGACATAACAACAGCCGGAAACTCCGGTGAGAACAAATCCCAGTATAAAACATGTATACATGCTGATACGAAATCATAAATCATGCATGAAAGCAATAACAATGGCTTCATGGTCTATGAAACCGATCTGTCTAAACATGCAATTCAAATCAAATCATGTCTCGACTCGAATCGACTCTACTCTAGGGATCCCAGTGTGAATAAGACGGCAATGGCTGTCACCTACCCTCCCAATCGGGGTGACTGTACGTCTTATTCCTAGACTTCGGTCATATCTGTATCGAATTTCTACAATCGGATTGAATCTAGTCCGAAGCGTCGATACCACCTAACATCTAGTAGTTTGGCAAATCTGCCAATGACTCTCCTATCTCAAATGCATGAATATAAATCTATAAATGCATAATCATATCAAAAGATTTGAATATAATCTATAAACAAATCATAATCATATCAAAAGACAAGCAACTAATCTAGTATATGATTTTGTTGGGAAACTCAAATTGAATCTTATTTCAGTTGTGTCTTCTCCAAACAAAACATGCATAATACCTTTCGTCGCACAATCTGTGTCGTAGTCAAAGTCTCGAAGACGAATCTGTCAATACCAAATCTGAAATGGAAATGTTGATACATATTCTATCAATCTCTAATCTAAATCAACACATATCCAATTCAATACTTGACCTCGGTACCATTTGACGGCATAACAACGTAATTTCTCGATACCGGTCAATCCATCTCTCAACATATATCACCAATTCATAATTCTCAACTCATAATCATCATCATAAGCACATGATAGTACTCAAAATCTACATATTTAATTCTAAACATGCTGGAAAATATTAACTATAGCATACAACGTCCGTTCTTCGATCCGGTTGCGTTTCTACGATATCAATCATCTCAAGAACATATTATAGAACTCAATTCATCCTTCTCCTAACATTAATATATCAAAATGTGCTTAAATTGAATGAAACTTACATCTTCTTGTAGCTAGTGATGAGAGGAACTCAAAACCAAAATCGGATTAAAGTTTGGATGTAAAAATCTTGTACAAGCTAGTTTCAAAAGTGAAAGAACTTTCTTTTTCCTTGATCCCTTCTCCCTCTCGATTCTCAGCTGTCCAGGAGAGGAAATGAAGACACATAATATATATTTCTTGCATGTTGAGGGGCAAGTGTCATATTTTTCAAGTAACAGGCATGACCGCGGGTGCGATAGTTCATGAACCGCGGCTGCGCTCAAGCTTCGGCGGTCCATCCATATTTGCATAAACGTCGACCGCGGTTGCGGTCAGTTCTGCACCACGGGTGCGGTGTCATTTCTGTAAATAATCTCCAACTCTCTGTCCATCAACCGCGGGTGCACTCTTTCTTGGACCGCGGGTGCGGTGACCCTACTGTAAAATGGCCAACTTTCTGCCTATCCACCGCGGGTGTGGTGCTTCTCTAGGCGCGGGTGCGGTCTCTTTCTTCAAGCAACACTTCATCTTTTCATTTTATCCATATACAATCTAGGGCATTACATTTCTCCCCCTCTTAGATATTAGTTCGTCCTCGAACGTGAAATCAATTAATCAAGTATGTACAAACAGCAGTAAAATCAAAAGTTGAATAAATACTCACATCATGAGAATAACTCGGGATATTTCTGTCTCATATCTGCTTCTGTCTCCCAAGTCGCTTCCTCGGTGCCATGACGATTCCACTGGACTTTCACTAGTGGAATAGTCTTTGTTCTGAGTTGTTTCTCTTTCCGATCAAGAATCTGTATCGGTTGTTCAATATAACTCAACGTTTGATCCAGCTCAGCTTCGTCAGGCCGAATGACATGAGAATAATCTGGCATATATCTACGCAGCATCGATACATGAAAAACGTCATGTATCCCGGATAGAGAAGGAGGAAGAGCCAGTCGATATGCTCGATCGCCAACCTTTACAAGAATCTCGTATGGAACGATGTATCTAGGAGACAATTTTCCACGCTTGCCAAATCTGACAATGCCTCTGAAGGGAGAAATCTTCAAGAATACTCGGTCTCCTTTTTCAAATACAGGCGGTCTACGTCTGATATTGGCATATTTGGCTTGCCTATCCTGTGCCGTCTTCATTCGCTTCTAAATGATCTTCACCTTCTCAGTCATTTCCCGAATCATATCAGGCCCAAGTTCTGGTACTTCAGATATATCATCCCAGTACAACGGAGATCTGCACTTCTTGCCATACAATTCCTCAAACGGTGCCATCTCTATGCTCGTTTGATAGCTGTTGTTGTACGAGAATTCACACAACGGTAGTGAATCTTGCCAACTAGTGCCAAAGTCTAGCACTACAGCTCTCAGCATATCCTCTAAAGTCTGGATAGTCCGCTCTGACTGTCCATCTGTCTGGGGATGATAAGCAGTGCTCAGGTTCAATGTCGTACCTAAAGCCTGCTGCAGACTGTGCCAAAAGTGAGAAGTGAATCGTGGATCACGATCTGATGCGATTGACTTCGGCACACCATGTAATCTGACTACCTCTTGGACATATATCTCAGCCATCTGATCATGTATGTACGTCATTCTGTACGGAATAAAACACGCTGATTTGGTTAATCTGTCTATCACAACCCAAATCGCATCACAACCCCGGGATGATCGAGGTAACTTCGTCACGAAATCCATGAAAATGTGATCCCATTTCCATTCAGGAATAGACAAACTCTGAAGTAAACCTCCGGGCTTCTTTCTTTCGGCCTTCACCTGTTGGCAATTTAAGCACTTAGACACATATTCGGCAATATCTGATTTCATCTGTTTCCACCAGAACTGTGTCTTCAAGTCGTTGTACATCTTTCTGCCACCAGGGTGAATGCTGAACCGACTACAGTGCGATGCTGACAATATCTGTTGTTTCAACTCTGAAACATCTGGCACTACCATACGGTTATTCACATACAGGACAAAATCACGTACCTGATATTCAGAATGATGTCCTGATCTGACCATCTGAATTGACTCCTGTATATTCTGATCTGTTCTTTGAGCTTCTTTGATTTTCATAATCAAATCTGGCTCAACTTGAATCGTGGCAAGTCTTAATGGTCTACTATCTGTGTCAAATGCTAAACCAGACAAACAACAATCTTCAACTAAATTCGAAACACCTATCGTCGATAAGGATAAGGCACAAACCTTTCGACTCAAGGCATCTGCTTCTGCATTTGACTTCCCTGGATAGTACTTGATCTCGCAATCAAAATCTTTCAGTAGATCAAGCCATCTACGCTGCCTCATGTTCAACTCTGACTGAGAAAACAGATACTTCAGGCTTTTATGGTCAGAGTAAATCTCAAATTTCTCACCATAAAGATAATGACGCCAAATCTTTAAGGCAAATACGATAGCCGCCAATTCAAGATCATGAATGGGGTATCGAATCTCGTGTGGCTTCAGCTGTCTAGAGGCATATGCGATCACATGACCCCGCTGCACAAGAACACATCCCAGCCCTCTGTGAGATGCATCACAATATACAACGAAATCGCCAGTACCTGAAGGAATCATCAAGACAGGTGCACTGGTCAGCCTCTTCTTCAACTCTAGGAAGCTGGATTCACAATCTTCAGACCACACAAACGGCGCATTTTTCTGTGTCAACTGGGTAATCGGCTTCGCAATAGTGGAGAAATCTTTGATGAATCGTCTATAGTACCCTGCTAGACCCATGAAACTGCGTATCTCAGGCACCGAAGTCGGTCTCGGCCAATTGATCACAGCTTCCACTTTACTCGGATCCATAGAAATACCATCTCTAGATATGATATGACCCAAGAAGACAACCTGTCTCAGCCAAAACTCACACTTTGACAGTTTCGCGTATAATCTTTCATTTCTCAATGTTTGCAACACAATTCTCAAATGATTGGCATGCTCATTCAAATTCTTTGAATACACCAAAATATTATCAATAAAAACAATCACAAACTCATCTAAATATCTCTGAAAGACGCGGTTCATCAGTCCCATAAACACCGCTGGAGCATTCGTTAAACCAAAACGCATGACAATAAATTCGTAATGTCCATACCTGGTTCGGAATTCTGTCTTTGGTATATCAATATCTCGTACTCGCAGCTGGTGATATCCAGATCTCAGATCGATCTTGTAATAGATAGATGATCCCTGCAACTGATCAAATAAGTCGTCGATACGAGGCAAAGGATATTTATTCTTTATCGTTTCCTTGTTCAGTTGCCTGTAATCTATACACAATCTCATAGAACCGTCTTTCTTTCGCACAAATAGCACTGGTGCGCCCCAAGGAGATACACTAGGTCTGATATATCCCTTGGCTAGAAGATCTTCTAATTGTGCTTTCAATTCTTTCAATTCTATTGGCGCCATCCTATATGGAGCTCTCGAAATAGGAATGGTACCTTGAATAAGATCAATGCTAAAATCTACCTCTCGGGCTGGAGGTAACCCTGGAATCTCGTCAGGAAATATATCTGCAAACTCCTGTACTACTGGCAAATCTGCCAATGCCGGGCTCGATTTCAGTAAATCTACTGAATAAATAAGGAACCCTTCTGCTCCTTGTTGCAACAATCTACTCATAGTCCGAACAGATACTAAGGGAATCCGAGATCTGGAACCCTTACCGTAGAATTTCCACTCCTCTGTCATTTCAGGTCTGAATCTGACAATCTTGTGAAAACAATCTACGGTGGCTCTGTACTTAGTCAACATGTCAATCCCGACAATACAATCAAAATCAGATAAACCAAGTACAACACATTCTAAATCGATCTCATGCCCTTCAAACTGTATTATACAATGTCTAGCTGAAGTTACAGATATCAGACCACTCCCCAACGGAGAAGAAATAGACACTACAGTAGACAATGACTCTACAGGCAATGCATGTGTCAATGCAAAACGTTCTGATATGAATGTATGTGATGCACATGTATCTATCAATACATATGCAGGATAACCGCAAAGAAAACAGTTACCTGCAATCACATCGTCTGGCGCTTCCTGGGCTTGCTCCTCGGTTAGTGCAAAAACCCTAGCCTGTTGTCTGGGAGGTTGGCTCACTGTCTGGCCACCTCTGGCTCTAGGTTGAGACTGTGTAGGCATGGGCTGGAAGGAATGGACAGACGAAGCTTGCCTCTCAGGCTGAGTCACTGATGCTGATGACCCTGCACTCTGAAATCTCTGGGCACCTCTCTGGGGACAAACTCCGGCGAAATGTCCCTGTTGCTTACATATGTTACATCTGCCCATCACTCCCTGACACTGCTCTGTGGCATGTCGGCCTCCACAAGTAGTACAATATACACCTGTCACATCTGTACTCTGGCCAGGACCTCTCTGTCTGGACCCACTGGAGCTCGATGAACTGCTCCCTGCTCTCTTGAACTGCTTACCCTTAGCTTTCAAAGAATCTTTCTTCCCACTACTACTGATTCCACTATCAAATCGAGGAGGAGGTGGTGGAAACTGTGTGGCGAACGGTGGCGGTCTCTAACCCTGAACACTATAGGAAGCTCCTCGCTGCCTAATCAAGCCAGCCTCTGCTCCATTCGCTCGATTCAGCGCCTCAGAAAAAGTGTTGGGTCGCCCCGTGTTCACTAGGGTGAAGATATCCGGATTCAAACCATTTATGAACTGATCGGAAACTGCCTCATCATTCCCTGCTACATGAGGTGCAAATCGAAGCAAGGACGAGAATTTGGCAACATAATCCTCTATGTTCCATTGCCCCTGTTTCAAGTTGGCGAATTCTGCCCCTTTGTCTTTTCGGTATGACACTGGAAAGAAACGTTGATAAAATTCATCTTTAAAGACTTTCCAAATAATATCAATACCTCGATGTTCTAAGGCTCGTTTCGCCGTTAGCCACCAACTCTTGGCCACTTCTTGCAATTGATGCCCAACCAGCTTCACTCTACGTTCATCTGTATAGGCAAGTGATTCAAATAACATCTCTATATCATCCAACCAGCTTTCACAATCCACTGCATTTTCTGTACCCTTCAAGGTAGGTAGATGAAATGATTGAAATCTCTTCAACAAAGTCTCCATCGGTGTCGCAGTCACGTCCATCTGAGTACCCGACGTACTACCCTGTTCTGGCACTTGACCTGCAGCTGGTTGTAGTATTCTTCTAGGCGGCATATCTGATTATCAAACAGATTAGGATACAATCTATACAATCTGTCTCAGCCCTCCTCTGATCATATACCTGTGATCCAGAATCGGTTCTGATTCAGTCTTTACAAATATATGCTGTAAATCAACCCAGATACAATACAACATATAATAGGGAAAGCATTAAATCATGCTAGCACATCAAAATCAAGGAAGAAGACTCGATCTACCCCGCTCATTCTATTCCATCTCAGTCTACAGAACCTACCTGGCTCTGATACCACCTGTTGTGGGGACCCGGGCTCTAACTCAATTCTTTTCGGGATTAATTGGATTTTTATTCAAAATGTGGGTCAAATTTTCGCTTTTTAACATTAATTCAAATGGAAATACTAAGCATAATATCTTTCTTTATTTAATTACAACATATATAATATACATGTCATGTTTTACTACAAACACATCACTAATGTTTAATACAAATCATAAACTACGAGTAGTACAAATCTAGTACAATATCACTAGTGATCTTCTGCGCCCGTAGTCACCACGCTATCTTGATCTCATCTCTGATGTGACCCAGATCCTGTCCCACCTGTTGTTATGCACACATACAGACATAACAACAGCCGAAAACTCCGGTGAGAACAAATCCCAGTATAAAACATGTATACATGCTGATACAAAATCATAAATCATGCATGAAAGCAATAACAATGGCTCCATGGTCTATGAAACCGATCTGTCTAAACATGCAATTCAAATCAAATCATGTCTCGACTCGAATCGACTCTACTCTAGGGATCCCGGTGTGAATAAGACGTCGATGGCTGTCACCTACCCTCCCAATCGGGGTGACTGTACGTCTTATTCCTAGACTTCGGTCATATCTGTATCGAATGTCTACAATCGGATTGAATCTAGTCCGAAGCGTCGATACCACCGAACATCTAGTAGTTTGGCAAATCTGCCAATGACTCTCCTATCTCAAATGCATGAATATAAATCTATAAATACATAATCATATCAAAAGATTTGAATATAATCTATAAACAAATCATAATCATATCAAAAGACAAGCAACTAATCTAGTATGTGATTTTGTTGGGAAACTCAAATTGAATCTTATTTCAGTTGTGTCTTCTCCAAACAAAACATGCATTATACCTTTCGTCGCACAATCTGTGTCGTATTCAAAGTCTCGAAGATGAATCTGTCAATACCAAATCTGAAATGGAAATGTTGATACATATTCTATCAATCTCTAATCTAAATCAACACATATCCAATTCAATACTTGACCTCGGTACCATTTGACGGCATAACAACGTAATTTCTCGATACCGGTCAATCCATCTCTCAACATATATCACCAATTCATAATTCTCAACTCATAATCATCATCATAAGCACATGATAGTACTCAAAATCTGCATATTTAATTCTAAACATGCTGGAAAATATTAACTATAGCATACAACGTCCGTTCTTCGATCCGGTTGCGTTTCTACGATATCAATCATCTCAAGAACATATTATAGAACTCAATTCATCCTTCTCCTAACATTAATATATCAAAATGTGCTGAAATTGAATGAAACTTACATCTTCTTGTAGCTAGTGATGAGAGGAACTCAAAACCAAAATCGGATTAAAGTTTGGATGTAAAAATCTTGTAGAAGCTATTTTCAAAAGTGAAAGAACTTTCCTTTTCCTTGATCCCTTCTCCCTCTCGATTCTCAGCTGTCCAGGACAGGAAATGAAGACACATAATATATATATCTTGCATTTTGAGGGGCAAGTGTCATATTTTTCAAGTAACACGCATGACCGCGGGTGCGATAGTTCATGAACCGCGGCTGCGCTCAAGCTTCGGCTGTCCATCCATATTTGCATAAACGTCGACCGCGGGTGCGGTCAGTTCTGCACCGCGGGTGCGGTGTCATTTCTGTAAATAATCTCCAACTCTCTGTCCATCAACCGCGGGTGCACTCTTTCTTGGACCGCGGGTGCGGTGACCCTACTGTAAAATGGCCAACTTTCTGCCTATCCACCGCGGGTGCGGTGCTTCTCTAGGCGCGGGTGCGGTCTCTTTCTTTAAGCAACACTTCATCTTTTCATTCTATCTATATACAATCTAGGGCATTACAGGGGATATTGGGTGAAATAAAAACAAAAAGGAATTAGTTGTATTCAACATAGGTTACCAATGGTCGAATATTAAGATTTTTATCGAGTAAGAAATCTAAAATCTTTATTTGAGGATTCTAGAATTCTGTGGCTTATAAGTGAAGTTGATATATTAGAATAAGTATCATTAACAGGGGAAAACTTATTAAGCTTTATACGTTCGAATGAATTAAGTATTGAGGATACGTCAAAGTGTGACATTCGTTCCAATGAGGAAGGTTTAAGTGTCTTAGGCCTCAACTATAAAAAACTCTCGTTTGTCGTCTTCGTAAATCTCTCTATGGATTGAAACAAGTGCATGGTTTGATCAAAGTGAATCTAAGGTTTTTGTCTGGCTATATTAAAGCCAACTAAGCCCGTAACGTAAGACACCTAATCGTTCCACCTTGTAGGCGACGAATGCTTAGAACATCTAAGAGACGAATGGCCGCTCATGTTGAGCGAAGTCTCTCCCTATTAGGTAGTAGGGGGCTCAAAGGGAAGATGAACTTGCTAAGCCAGGCGGCATAGAAACCTATCCGGGGGAAAAGTGGATCTCCTCCTAGGAAGGTTTTATTATCTAAGCAGAATATCGATATTATATATTTTGGGTTTTTATGGATTAATTTTACTTGAAATTTAAGATTAGCAACAATCTTTATTTGGGATGTACTTGTAAATAGCTAAGTTACGTAAGTTTGGAGTCGTAAGGTAAAGATTCGATTCAAGGATCGTAGGTCAATAATATTACGGGGTTAAGATAAGGTTTAACTTTTGAGTGTAGTATCAAGCATAGAAGTTGATCAGTAACTTTTGGTGCTAAGATTTCTTAGGTTGAACTGCATAAATGCTAATGTAATAGATCGATGAACATTATGGGTATTGTATAAGAAAAGAAAGATACGATAAGTTTGAACCTCCTTTTTTAATATTGGGAATTGTGAGAAAGGTCAGAATTCGAGGTCATAGTAAAGTAAAACTAAGACAGCCTTCAGGACTAGATATGGGCATTACGAGTTTTTAGTGATGTCGTTTGGACTGACTAATGCTCCAGTTATTTTTATGGACTTGATGAACCGAGTATTTCTGCCCTACCTAGATCAGTTCGTCATAGTGTTCATTGACGACATTCTTATCTACTCGAAGAGCCATGAGGAGCACGTTCAGCATTTGAGTACAGTGTTGCAGATGACACAAGTTGTTTGCAAAATTTAGTAAGTGTGAATTATAGTTGGAGAAGGTAGCGTTTTTGGGTCATGTAATATCTAGTAGTGGTATCGAGGTGGATCCAGCTAAGGTAGCAGCAGTAAGGAATGGGTTGAACCGAAGAACGCTTTAGAGATCCGCAGTTTTCTGGGTTTAGCATGTTACTACCGTAAGTTTATTCAGGGATTTTCGTCGATAGCAGTGCCGCTCACTTCACTCACCAAGAAGAATGCTAAATTTGTGTGGAGTGATGAATGTAAGAAGAGCTTTGATACCTTGAAACAAGCTCTTATTTCAGCGCCAGTGTTAGCCATGTCATTAGGGCAAGGAGATTTGTGTTATACACCGATTCATCTAAGCTCGGGTTAGGCGCAGTGTTGATGCAGCATAGTTGGGTTATAGCTTATGCTTCCAAGCAGTTGAAGGTGCATGAGAAAAACTACCCGACTCATGATCTTGAGTTAGCCGCCGTTGTCTTTGCTTTGAAGATTTGGAGACACTACGTACACGGCGAGAAATACCTGATATTTACCGATCACAAGAGTCTCAAGTATTTCTTCACGCAGAAAGAGCTAAATATGAGACAGAGACGATGGTTAGAATTGGTGAAAGACTACGATTGTGAAATTAGCTACCATCCAGGGAAAACTAATGTTGTGGCAGATGCCTTGAGCCGTAAATTTGCAGTCATAGCACAGTTGTCAGTACAGAGATCTCTTCAACCAGAGATTCAGAGATTTGGGTTAGAGGTTTCTCCTAAGGGCAGAGCTCCTAAGCTGTCTAATCTGACAGTCAAATCCGATTTGCTAGACCAAATCCGTAGAGAACAGCCTTCAGATGAGCAGTTGCAGAAATGGAGGCTGAAAGACGAAGCCAAGGACAGTGTACTCTACACAGTGTCTGATGGTATTGTGAGGTACAGAGGGAGAATGTGGGTGCCTAATGCTGATTCGATCAGAGAAGATATCTTTTAAGAGGCACACGCATCTCCGTATTCTATTCACACAGGTGGTACCAAGATGTACAAGGATCTGCATATTTTGTATTGGTGGCCAGGTATGAAGAGAGACATCCGTCGGTTTGTGTTTGAATGTCTCTCTTGTCAGCAGGTGAAGCCAGAGCATCAGAGGCCAGCAGGGATGCTTAAGCCACTCCCTATCTCCGAGTAGAAATGGGAGAATATCACCATGGACTTCGTTGTTGGGTTGCCGAGGTCAGTCAGAGGATCCAATGATATTTGGGTTATAGTGGATCAACTTACTAAGTCGGCACACTTCTTGCCAGTGAGGACGACTTTCTCCATGACGCAGTATGCAGAACTCTATATCCGAGAGATAGTCCGATTGCACGGAATCCCAGTTTCTATTGTGTCCGACAGAGACCCAAGGTTTACATCGTCCTTTTGGAAGAGTTTGCACGCAACCATGGGGATGAAGTTGTTATTCAATACAACTTTTCATCCGCAGATAGATGGCCAGTCTGACTGAGTGACTCAGATTTTGGAGGATCTATTGCGATCCTGTATGATCGATTTCCAGGGGACTTGGGAATCTAAGCTACCTCTAGTGGAGTTTACCTACAACAACAGCTTCCAATCATCTATTGGTATAGCTCCATACGAGGCATTGTATGGAGGGAAGTGCAGATCGCCGATTCATTGGGTCAAGATCCGTGACAGGATGAAGACCGCACATAGTCGCCAAAAGAGTTATGCTGACAAGAGGAGAAGGGATCTAGAGTTTGCCGTAGGTGATCACATTTTCGTGAAGATAGCACCCATGAAGGGTGTTATGAGATTTGGAAAGAAAGGCAAGCTTAGTCCGAGATTCATTGGGCCGTTCGAGATTCTTGACAGAGTTGGGACACTAGTTTATCGTGTAGCCTTACCGCCAAATCTGGCTGGAGTGCACAATGTGTTCCACGTCTCGATGCTGAGGAAGTATATAGCAAACTCTTCGCATGTTTTGAGTTTTGAGCCTTTGCAGTTGGCTCCAGATTTATCGTATGAGGAAAGACCTGTCCAAATCTTAGATAGACAGGAGTGGAGACTTCGGAACAAGGTGACCAAGTTGGTCAAAGTCTTGTGGCTAAATCAATCAGTGGAGGAGGCCACTTGAGAAACAGAAGCAGATATGAAAAGTCGCTATCCAGAACTGTTTGGTAAGATTTAATTTCGAGAACGAAATTTATTTAAGTGAAGGAGAAACTGTAGAGCCCAAAATCAGTATACGTAAAACCCGTGCATTTATTTAATTTGTTAAATTAATTATTTAAGTTTAAAATAATTTTAGAGAGGCATAATTTATGAAATTTCATTATTTTAATTATTTATGTTTATTTGATGCACGTTAAAATGTTTTCTCGAGTTTATGTTTCAGGCGAATATTCGAGCGGGATCGAGGGAAAGAGACCGGTGACGATTTTGGTAATTTTTAAAATGTGGTATTTTATTTCAAGTGAAGAAAATGACACTTTTAAATGATTTATGAAGTTTTAACATTTTAAATCCTAATTTAAATATTAAGTGATTTTACGATTTTAAACTTTTAAAGTTTATCAATTGTGGATTTTATTTTAATTAGAGGATTTTAGTAAATTTATTATGGGATTAGAATTTTATTAACTTGATAATTGGCTTAACACTTTAATTGACATGATTAATTAATTAATTAAACAAATTTTCCACTAATTAAAACACACACACACCTTATACTTACCAATTATGTGGATGCAAACACACCACACACACACCCCACACACCACACACATATATTCACGTATACACACACTCACACATTTCATTCCTTTATTTTATTATTGTGAGAGAAGAAGAGAGAGTTATTGAAACTCTCTTTCAGCAACCTCCATATCACCATCTTCCTCTCCAAATTTTCGTCAGCAATCTTTTGTTGATTTAGCAGCAAAAATCGTGCCTCAAGTAGCCCGGATCATTTTACGCACCGTGTCGCTTCGATATTCACCATATCGTGAGTTTTAAAGATCAAAGGCATGTATATTCTTTCGTTTCTGCATCGATCTTGTCATAATAAATATTTTGATGTTTATTGTATGAAAATCATATGCATGTTATGTAAGATTTTGAGCAAATATGGTTGGATCACTTTTGAAACGGTTTATGGATCTGAAAACTCGAATTTGCTGTCTTTTTAATTACTGCGATTTTTCGGTCAGTTTTCGGGAAAAACTTTCAACATATGAAACGTAGAACATTTCGATACCTTCGATTTGATATAAAATTGAAAAATATTTGGATAAGAAATGAGTGGGTTATGATTGTTTTCGTGGGACTGCTCAAACTGCGACTTTTATGAAAATGTGTTCTTGACATGTTCTTGAAGTTATTTGTTGCAGGTTTCGTTGGGCATCGTCGGGCTTGTTCTACTGCATTTAGATATGTTATGGGAGGTATTTAGGTGTTATTTGGTGGTTCGTTTTGGTCGGGATTTGCTTAGGATGTAATAGAAGTCGTAGAAAGCGAAACGATGTCGAATTACGCGTTATTGTTGGATTGAATTTGCTTGTAGATGCTTGGAGACGTTTGAGGTGTTTGTACGGGTTAGAATCAATGTAATAGCATTCTAGGATGAGTCTTGAGGTGTTGGTTCATTGTCCTTAGGCTTGAGTTGGAAGAATGAAGTGAATTTTCATGAATTTCCATGTCCAACATGTATTTGGACCCCGTCCCAGACCTCGACACGGAGTCCGTGTCCTTTTTCCTTTAGCAACGGATTGAGCTGCGCGAAAGCCGTTAAAAAAATTAAAAAATTAAAATGAAATAAAAAAAAATTTATTTGCTTCGGAGTTCTATATCATGGTTTAGTACGATGGTTATTTATGTAAAAATATAGGATTTGTTTTGGGGTTCTATATCATGGCTTAGTACGATTATTAAACAAAGTCAAGTCCCGAGAGATTTAGAATGTCATAAGCCATTTATTTACTTCTGTGGTGAGCACGAGTACCTACGTCTAAGCTATGAAAGATAAGTGTTTGAACTCATGTTAGTATGTTGTAGCAGCGGCCCCAAGCGAGACCCAACGAATCCTTCAACGCCAAGTTAGTATGTTCGACGTGCAAAAGAAAATATTTTATGTTTTCGAGGTATGCTAAATGTCTCGTGACCAAATTATGAAAGGGTTTGGAATTCGGTGAACGTGGTCGAGGACCTCTCAACCCCGTTAAAGCATGAACGTGTTTAGATCAAATCGTTAAAGCATGAACGGGTACCAATCCACCCGTTAAAGCATGAACGGGGATCTCATGTATGTGGCAGTGGATCTTCCCTGTCAACCCAGTACTGTGATTTAGTCTGATCAGGCGTATTTATGTATGGGTCACTTGCTTTGAAACATGCCTCTACGCAAAATGATGAAGTATATGATTGTTCAAGTATGTACAAGTATGCAAGCATGTTTCAAAAAAGTCTTATGATGATGGCACGTCTATGTTTATGTATGTATGCACAAGTTTCAAGTATGTTACGTTCAGGCTTTTAAGTATGCAAGTTCAAGTTTCAAGTACGTATGCTTTATTTTAAAGTTGCATGTGATTTTATTACGTATTACTCGTTACTCCCAGCTTATACATGTTGAGTTTTTAGACTCACTAGACTTGATCGATGCAGGTGAGGATGCATTTGAGAAGACGAGGGGTGAGGACCAGTGAGCTGGCTTGGACTGAGCGGGAGGCTAAACCCGAGGACCGCCATGTTATTAAGAATTTATGAAAAGTTCAAATACTCTGATTTTATGTTACTGTCATGGTGTCTAGTCAAATGTTTTAGCAAAAAAAATTTTAATTTCGAACGTTTGGTTGCAGTTATTTTTTTTAGAACGGATTATGGATGATTGGAATTTGAAAGTATATTTCATATTTAAGAAAATTTTTAATTTACGCAAAATTTCAAGTAGTTTAAAAGTACGGTACGTTACATGTATGCTCGTATAAGAATAAATGTTGTCCACAATCAAATGATGCTATGAACTCACGACTATATATATCCTTGAACCATTGATAATCATACAAGTATTGGATTTTGTGTTCTCGATTCGATTATCTTATTCTAAAGGTTGAATTTGGCGACTGTAGCTTTAGGGAGATCAAATGTATAGATTATAAATGTGTTTATAAGGTTATTTCAATATTTAAAGTTGTGGAAGTCAGCTTAAACGATAATTTAGTGAGAAAAATGGAACTGCCTATTTCAGTTAAGGTTCACAAAACTCACAGCTACCAAAAACAAAAAATTTGAATATTTTGACCTTCGAAATTTCACTTCTCATTATATGAACGAGATTTGTACCTCGATACATTGACATTTCCTAATCATTGATCGGGTTTATGACTAGTTCACGATTATTTAATTACTGAATTTAGAATATACTAATTTAATAATAATTTAATAGTAGTGAATACTATATATATATATATATATATATATATATATATATATATATAATATTCTAAAGAGTTTATAATAATTTAATTAATGGATTAAGCAGTTAAATAATTATATTTGATTTTGTTATATAATATATTATCAAGAGTTAATAATTTATTTAATTATATCAGGTATTTTTCAGGAATGAAATATACAACATGAAAGTTTTAAATAATAGAAATATAGAATCTTGATCAAGAAGAATCTTGGTTAGATTAAAAGTCTTTATTTATTAAATATGTGCTATCGAAAGTTAATATTATACCATTACTACAACACAACTAAAATCTACTCGAAGATTCTCTCGACTCGCTCTCTTTCAAAACCTCATAAAACTAGACCACCACCTTTGGGAAGGGTGACGTATGGCCGAGCCACCTCCACAACAGCTGTCCACTGCCTCTGCCACCGTTGCAACATTGCCGAAATTCCAAGATGTCAGCGATTTTTCATCTCAACACAAATTTCGTGTGGATTTCTAGTATAATCTACACGTAGAACAAAGTCTCTGATCGTGGACCTGATTAAAAGATTAAAGAAAGTTCGTAGATATTTACAAGAAGGACCAACTCCATTAATTCCCTACTAGTTTAGTATCCAGACTTTCTTAAACGCTAAAGTAAATGAAATCTAACAACCCGATGAATGTTTTCCAGCATACGATGCTCAAGAACATTTTGAATGTGAAAACAAAATTTTTCAAACTGATGTTGTGTCTTGAGTTCGAGAAAACGATATTTCAGTAGTGGTATCAAAGACAAGGTTTCTCGATCGTATGATTTTTCTATTGTTTAACTTAAATCATGTTGAAGAAATAGTTTGAATCAACATAAGACATCAAAACAAATCATAGGCCCTGAAAATTTTTGAACAAATTTTTTTTTTCCACCGTGTATTGACCAGAGCAGCTCAGGGCAGCACACACGCACAAGCACAACGACTACCCATGGCCAGTCGCTCTACTTCTGGGTAGCGGAGATTGCACATATTATTTTTAAATTTAAAAAATTAATAACCAAACATGTTTCGTGCAGTGCAGTTCGTTACCCATCAGCGAAACACAGCTGCTTGAAAAAAATTTGTGGGCGGTGTACAAATTGAGGGTATGGCGGAAACACAGGCTGCCCGAGATAATTGTTGAGCAGTCCCTGGCCCATGAGCTCGAAAAGTTTGAGCCCCAATGCTATTTTATAATTTCTCAAAATTATGAGTCAAAATTGATATTTTATGAAAATTCGATGTATTTTTGCCTTTGAAATTAATTTTTAATAAAGTCATGCAATTTTCTTATAAAATAAATAATTAAAATAATTTTTATTATTTTTTAGTAAAATATATTTTACAAAGTGTGGGGACCAGGACGCTAATTCATCTTCTTAATCATCATTAGGATCAAATATAACAATTAAGTAAACTGGGTCACTAAATTTTTTTTCTTAAATGTTGAACACTATATAATAAGTGTACAAAATCTATAATAAAGTAGGCCTATCTCGATCATATCACAAGATCAAGTTAAATATCTACAACATGATCCATAGTAAAAGTCTTGTACAAAAGTAAATCATAACAAACTATTGTTCATTCACTACATATCAAGTGATGAAAACGACTCTACTTCTGGGACCGAATCTCCACTCTAAGTTCAATCTCTCATCCTCTTCTTGACCCTGATCATGTCCCACCTGTTGTCATGCACACATACAAACACAACAACAGCCGGATAACTCCGGTGAGAAATATATTCCCAGTATAAACAATGTATACATGCAATCATATAAACAGATATAAAAGAATGGAACAATTATCAATAACATGTATCATAATCTGAAAGACATGAATCGATATAAAACTGTAAATCAAAATCTTGACTCATAATCTCTTACTCGACTCTTCTCTAATCTAGGGATCCCGATCGAATAAGAATGCAACAGTCTCCCACCTACTCTTCCCAGCTAGATGGTGGATGTTCTTATTCCCATACTTTGGTATTCTATATCGAATTTCTACAATAGGAGTGGATATACTCCTACGCACATCAATATCACCAAATGTCCGTGACTTGACTTTGGCATTCTATATCGAATTTCTACAATAGGAGTCGATCTACTCCTACGCACATCGATATCACCTAAAGTACAGTGACTTGGCACATATGCCAATAACATGGCACATCTGCCATAGACTCAATGCATGCTTTGCTATAAATCAATAGACTAAGCATACCAATCTCATGAATTTCAAACATCAATGCAATGCAACAAAGTATGTGGTTTTGGGAAACTCAAGTCGAATCTAACTCGAGTCGTATCTTCTCGGTTTAACATTGATTTATACCTTTCTTTTCTTAGATCAGTCTGATCAATGAAATCAAATATCAATCTGGCTCTGTTCAGTCTTCGAAGTTTTCAATACCAACTCTGGAATATCATACGAGAAGCATAATATCATTATACAACTCAATACAAGTCTGTATTTGATCAATCTCAATCTAATTCTGTTTTGACGGCATAACAGCACAATCTCGATATACCCAGCAATACAATATCAACAGATACCAATCTCAACTCATAATCAATCAACAAACATAATCTGATACTAAATCTGTATATTCTCAATCAATTCAATCTGAAAATGATAACAATCTCATACGGTATCCGTTCTTCGATCCAGTTTCGATTATACAATTAAAACAATCTCATGAGCAGATAATATCAGTCATATCAAGATTTTTTCAATACCATATTTTCAAATCATAACGAAATATAAGAAAACTTACGTCTTTCTGAAGCTCTTGTCGATAGAAACACAGTACAGAACTCGGATTGAAAATCAGACGGCCGGATCTTGTACAATCACAATTTCTAGTACATGAAGAAACTTAAACTTCCCTGGAGCTCTCGTTCTTGTTTCTGAATATTTCTGAAGGGAATGAAGACATTGTCATTATAATTGCATGGCAACGACATGTGGATCACTTCTTTATGCTGCACGTCTCGCGCATATGAGCGATCATCATCGATGCATATGCGCGGGACCTACTGGTCTCGGCACTTGTAATCTCAACTACTTGCGCATATGCGCGTCTAGTCTCGCGCATATGAGCGAGACCTATTGTCTCTACGATTGGCCAAACATCTTGCTCACGCTTATGCGCCCTGTCTTGTGCATATATGCGAGGTCTTCTGCCTTGGCAACGGCCCTTCGCGCATATGCGCGCCTCTCTACCGCGCAAGTGCGCGATACCTACTGTATCCCACATATGCCAAACTCATGCATTTCCAATTCTGGTCTCGGAGTGGTCTTTCGATAATCATATCAATTTATTAATTAATAATCTCGGATTAACATGACAAAATCTCGGGCATTATAATTCTCCCCCTATAAGATCTGATTTCGTCCCCGAAATCACAGGCAATCAAATCACATACAAGAAGGAGATATACAGAAGCTAAATAAGAAAACTCACATCAATGTAATAAATCTTGAAACTTCTGTCTCATATCTGATTCAGTTTCCCAAGTAGCTTCTTCAATGCCATGACGACTCCACTGAACTTTCACAAGCGGAATAGTCTTCGTTCTGAGCTGCTTTTCTTTACGATCGAGAATTTGGATCGGTTTTTCAAATTAACTCAGAGTCTCATCAAGTTCTACCTCGTCTGGCTAAAGAATATGAGAAGCATCAGGAAGATACTTCCATAGCATAGACACATGAAAGACATCATGTATACAAGATAGAGAAGGCGGAATAGCGAGTCGATAGGCACGAGTACCTATCTTTTCCAAAATCTCATACGAACCAATATAACGAGGAGATAACTTTCCTTTCTTGACAAATCTGGCAATGCCTCTGAAAGGTGAAATCTTCAAAAATACTCTGTCTCCTGTCTCAAATACCAACTATCGTCGTCGAACATTGGCATATTTGGCATGTCCGTCCTGAGCTGTCTTCATTCTCTGTTGAATCAGCTTTACTTTCTCAGTCATATCTCGAATCATATCAGACCCAATCTCAGGTACCTCAGAAATATCGTCCCAATAAAGAGGGGAATTGCACTTCTTGCCATACAACGCTTCCAATGGAGCCATCTTTATGCCCGTTTGATAGTTGTTGTACGAAAATTCACAAAGTGGCAAAGAATCTTGCCAACTAGTGCCAAAATATAGCACTACAGCTCTAAGTATATCCTCCAATGTCTGGATAGTCCGCTCTGACTGTCCGTCGGTCTGAGGATGATATGCAGTACACAAATACAATTTCGTACCTAGAGCTTGCTGCAAACTGTGCCAAAATTGCGAAGTAAATCGAGGATCACGATCTGATAGAATAGACTTCGGCACATCATGCAATCTGACCACTTCTCTGACATAAATCTCTGCCATCAGGTCATGTCTGTACGTCATTTTGTACGGAATAAAACATGCTGATTTGGTCAATCTGTCGATAACGACCCAAATCGCATCGCAACCTCACGAGGATCGTGGTAGCTTTGTCACAAAATCCATAGAAATGTGATCTCATTTCCATTCTGGAATAGATAAGCTGTGCAACAAACCTCCTGGTTTCTTTTTTCGGCTTTCACATTTTGGCAATTCAGACATTTTGATACAAACTCTGCAATATCTGCTTTCATCTGTTTCCACCAAAACTGTGTTTTCAAATTATTATACATCTTTCTGCCACCAGGATGAATACTGAATCGACTACTGTGCGCTTCTGACAATATCTGTCGTCTCAAATCTGAAACATCGGGCACAACTACACGATTATTCACATATAATATATTCTCACGAACCTGATATTCTGATTGATGCCCTGATCTGTCCATCAATATCGAGTTTTGAACATTCTGATCAACTTTCTGTTCTTCTTTGATTCGAATAATCAATTCTGGTTCAACTTGAATGTCATATAATCTCAGAGGTTGACAATCTGTCTCAAATACCAATCCAGAAAGACAGAAATCTTTAACCAAATTCGAAACACCAATCGTTGATAAAGATAAGAAACATACCTTTCGACTTAGTGCATCAGCTGCTGCATTTGACTTCCCCGGATAGTATTTGATTTCACAATCAAAATCTTTCAATAAATCAAGACATCTTTGTTGCCTCATATTCAATTCAGACCGTGAAAATAGATATTTCAGACTCTTGTGATCAGAATAAATCTAAAATTTCTCACCATATAGGTAGTGACGCCAAATCTTCAATGCAAATACGATGGCAGCCAATTCAAGATCATGAATCGGATAGCGAGTCTCATGCGGTTTCAATTGTCTCGAGGCATAAACAATAACATGCCCTCGCTGCATCAAAACAAAACACAATCCTCTGTGAGAAGCATCACAATAAACAACAAAATCACCAGTACCTGATGGAATAGTCAATACAGGAGCACTGGTCAATCTCTTCTTCAACTCTAGAAAGCTAGATTCACACTCTTTTGACCAAACAAACGGTGCATTCTTCTGAGTCAACTGCGTAATCGGCCTAGAAATACTGAAAAAATATTTAATGAATCGACGATAGTATCCTGCTAAACCCATAAAACTGCGTATCTCTGGCACTGATGTCGGTCTAGGCCAACTGATCACTGCCTCAATTTTACTAGGATCAAAAGAAATACAATCTCCAGATATAATGTGTCCCAAAAATATCACTTGCTTCAGCCAAGATTCACATTTAGACAATTTTGCAAACAATTTCTCAGTTCTCAGAATTTTCAATACAATTCTAAGATGCTCAGCATGATCAATCATATTCTTGGAATAAATCAGAATATCATCATTAAAGATAATCACAAAGTCATCAAGATACTTCTGAAATATGCGGTTCATCAAACCCATAAATACAGAAAAAGCATTCGTTAAACCAAACGGCATGACGATAAACTCATAGTGGCCATACCTGGTTCTGAAAGCTGTCTTCAATATATCAGAATCTCTGACTCTCAGCTGATGATGTCCAGATCTTAGATCGATCTTGGAATAAACAGAAGAACCTTGCAACTGATCAAATAAATCATCAATACGAGATAAAGGATATTTATTCTTTATCGTAGCCTTGTTCAATTGCCGATAGTCAATGCAGAGTCTCATTGAACCATCTTTATTTCTGACAAACAGTACTGGAGCACCCCAAGGAGAAACACTCGGTCTGATGTAACCCTTGGCCAGAAAATCTTCTAGCTGATCTTTCAACTCTTTTAATTCAATCGGTGCCATTCTATATGGAGGTTTCGAAATCAGAAATGTACCTTGTACCAATTCAATGCTGAAGTCTATCTCTCGGATTGGAGGCAAACCCGGAATTTCATCTGGAAAGACATCAGCAAACTCACATACCACTGGCAAATCTACCAATGATGGGCTCGATTTCAGTACATCTACTGAATACACAAGGAATCCCTCTGCTCCTTTCTGTAATAATCGAGTTATAGACAACACAGATATCAAAATAATTCTAGCTCTGGAACCCTTACCGTAAAGTTTTCATTCATCAGCCATCTCAGGTCTGAATCTTACAATCTTTTGGAAACAATCTACGGTAGCTCTGTACTTGGTCAGCATATCAATACCGATAATGCAGTCAAAATCAAACAACCCAAGTACAATACAATCTAACTCAATCTCATGCCCGTCATACTGTAGCATACAATGTTTAACAGATTTCACTGATATAAGACCTCTCCCCAAAGGCGAAGAGACAGATACTACAACAGATAATGACTCGACAGACAAATCATGTATCAATGCAAATCGCTCAGATATAAAAGTATGGGATGCACCCGTATCAATCAATACATAGGCAGGATAACCAGAAAAATAACATTTACCTGCAACAACATCATCTGGTGCTTCTTGTGCCTGTTCTTTAGTCAAAGCAAACACTCTGGCCTGCTGTCTCGGAGGCTGGCTAACAGTTTGGCTTCCTCCTGGCCTCTACTGTGACTGAGTAGTAGGTGATGGCTGGAAGGAGTGCACAGCTGATGATCGTCTATCAGTCTGAGCCACTGATCCAGATGATTCTGCTCCCTGGGATCGTTGAGAACTTCGCTGTGGACAGACTCTGGAAAAATGTCCCTGCTGTCGATAGATGTTGCAACTACCAGATACTCCTTGGCATTGCTCCGTAGGATGTCTTCCTCCACAAGTTCTGTAATAGACCCCTGTATTACTCTGGCTCTGTCGTGAACCACTGGAGCTAGATGAACTACTACCAGATCTCTTAAACTGTTTTACTCAAGCTTTCAAATGATCTTTCTTTCCATTGCTGCTACTGCCATTCTCAAATCTGGGAGGGGGTTGGTGGAATTGAGCTGTAGGTTGTGGCTATTTCAGTGCTGGGGCAACATACGAAGCTTCCTTCTGTCTGATCAAACCTGCTTCTACTCCTTTTGCTCTGTTCAGGGCATCAGCAAAATTATTCGGTCGCCCTGCATTTACCAGTGTAAAGATCTCAGGATTCAGCCCATTAATGAACTGATCAGCCACTCCTTCATCATTCTCAGCAACATGAGGAGCAAATCGTAACAAGGTAGAGAACTTGGTCCACATATTCTTCAATATTCAGCTGACCCTGTCTCAGATTAGCAAACTCTGTACCCTTGTCTTTTCTGTACGATACAGGGAAAAATATTTGATAAAATTCAGTTTTAAAGATTTTCCAAGTAATAACTGTACCTCGATGCTCCAAACACCTCTTGGTCGTAAGCCACCAATTCTTCGCAACGTCATGCAACTGGTGCCAAATCAATCTAACTCTTCTTCATCTATGTAATCAAGTGTATCAAATAACATCTCAATATCATTGAGTCAAATCTCATAGTCAACAGACGTCTCAGTGCCTTTCAGAGTCGGCGGTTTAAACGATTGAAATCTCTTCAGCAGTGTTTCCATAGGTGTTGCTGTGACATCCATCGATTATTCGAGGTACTACCCTGTTCTGGGATTCTTCGAGTAGACATATCTGATTGTCAAAAGGATTAGCAACCAAATATAACAATTCTGTTTCAGTCCTCCTCTGATCATCTTACTGCTGATCAAGAATCGGTTCTGATTCATTCTTAAGTCATACATGTTTCCAATCCAAGCAGATAATCATGTAAAAATGCATTATTGAAAGTAATAAAACATGTTGTCATTACAAAAGCAGGAAAGAAAATTCTATCTACCCCGCTCACTCTCTTCTAAGTCAGTCTAAAGAACCTACTGCTCTAATACCACCTGTTGTGGGGACCCTGACGCTAATTCATCTTCTTAATCATCAGTAGGTTCAACTGTAACAATTAAGTAAACCGGGTCATAAATTTTTATTATTTTTTCTAAGTGTTGAACACTATATAATAAGTGTACAAAATCTATAATAAAGTAGGCCCATCTCAATCATATCAAAAGATCAAGTTAAATATCTGCAACATAATCCATAGTACAAGTCTTGTACAAAAGTAAATCATAACAAACTACTGTTCATTCACTTCATATCAAGTGATGAAAACAACTCTACTTCTGGGTCCGAATCTCACTCTAAGTTCAATCTCTAATCCTCTTCTCGACCTTGATCATGTCCCACCTGTTGTCATGCACACATACAAACACAACAACAGCCGGATAACTCCGGTGAGAAATATATTCCCATTATAAACAACGTATACATGCAATCATATAAACAGATATAAAAGCATGGAACAATTATCAATAACATGTATCATAATCTGAAAGACATGAATCGATATAAAACTGTAAATCAAACTGTTAACTCATAATCTCTGACTCGACTCTTCTCTAACCTAGAGATCCCGATCCGATAAGAACGCAACAGTCTCCAACCTACTCTTCCCAGCTAGATGCTTGTACGTTCTTATTCCCAGACTTTGGCATTCTATATCGAATTTCTACAATAGGAGTCGATCTACTCCCACGCACATCGATATCACCAAATTTCCAGTTACTTGACTTTGGCATTTTATATCGAATTTCTACAATAAGAGTCGATCTACTTCTACGCACATCGATATCACCAAAATTCCAGTGACTTGGCACATCTGCCAATAACATGGCACATCTGCCAAAGACATGGCACATCTGCCATAGACTCAATGCATGCTTTGCTATAAATTAATAGACTAAGCATATCGATCTCATGAATTGCAAACATCAATGCAATACAACAAAGTATGTGGTTTTGGAAAACTCATGTCGAATCTAACTCGAGTCGTATCTTCACGGTTTAACATTGATTTATACCTTTCTTTTCGTAGATCAGTCTGATCAATGAAATCAAATATCAATCTGGCTCTGTTCAGTCTTCTAATCTTCAATACCAACTCTGGAATATCATACGAGAAGCATAATATCATTATACAACTCAATACAAGTCTGTATTTGATCAATCTCAATCTAATTCTGTTTTGACGGCATAACAGCACAATTTCGATATACCCAGCAATACAATATCAACAGATACCAATCTCAACTCATAATCAATCAACAAACATAATCTGATACCAAATCTGTATATTCTCAATCAATTAAATCTGAAAATGATAACAATCTCATACGGTATCCGTTCTTCGATCCGGTTTCGATTATACAATTACAACAATCTCAGGAACAGATAATATCAGTCATATCAAGATTTTTTCAATACCATATTTTCAAATAATAACGAAACATAAGAAAACTCACGTCCTTCTAAAGCTCTTGTCGATAGAAACACAGTACTGAACTCGTATTGAAAATCAGACGGCCGGATCTTGTACAATCACAATTTCTAGTACATTAAGAAACTTAAACTTCCCTGAAGCTCTCGTTCTTGTTTCTGAATATTTCTGAAGGGAATGAAGACTTTTTCATATATAATTGCATGGCAACGACATGTGGATCACTTCTTTATGCCGCACGTCTCGAGCATATGCGCGACCATCATCGGCGCATATGCGCGAGACCTACTGATCTCGGCACTTGTAATCTCAACTGCTCGAGCATATGAGCGCCTAGTCTCGCGCACGCATATGCGCGAGGTCTTCTGCCTCGGCAAAAGGCCCTTCGCGCATATGCGCGCCTCTCTGCCGCGCATGTGCGCGATACCTACTATATCCCACATATGCCAAACTCATGCATTTCCAATTCTGGTCTCGGAGTGGTCCTTCGATAATCACATCAATTTATTAATTAATAATCTCGGATTAACAGGACAAAATCTCGGGCATTACACAAAGAATTTAATTATTTATAAATTGGATAACTGAATAATGGTTGTTATTTTATTTTTAATTTGTTTTTAACTATGATGGTTAGTGACATAATTGTAAGATGCATGATTTGATAATATTTAATATTATGTTTTTTTATAAATTATATGGTATTAGATGATAGTAGGATAATCGATAGTCATTACTAATTTGTTAGGTGTATGTTATGATATATTACATTGTTGTATTTTAATTATTTGATAATTATTTTAAAAAATCCTAATTTATGGCCCGTTCTTATCCCTTATAATTATATCCCAACAAGTCATGAAAATTTAATGTAAATAATTGATTTATTAGAGGAACAAGATTTTAAGATCGTGAGCCCAAATCTCCAATAGTTTTGAAGATCGAAAATATGTAAAGTATTATAAGTTAATGTAATATTGCACTTGCATTATTGTATTTAAGAAGGTTTTGGAAATGGATCTATGTATGGCTCCCACGGATAAAATAGCCCTTGGTTATTGATCATCCTTTATTATTTATAATGTGTGTTTATCTGCAAATTATTTAGTAACATTTATTCTATTTTAATTTTAGTCTATTTACTTTGTCGTCGCAAAATCCTCTATCTGTTATTCTCGATCAAAATAAACTGACTAGACATAATTACCAAGACTGGATGAGGAATTTATGTTTTTTCAAAAAAATTGATAAAATAGCATATTTGCTCAATAAGGCTCGCTCAATAAGGCTCCTCCAAAAGAGGCAACTACTAATGCCCTTGTTGAGGAATTGGCTAAGCTTGAGAAATGGTAGGATCATGACTTGCAAGTTAAGAGCTATATGCTATCTTCTGTGTCAAACAAATTGCAGAGTCGGTTTCAGGATGTTGTAAATGCTAATGACATTCACACCTAAAAGGATTGTATGGTCCACATACTCATCTCCTCAGACATGCTCATTCAAGAAGCTCATAACTATACGTGTAACGTCCCAAAATTTGAAGATCCGCGTCAACCACATGCATGCAAATTATCAAATTCCTTAGGTATTTTAATTAATTATTTGTAATGAATTTAATGCATGTTTGTGACATGAATATGTGTTTTAATACATGGTTTATTAAAGTTTCATGCATAAGGGCTTTAAGTAGTTTTTGCGCTCGAACGAGAAATGGAGACCGGAGATAATTAAGAAATAATATTTTTATAAAATAATTTTTTTAAATTATTTATATATGGTGTTAATAAGGGTGATTTTCAAAAATGGGCCTTGGTTGGGTATTTTAACTCGTCGGGTCATATTTTTTTAACCGATACGTAAATTTTAGCGAGTCGGAGGACTTTTTGAAGGTTCGGGCAATATTTTCAAAAGCGTACATAAACGAAATATTTTTCAGGACTGTTATTGGACTTGATGGGTTTATTTTATTACTTAATAATCCCAAAACCCTTTTGATCCCTTTACTTTTAATTAAGGGCTCATTAGCACCTTATATTATGGCGTAAACTCTACATTAGCAAACCCTAAGCCTAATCACTCAATCATGGCCGCCCACTCCATATTCATCAGCAACATTCTGAATTTCCATCAGCTTTCTCCTTAGTTTTTCTCAAGTTTCTTTCAAATAATCTCTTCCCTTCTCCGATGCACGTTCTACGCGACTATCTCAAAGTTTTCGAGCGTAAATAGGTAAGGGCACGGTCTATACCTCCTTTTTTTTATCAATCACATCATGATAAGTGTTTTGAATGGTTTTTGAATGATATTATATAAACCATCATTGTGCATTGAGTTTACATGATTTTTACACGAAAATATGCATATTTTAGGCCAAGATCCTCACGTTTTTGACATGGGTGAGGGGCTGCCGGATCTTGAGGTTTAGGGAGCATTTTTCAGCAGGTTTAAAAGTTTTTTAAGGGTGATATCAGTTCTGGATCCAAATGGGTAAGGGCCGATGGTGACCTCTTGATCCTAGGGTTCGAATGGCTAGATTGGGTGAAAGGAAGAGGCAGCCGTGCATGGCTCATTCCAGATGTTGGTTCAGGTCGTGTGTGGTCTGTGTCAGGGCTGGGAATGGTCCATGATCAGCGGGTAGAAGGGCTAGGCTTGGATCGAATCTTGATGACAAGCTAGGTTGAGTTTTGGGCAAGTTCGAGTGATCCCGATCGCAAGAGCTATAGACGTGGGTTAGGTTGGTCCAGTTAGGTCCATGTGGGTCTGTTCATTGTCATAGAGGGGTTAGCCAAGGTCTGGATGCAACGGTTTTGATTCTAGGGTCGAAGGTCGAAGGCTAGGTGCACTAGGGTTTGAATCTCATAATGGGCAGAAAATTCCAGCAGCTGATCGAGGGCTTTCGAGGGTCTTTGGTGGTGTGAAATAAATGATTTAATGGCTGATCATGTGTAAATAAGTCATGGTTTAAGTCGGAAAAAATTTTGGTTAAGTTTTGGGTGGATTCGGGTTAAAACCAGAACCCCGGTCCATGTTTTAAAATGAATTATATAAGTTATGAAGCGGCCTCGCGTTTGTGTCTAAGAAACAAATATAAATACGTTTTGAGGTGTTTTGAGGAGTTCGGTTTGCTTCGGGTCGAAATTTTGAGGTCCAGGGGTATAATGGTCAATTAGGGTTTCCAAGGGCAAAATGGTCCTTCTGCACCCGGATCGAGTTAGTAGTCCTGGCAGCGCCTTGATCACAATTTGACATGTTTTAAATGTATATGTTATATCAATCATGACTTTTATGTATATATGAAAAATACGTTGCATGCTTGATTTTAAAGAAATTTACGTATATGCATGATTTTTCTAAGTGATGAATACGATGACATTTTTTGAAGGATGTGAGTTGGTTGTGACTAATACGAATACAATAATACGATGACATGTAAGGCCAATGCTCAGTGGATGGGTAATACTGTCACTGATATACCTGTTGCCGGTTACCATTGTTATACGTAGATGAATCCATCGAATAGAGCTAATACGATAGAGCTGATAAGAAAGTCACAACTAATTAACTAAATTCAATTAAAGAAAATGAACATGTATGTGATGATATGTTGAGACATGTTTTGATAAGTTATGTTTTGACACGATATGTTTGAGTTCATGCTTTGAAGATCATGGAAGGTATTTTAATTACTATACTTTTCGCTGGTGCATGATATATATCTGTACTTGTTATAGCGGTTCAGGTGTGTTGAGTCTTTAAACTAACAAGGTGTGATTGAGGCACGTGACCATATGGTTGAGGAGACTGGAGGCGTTTAAGACTAAGTATGCTGAGCTGGGGGTGCACGTGAAAACCCGAAGACCTTGCATTTCTCCTGCATAATATGTTTATTAGACATGGGTTTAAGCAATATGGTTAAATGTTTTTGAATCTTGTTATACGATGTTGATTGATCAGACTTTTGTTATCTGTTCGAGTTTCTCTTTTAAATCAATAGAGTAGGAGATTCTTTTCATTTTATGATTTAATTAACTGCAGTTATTTTTATTAAGAGGTTGGATGACCTTTTAAAATGTATGTTTTACTTATTTAAATGTTGATGTGTGTTTATTTTCGGTGTTATCTTTTAAAAAAAAAATTTTAGTAGAATTTTAAAATGAGTGGACGTCTCATTTGATATCAGAGCAAGGGTTTTTGTAGAGAATTGTGCCACCGCCAGCTTCATAAGCTCGGTCGTCAAGCCTCAAGTCTGTAAGTTTAAATGTTTTTAATGCTATCACCTGCATGTTTACATGATATACATTTTACCGTACATGTTTATCTATCTATATGCATGTTACGACATGAAATGAGAAATTATATGATTTTCATGCATGCTGGCTTTATGGTGGAATTGGACATGATTAAGATTTTGGCTAATGGGCATTAGGAAAGGTTGAAAATGATTTGACTATATTGATTTTTGGTTAGTAGTACTGATGTTCTACTTTTTAGATCATAAGTTAGTCATGATGATTATGAATTCCTTTGGGACATGTAGAGTTTCTAAGAAAATTCTGATGATTTGTGGTTACTAGTTGAGTTAATTTTTGAGAATTTCATATAAGAAATAATGATTCGAAGAATACGACGATCTTTAGAAGTATAAAAACGTATTATTTAGGATTTTAGGTATTAATGAAAATGTAAGATTGGTTAGGAGAATTGAATTTGGGTTTAATAAGCTTAAAATTATTGAACTTTATGTTACGAGAAATCTATAAAATGGAATTATGAACGTCAAAAAACTTATGGGTAATTGTAGAATTTTGAAATTTAGGACCAATTGGATAATTTTTTAGGAAATTAGGAATTAATTTTGCAATTTTTTAAGAAATTTGGACACTGATTTAGCAATAAGTGAGAATTGAATTGTTTAAATGATAGGAATTTTTGATGATTTAGGCTTGAAGGGATATTTAGAACCTTGAAATATCTAGGTTATAATAAGAAATAGTAATCAAGGGCATTGTAGGATAATTCAATATTGGGCTTGAAAATCTAAGCATTAGTGGAATTATGTTGTGGCAAATTAAGAATTTGGAGTGATGAAAATTTAAGGTAAAGTTGATCAATTAGTTAAGTTATAAGGTTAGCCATTAAGTTAACATATTTTTGGGAACTTAAGGTTTGATTCATAAGTTTTAGTCATGATCTTAACAGCTAAAATTATACATTTGTTAGGGTTAAATTTTTTTTAGAAAGTTGGGTATGATTGATGGTCAGGTTACTTGAGAGACATATGTAAGAAATGAGATAAACACCGTGTCTTGAGGAATTTTTGAAAGTCATTAAGAAACTTGGGATTAAGTGAATATGTGTATTAAAATTGTGTTATATTTCAAGTTTATGAGATAAAGGTTCATATGAAAATTTTGGGTGAAATAAAAAACATAAAGGAATTAGTTGTGTCCAACATATATAACCAATGAACAAATATTAAGGTTTTAGTCGAGTAAGTAATCTAAAATCTCGATATGGGGATTCTAGAATTCTAGGGATTTTTAGTGAAGTCGAATTATTGTAGTTAGTCTAACATTAAACATGGTATAACTTTATTATCATGCCAAGAGTTTCACCTTTTCATCTCAACTTTAGGAAGTAAGTTATTCATTATTCAAAGTGTAAAAATTTGAATATGAAATTAACATGCTAATTATATAAATGAAGAAATAAAGGAAAAATATAGAGAGAAATATTATGAACTCAAAGGTTTGTTCATAGAATGAGGGATATCTCAATACATTGCAATGCACCCCTATTTATAGCCAAATTTGGGGAGACAACCACAAATAAAATATTATTTTTTTACACATAAATCTTTATTGGTGTTCCAAGATATTGTATTATATTACACATCACTTTTGAAAATCTTCTTCTCCGAATTTGCTTCTTCACATAAAAAGAAACATGTGGATAATTGAGTTTTCTAGTTGTGATATTTTTTTCAAACCATTTGACCAGATAATTTGAGAGATATGGTCAAAATACTACAGCATGGTAAAACTGCCACTCCTTTGGTAACTTTATTTGTTGCTTAATTTAATCCCAATTGTGAGAGGATTTTTATCTCATGCTTGCCACCAATATTGTAGATATTAACATCAACTTTCTACAGGTCCAAGAATTACCTTAATCCCATTTGCAACGCCAAATTTATTCTTATTTTATCGAACCTATAAAAAATAGTAAAAACATATAATTACACAACAACTTATATTTTATACAATTTATTATAAAACATATAATATTTAAACATTTAATAAAACAAAAACTATATATTTATATTATAAAACATTTAATTAATATACAATTTTTATGTTTATCACACCTCCCAACCAGCTTATTGCTAGTCCCTAGCAATTTAAGCGTTAATAGCAATACAAAACATATTGATTAATTTAAATAGAAATGTAATTAAAACTATCTAAGTGTTTAAATTAAATTTGAAAACTGTCAATGTTATATCAAGATCATCATAATTATAATTTATGAAATAATTTGAGATGATCAATTTAAAGCTTATTTCAGGTAGTTAAATGTACACGGCCTTCAGAAATTTCTAGTAAGAGTCTCAACTCCATGTCCTCACAGGTTAATAAATGTTTCAATTTATGGCAACGATTTCTCTCATGGAGTTGGAATACAGATAAATGCTCAGAAAAATGATTTACAGAATGCAGACAGACAAACGAGCCAAACTAATCAAAAGATAGAAAATCCATTGATTCAAAATCTAGTTGTTCTTATTATATATTTTTTCACGATATATATATATATATATATATATATATATATTTCATAACATCATGAAATCAGACTAAGTTTATGCTTTTTGACCACATATTTATTTAATTTGTACAATAAATTTCTCTCTTTCTTTTTTTTTATGAGAGATATATGGGTCGTAGCATATAACTTAAAAATTACATAGATCTTCAATATCTTTCTTTTTGTATTTTTCTCCTTTTTTTTCAGGAAATATCATTTTTTTTTCAAAATAAGAACTCAAGATCTAAACAATATATAGTCTCTCTCATGATCAATAAAGGCTCGAAGGCTGTTTTCTCAGTCCTCTCCACTCACTCACAAAATATGTGTGAGTTTAAAATTTTAGGCACTCTTATAAGGTATATCTTGGGCTATATACCTTAATACCTGATTTTATCACAATGGTTAATCACTCAAAAAGATTTCATAAATCATATTTTTTTATTGATCAGAATATTAAAATTGATTTTTTTTTTTCAAATAAAAATTTAAACATTCTTAAATAGATTAATGCATGTTCTAATTTAAATCTTTCAAACATGTAATGTATGACATTTTTGCAAAAATTACTAAGATACAAACAATAAACATGATTTTAAATTTTTTTTATTTTTTTTTAATTTTTTTTTATAAGTTTGTTCTCCCCCCAATCAGAATATGACATTGTCCCTAATGTCAAAATAACTATTAATTAAGAGTACATAATGAAAGTGATATCACCTGGAATTTTATTGAAGATAACAAACCGAAACAAACGCAAACCAATCCACGACTTTTGAATCAATGATCCAACTTCCTTTTCTTACTACTTGATTGCGACCAATTGATCTTTGTTATCAACGGATCAGGCTTATGAACAAAAGCTTCCAAATCATCAATTAATTGGTCGGCAGTCGAAGCACAGATGAGCATCTGTCGTGAATTTTCTGAAATGAAATTCTGTTCCACAGCTTTATCAAGAAATGTCAACAAACGTTTATAATAATTATTGATATTCAACAAGCCTTCATGTTTATTATGGATATTAAGTTGTGCCCAAGAAACAGTGTGAAAAATTTCTTCTAATGTACCAAAACCACCTGGTAGTGCGATAAAAGCATCAGAATTTTCAATCATTCGAGTGATTCTTTCATACATAGAAGAAATTTTTAATTCCTCCCCAATCGTAACACCTGTAATATTTCCTTCAACTAAAGCTGTAGGAATAATACCCAAAACCTGACTACCTCCAAGATGATCAGATGTTGAAACAGATCCCATTAACCCAATATTACCTCCCCCATATACCAAGTGAATTTTTCTCTCAGCCAATATCTTTCCAAGATTATTCGCTGCTTCTACAAACACTTCATTTTTTCCAGGACTCGACTCACAAAATACTCAAATATTTTTCAATGTTTGTGCAGAGGATCCAGCCATGTTTTTACTTTCTTTTTTTGTCTGCGAAAATAGAGAGAAAGATGAGAGATTTTATAGGGGTAATATGTTATCATGACAAAACTATGGTTCAAAGCTGTAAACAGAATAAATAGTAAAAACAATAATGACACACATGCATATAAACAGTAGTGTGATTGTGGCTCACAATTTTCCTCTGGTTTTACTTCCAGAAACGGCTTCAACGCCTTCTATGAGTCGAGGATATGCTTCCCATCCAATTTTCTTATAAATTGGCAAACAGGGTCTTTTTTAGTCGGATTCCCAAGACTATGACGCTCATCTTGGAATTGTTTCCATAAACGGAGAAGTTCAATATGCACATGTCCACTAGAATGCGTCTCAAGAGTCAATAAGATGTTATCTAAAGACTCCTTACTCAGCCCATTCTTAATGAAACCAATTTTATCTTCTCTGTTATTGGAAACACATCCCAAAGATCTCCATCGTTTGTCACAAGTCCATCTTGCACACTTATGACAAACCCCTAAATTTTGGCCCTTCGTTTTTCAGCATAAGTGCTTTTTCCTAATCCAGGCAAATACCGAATGAGCAATGATTGTGGAACTTCTCCTCCTAATCGGACCTTAGCTTCTATTACAAGACGAATATCTTCTGGAATTCCTTTTTGCATTAGCAATCTCAATCTTTCACACTTTCCTGCATAAATTTTTCTTAGAACATTTTCAGAAACAGAGAGAAAATATTTACAAATTTTTGAGAGAATTTCATCCATTTTGAAAAGAAAAGAAATGATTTTTTTTTATTTTTTTATCTTTGTATCAGCAATTGTGGGAAACTAATTTAACCGACTATGAGAGTCACGGAGTACCGTTATCTGCCATTTAACCGGGAAAATAAAAATATTAAGAAAACCTGAAATAAAAACAAACAAACTTAAATGCAACAACAAAAAAATAAAAAAATCAAGGATCAGAAAGGGAAATAAATTCTTCTTGAAAGATTTCATTTTCTAAAAATGGTTTAAGCCTTTGTCCATTTACTTTAAAAATATCAACATTTTTAGGATTTTCAATATCCACAGCTCCATAAGTATACACATGCTTTACAACATATGGGCATGTCCATCTTGATCATAATTTTCCTGGGAATATGTGAAGTCGAGAATTATAAAGCAAAACTTTTTTACCAATCTCAAAAGATTTTCTAAGAATTGTTTTATCATGAAATGATTTGATTTTTGCTTTATAAATACTTGAATTCTCATACGCGTCATTTCTGAGTTCATCAAGTTCATTAAGGTGCAATTTACGCAATTTGTTGGCATCATCCATGCTTGAATTTAAAGTTTTTATCGCCCAATAAGCTTTATGTTCCAATTCCACAGGCAAATGACAATGTTTTCCATAAACCAACCTATAGAGAGACATATTCAATGATGTTTTAAAAGCTGTTCGATATGCCCAAAGTGCATCATTAAGTCGCAGAGACCAATCTTTTCTATTTGAGTTAACAGTTTTTTCCAAAATTTGCTTTATCTCCCTATTAGCTAATTCAACTTGTCCATTTGTTTGAGGATGATAAGGAGTAGTTACTTTATGAGTAATACCATATTTTTTCATTAATGAAGCAAATGGTTTATTAACAAAGTGAGTTCCCCCATCACTTATCATGGCTCGAGGAATTCCAAATCTACTAAAAATATTTTCTTTTAAAAATTTGATGACGATTTTATGATCTTTGTTCGACATGGAATTGCCTCTATCCATTTGAAAACATAATCAACTGCAACTAAAATATACAAGTATCCAAATGACGATGGAAAAGGTCCCATAAAATCAATTCTCCAACAGTCAAAGATTTCAATTTCAATGATAGGATTCAAAGGCATCATGTTTCTTTTTGAAATCGCACCCAATTTTTGACAATTTTTACAGATCTTGCAGATTTCATGGGTGTCTTTAAACAAAGTGGGCCAATAAAATCCACACTGCAGGATTTTTGCAGCCGTTTTCTTTGAAGAAAAATGTCCTCCGCATGCTTCTGAATGACAAAATTTAATGACACTACTTACCTCATTGTCGGGTATGCAACGTCGAAAAATTTGATCCGGACAATACTTGAACAGATACGGATCATCCCAATAAAAGTTTTTTACCTCATTCAAAAATTTTCTTTCCTGTCACAAGAAAATTTACTATGTTAGCAAACCAAGGTGTAGTAGTAACTGAAAATAGATGTTCATCAGGAAAATTATCGTTAATTGGTGTCATTTCACAAGATGATCCAGTTACTAGTCTCGATAAATGATTGGCTACGACATTCTCGGTTCCTTTTTTATCTTTGATCACAATGTCAAATTGTTGGAGCAACAAAATCCATCGTATCAGTCGTGGCTTTGCATCCTGTTTGGTCAACAAATATCTAATAGCAGAATGATCAGTAAACACAATAGTCATTGATCCAATCAAATAAAAACGAAATTTATCTAATGCAAATATTACATCAAGTAATTCTTTTTCAGTTGTGGAGTAATTCATTTGAGCATTGTTTAAAGTTCTACTTGCATAATATATGACATAAGGCTTATCGTTTCTTCTTTGACCCAATACTGCACCGACTGCATAATCACTCGCATCGCACATGATTTCAAATGGTAAAGACCAATCAGGAGGTTGCATGATAGGAGCTGATGTTAAATGTCGAATGATTTTATCAAAAGCATTTTGACATTCTTGAGTCCACTCAAATGCAGTGTCTTTTGGTAAAAGGTTACAAATGGGTTTAGAGATTAAAATAAAGTCCTTTATAAACCTCCTATAAAATCCAGCATGTCCCAAAAATGAGCGAATTTCTTTAATGGTTTTTGGAGAGGGTAAATTAACAATGACATCAACTTTTGCTTTATCAACTTCAATTCCATGAGATGACACGACATGTCCAAAAACAATTCCAGAAGTAATCAGGTAATGACATTTTTTCCAATTTAAAATAAGACCTTTTTCCTCGCATCTTTTTAAAACATTTTCCAAATTTTCAAGACAATTATCAAATGTATTCTCAAAGACAGTTAAATCATCCATGAAAATTTCCAAACAATTTTCAACCATGTCGCAAAAAATTCTTAGCATACATCTTTGAAATGTTGCTGGGGCATTGCATAATCCAAATGGCATCCTTCCAAATGCAAATGTTCCAAAAGAACATGTGAATGTAGTTTTATCTTGATCTTCGAGTGCAATGAGAATATTATAATAACCTGAATATCCATTAAGAAAACAGTAGTATGGATGACCTGCTACTCTTTCTAAAATTTGATCCAAAAATGGTAATGGAAAATGATCTTTTCTAGTGGCGTCATTTAATTTTCTATAATCAATACACATCCGTCAACTAGATGGGACTCGACTTGTTAACAATTCACCTTTTTCATTTTTTATCACTGTGATGCCAGATTTTTTTGGAACTACTTGTGTTGGGTTTACCCACTTACTATCAGAAATAGGGTAGATAATCCCAACATCAAGTATTTTGAGAACTTCAGTTTTCACAACATCTTTCATGTGTGAATTTAATCTCCTTTGTGGTTGATGAGATGTTTTTGCATTTTCTTGTAAGTGAATTTTGTGAGTGCAAATTAGTGGATTAATGTCTTGGAGATCTTTTAGTGTCCAACCAATTGCATTTTTACGTCTTTTAAGCATATCAACAAATTTACCTTCTTGATCACTTTCTAGTTTGGAAGAAATTACCACTGGATATGTTTCATCTTCTTCAAGAAATGCATACTTCAATTCTTCTGACAAGGGTTTTAACTCCAATATGGGTGGTTCGTCTTTGTTCTCATATTTTGCATCAAATTCTTTCTCTGATCCTGGTAACGAGTGATACCTGATAAAATCATCAAGATCAATTTCAATATTTTCTTTAACACTTTCAATTGAACAAATATCTAATTGATCACGAGTACTACCTTCTTGAATGTTTTCTTCCACAAGAGTTTCAATAAGATTTTCATCTTCACTTTCATCTCCTTTGTCATGTGGTTGCTTACAAAGATTAAAAACATTGAGCTCCAAGGTCATGTTACCAAATGACAACTTCATTATTCAATTCCTACAATTTATAAGAGCATTAGAAGTTGATAAAAATGGCGACCCAGAATTACAGGAATTGCATTACAAGCTTCGATAGGTTGTGTATCTAAAACTATGAAATCGACAGGATATACAAAGTTATCAACTTGGACCAATACGTCTTCTACCATACCTCTTGGCACTTTAACAGATCTATCGGCAAGTAAAAGTGTTACCGAAGTAGATTTTAACTCGCCTAGATTGAGTTCTTGATAAACTGAATATGGAAGTAAATTCACACTAGCTCCAAGATCAAGCAAGGCTTTTTTAATCTTTCGTTCTCCAATAATACATGAAATAGTAGGACAACCAGGGTCTTTGTATTTTAAAGTATTATTATTTTGAATGATTGCACTTACTTGTTCGGCTAAAAATGCTTTCTTTTTCACATTCAATTTTCTTTTCACAGTGCACAAGTCTTTCAAAAATTTGGCATATGATGGTACCTGTGTTATTGCATCTAATAAAGAAATATTAACTTTTACTTGTTTAAAAATATCTTATATATCAGAATTCAAATTTGATTTTTTTGTATTTTTCAATGCATGAGGGAATGGTGGTGACACTGTCTGTTGAACCTCCTCTTCGCAAGTTATGGGTTCCACTTCTATACCCTTTGGAGTTGATTTATCATCATCTTCACAAGTTTCAAGAATGGATTTTTCCACAACCTTACCACTTCGAAGGGTAATAACAGATTTTACCCAATCCATCGGTTGAGTTCCAGAAGTTCCAGTTTGTGAATGATGATCCTTGGGATTAGACAGAGGTTGTGAAGGAAATTTACCTTTTTCATGAACATTAAGAGTAGATGCAAATTTAGCAAGAGTATCTTTCAAATCTGTTATGGTTTGAGCAGTTTGAGTATTAATAGACTCTTGCTTTGCAATGAAAGAATTCAATGTATCTTCCAAATTTCTTTTAGGGGGAGGAACATAAGGTGCATAATTTTGAAAATTTTGTTGATTTTGAAAATGTGGTTGTGAAAATTGTGCAGCATTATCATTCCTCCAACTAAATTTTGGATGATTTTGCCAACCTGGATTGTAATTTTGAGAAAATGGTTCAAAATTCGGCCTTTTGAAATTGTTCAAAACATTGGCTTGTTCATGGAGACATTTTTTAAAAGAGAGCAAAGTGGGAAAATCTTTTGTAAAATTATCACTTGTATCACAGATGTGACACGCAATTTCTTGAACAGATTTTAATTGACCATTCTTTTTCAATTCAAGTGCCTAAACTTTTCTTGCCAAAGAGGTAAATATAGCTTGAAGATCATGTTCATCTTTGAGAGTGTACATACCTCCACCAGATGTAGGAGATTGAATCTTGTTTGATGGTTCGATTGTACCTATAGTGTACCAATTTTGAGCATTTTCAGCTAATGAATCGAGATACTCAATTGCCTCGTTTGTATCTTTATCTTCAAATGTTCCATTACACATAAATTCAACCATTTGCCTACCTTTAGGTGTTAAGCCTTCATAAAATTGAGAAACAACTCTCCAAATTTCAAAACCATGATGTGGACAAAGATTAAGCAATTCTTTGTATCTATCCCAACACTGATAAAAAGTTTCTCCTTGTTTTTGAGTGAAAGTGATTATTTGCCTTTTGAAAGAATTTTTTCTATGAGATGGAAAAAACTTTTTCAAAAATTGTTGTTGCAATTCATCCCAAGTTTGAATGGATCCCGATCTAAGATTTTGTAACCAAGTTTTAGCTTTATCTTTTAAAGAAAAAGGAAAAATCTTAAGTCGAATGATGTTCATGCTACAATTTAGATCATTATATGTGTTGCACACTTCTTCAAATTCTCGTAAATGCATGTATGGATTTTCAGAATCTAAGCCATGAAAATTGGGTAAAAGTTGGATAATATCTGGCTTAAAATTGAAATGAGATGCATCAGGGGGAAAAACTAGACATGAAGGTGCACTAGTACGTGTAGTATTCATGTGATCTCTAAGTGTTCTTCGTCTATCATGATCATGTTGAGATTGAATTTCATCTTCATTTTCTTGGATGAGTTCTTCCGCCATGTTTTGTAAAAATAAAGGGTTGTTTCGAATGAGTCGACCACTAAGTGTACGTGACCAAATGCTCATGCAAATGCAAATGCAAAAGAATAAAAACACACAAAAGCAATAAAAATTCAAATAAAGAAAAATAAAGTATAAAAAAAATTAAATAGACTTGAAATTAAATTATACTTCCCCGGCAACGGCGCCAAAAACTTGTTGCGACTTCGATTGTTGCACTCCCAAGAGCAGGTTGTCCACAAGTAGTATAATTCGGTGAGTCCGAATATCGTATCCACAGGGAAGCTAAGGTAATTACAAGTCCACTACAATGTCTTTTTATTTTTATTTTTTTTAGTTGTTTGAATATTTAATTGGTAATTTTTAATTGTTCAAATTTTAATTAAGTAGTTGAGATTAAAAGATTTACTCTTGGTATTTTAATAAATTTAACATTAACGAACATTATTGAAATCCACTTAATAAAATGGTTCCAATATATTAAATAATCATATTTATATTATGTTATATATTATTATCTTATAAGTATATAATATATACCAAAACTTATAAATATTGTCAAGTATTTATTGTGCTATATATATATTTGTAAACACTAAATCAAGGTTCCCATTTTAAATGGTTGGTAAAACCAAACTAACATTTAAATGATACCAAGAAATTATTATTATGATATATTTATATATAGTAAATCAAGGTTCCCACTTTAAATGGTTGGTAAAACCAAACAAACATTTAAATGGTTCCAAAAATTTAATATTATAATATATTCATATATAATAAATCAAGGCATCCACTTTAAATGGTTGGTAATACCAAATTAACATTTAAATGGTTCCAAGAATTTAGTGTAACATATAGCAACAATAAATCAAAACTCCCACTTATAAGTAGGGTATAAAAATGCTTAAAGAAATAAATATAACATAAACAATAAATAATGATTAAATAATATAAAACATAGATTCTTACCTTTTAGTAACTTTATTATCATGCCAAGAGTTTCACCTTTTCATCTCAACTTTAGGAAGTTAGTTATCCATTATTCAAAGTGTAAAAATTTGAATATGAAATTAACATGCTAATTATATAAATGAAGAAATAAAGGAAAAATATAGAGAGAAATATTATGAACTCAAAGGTTTGTTCATAGAATGAGGGATATCTCAATACATTGCAATGCACCCCTATTTATAGCCAAATTTGGGGAGACAACCACAAATAAAATATTATTTTTTTACACATAAATCTTTATTGGTGTTCCAAGATATTGTATTATATTACACATCACTTTTGAAAATCTTCTTCTCCGAATTGGCTTCTTCACATAAAAAGAAACATGTGGATAATTGAGTTTTCTAGTTGTGGTATTTTTTTCAAACCATTTGACCAGATAATTTGAGAGATATGGTCAAAATACTACAGCATGGTAAAACTGTCACTCCTTTGGTAACTTTATTTGTTGCTTAATTTAATCCCAATTGTGAGAGGATTTTTATCTCATGCTTGCCATCAATATTGTAGATATTAACATCAATTTTCTACAGGTCCAAGAATCATCTTATTCCCATTTGCAACGCCAAATTTATTCTTGTTTTATCGAACCTGTAAAAAATAGTAAAAACTTATAATTACACAACAACTTATATTTTATACAATTTATTATAAAAAAATATAATATTTAAACATTTAATAAAACAAAAACTATATATTTATATTATAAAACATTTAATTAATGTACAATTTTTATGTTTATCAATTATCTAGGATAAACGAATTTCGGGGACGAAATTTAATTTAAGGGAAATAGATTGTAATGTTTCAAAAATTTGAAGGTCCATGTGAACCACGTGCATACAAGTTATCAAATTTCTTAGGTATTTTAATTAATTATTTTTTATGCGTTTAATGCATGTTTGTGACATGAATATGTTTTTTATTGCATGATTTATTAAAATTTCATGCATAAGAGCTTTAGTAGTTTTTGTGCTCGAACAAAGAACCGGGACCGGGGATAATTAAGGAAAATTATTTTTATTAAATAATTATTTTTAATTATTTAATATATGGCGTTAATAAGGGTGATTTTCAAAGAATCTTTTCTCAGTCTCTCCGGTGCACGTTCTATGCGACTATCTCAAAGTTTTCGAGCGTAAATACGCAAAGGCATGGCCTATACCTCTTTTTTCTCATCAATCACATCCTGATATGTGTTTTGAATGGTTTTTGCATGATAATACATAAATCTATCATTGTGCATTGAGTTTACATGATTTTTACACGAAAATATGCATATTTTACGTCATCATGCTCACGTTTTTGACATGGGTGAGGGGCTGCCAGATCTTTGCGGTTTAGGGAGCATTTTACAGCAGGTTTAGAAGGTGTTTAAGGGTGATATCATTTCTGACTTGAAACAAGTAAGGGCCGGTGGTGACCTCTTGATTCTAGGGTTCGAATGGCTAGATTGGGCGAAAGGAATAGGGAAGCCATTCATGGCTCATTCCAGACGTTGGTTCAGGTCGTGTGTGGTCTGTGTTAGGGATAGGAATGGTCCATGGTCCGCTGGTAGAAGGGCTAGTCTTGAATCGAATCTTCATGACAAGCTAGGTTGAGTTTTGGGCGAGTTCGAGTGATCCCGATCGCAAGAGCTATAGACGTGGGTTATCTTAATCCAATTAGGTCCACATGGGTCTGGTTATTGTCCTAGAGTGGTTAGCCAATGTAGGGACCCGGACGCTAATCATCTTTTAAATCGTCATTGGGACTAATCTGATCAATTATAATAAACAGGGTTCAAATTTTTTTTTTTTAAAACGCGGAAGGTAATGGAATCAAACTCCTATACATATCAGTATAAAAGTATAAATCTGATAAAACATACAAACATACACACTCAGGTTCAACAACTACTATCAAGTGTTTAAACCATATCTCTAGTCCAAGTCCGTAGTCTCCACTCTAATCTCGATCTGTCTTCACCTCTGTGACCCTGTACCTGCCCCACCTGTTGTCAAGTACATATACAAACAAGACAACAGCCGGATAACTCCGGTGAGATATAAATATCCCAGTATAAACAATGTATTAAATGCATTCATATAAAACATATATAAAAGCATAACAAACATCAAAACATGTATCTAATCTGACTACATGAATCAATGACTCGTGATCTAATCTTATCTTATCTCAAATCTAGGGATCCCAATCTAATTTAGACTTTGGTATTCTGTATCGAGTGTCTACGATAGACGTCGATCTACATCTAAAGCTTTTCGATACACCGTAAGTCTAGAGTCTTATCGGTTCTGAGAAAGACTCGGCGGTTCTGCCCTAGCTAGGCTGATCTGCCCTAGACTCGGACTCTGACTTTGTTCTAAGTCAATACATTAACATATCAATCTGATAATCTACAAATATCAATGCAATGATAAAGTATGTGATTTAGGGAATCTCAAGTCGAACCTAACTCGAGTTGTGCAATCCCGAATCAACATTTATTTATACCTTTCTTGCTGTCGATCTGATACAATCAAAGTCTTGATTCAAAGTCTGTCACGGTTCAATCTGGAAATGACAATATCAATATTCTGTATCAATATTCTAATCAAATCACAACATCTCTGTTTTATCAAATTCTGACAGTACAACAGTACAATCTTGCGATACTGATAATACTATATCAGTCTATATCAATTCCAAATGTTTACAATCAACCACCGTACAATCTGATATCAATTCTAGTCAATCTCATTCTGAAAATCATAATAATTCCATATGATATCCGTTTCTCAGTCTGACTTCGATTCTACGCTGTCTAACATGTCAAGAATAGCATATATGACGTGTATTCAATTCTAACATCATCATAATTTCAAAACATGTCAAAACGTAGTAAAACTTACGTCCAGTTGTAGCCTACGTCGATAGGAACACAGTACCGAAGTCAGATTCAAAATCAGACGGACGGATTTCTCACAAAAGGCGTAAGGATTTTCAACACTTTCACGGCAACTTCTCTCGATTATCTTTTGAGGATTTCTAAAGAATTGAAGCTTGATACGTATATTTATATATTGCATGCAACCATAAGATACGTGGCATGATTTTTCATAAACCACGTCTCGCGCTCGGGCGGACATAAAGTTCCGCCCGGGCGCGCAACTCTCGGCCCTCCTGCGTAATTCAGTCGCGCTCGGGCGGACAAGGACTTCCGCCCGGGCGCGAAGTGTTCGACTTTCTTGCTCACTCATAGGCGCTCGGGCGGACAAAGACTTCCACCCGGGCGCAACACTTCCGGCCTACATCTTAGCTTTTCATATTTCTTTGTCCAATCTGGTCTCGGAATGGCCCGGCTATAATTACATTAAAACATAATTAATAATCTCATATTAATAGAATCAAAATCTCGGGCATTACAGCCAAGGTCTGGAAGCGTCGGTTTCGAGTCTAGGGTCAGAGGTCAAAGGCTAGGTGCACTAGGGTTTGAATCTCATTACGGACAGAAAATTCCTGCAGCTGGCCGAGAGCTTTTGAGGGTCTTAGGCGGTCTGCAATAAATTATTTAAGGGCTGATCATGTGTAAATAAGTCATGGTTTAAGTTTGGGAAAGTTTCGGGTTGATTCGGGTTAAAACCGAGACCCCGGTCCAAATTTTTAAACGAATCTTATAAGTTACGAAACGACCTTGAGTTTATGTCTAAGAAACAAATATAATTATGTTTTGAGGTGTTTTAATGAGTTTGGTTGGCTTTGGGACAAAATTTTGGGGTTCAGGGTATAATGGTCAATTAGGGTTTCCAGGGGAAAAATGGTCATTTTGCCCCCGGGTCGAGTTAGTATACCTTGCAGCACCCTGATAGGAATTTGACATGTTTTAAATATATATGTTATATCGATCATGGCTTTTTATGTATATATGAAAAATATATTGCATGCTTGATTTTAAAGAAAATTTATGTATATATATGATTTTATATGTGATGAATACGATGACATGTTTTTGAAGGATGAAAGTTTGTTGTAACGTCCCGAAAATTTAAAGATCCACGCGAACCACATGCATACGATTTATTAAATTCTCTTGTATTTTAATTAATTGTTTTAATTGTATTAATTAATTATGTTGTGCATATTTGCTTGTTTAAAATATTTTTTTTTACATGGTTTCACTAAAATATATTTTTTAAAGGTTATTCAAGTTGCGATCGAGGAACGGAGACCGATGGCTGAAAATAGAAAATGTTTTTATTGGTTAATTGTTTTTAATTATTTAAAATATGAGTTATGCTTTTTCCTATTTTTGAAAATAAGGGGTTTTGAGGTGATTTTATACGCTGGGACGTAATTTTTATCGGTGTCGGATTTTCAACAAAAATACGAACGTGTTTGCAACCCGGCTAATAAATTCACAAACTTTTCTATTCAAAATGATTTTAAATATTTTAATTATTTACTAATGGGCTTAATGGACCTATTATAATATATTAATGGGCCTAAGCTTGTGTTATGAGTTTTAATTGAAATAAAAAGCTAAGAATCCTACCCAAAACCCTCAAAATAACTCACGCCCACCCCCATAGCAACAAGGACTCTTTTTCCAACAGCACTTAACCACATGATTTTGAAGGGAAACTCACGTAAATTGAAGGAAAAATTCAGCCTAGGAGTCTACGTCGCCGTTCTTCGCAATCGTCAACGGTTTTTCTTGCGTTAAATACGCAAAGGCACGCCATATTCTTATTTTACTCATCATCACACCATATTATATAATTGTTCATGAAATTGCATGGAAAAACAAGATTCACTTTTCTTATGTACGTTTTTGTGCTTCATCATGAATTTGAAAACTTTTAATTGATTCAAAAACATGTTTATTATATTAAGAAGGGGCTGCCATGTCTTAGGAAGTTATAGGACAGGTTTTACACAAGTTTTAGAATCATTAGAAGCAACAATAACACTGCACAATACAAGAAACACAAAGCTGGAAACCATCGGGTACTGTCACGTTGAGTGTAGGGCCTTGGTTGGAAAGGTTTGGTGGCTTGGATTGGCTTTGGTTGGCACCACGGCTTGGCTAGGGACGTGGTTGAGTCAAGGGAAGAGTCCTAGCCACGCTAGGACTCGGGGTAAGAGGCTGGGGAGGAGTCCTAGCAAGCTAGGACTCCACCCGAGAGCCCAAGGGAACATGCGCAGGTTTCAGAAGTTTTGGCAGGGAGGAGGGGCCCGGATAGGGGGCAGGGCTGGGTTAAGCTAGGTCCTTTATGGTCTAGAGAAGGTGGTCCAGGGTCGAGACAAGGGCTGGTATGGGTTGGTTCAGGCAGGGCACGAGAAAAACTAGAAACGTGAGGGAAGCATGTAGCGCACAGGTTGCTGCCTTCTTCAGGTGGCTCGTACGCAGGGTCATGGGGCTGGGTCGGTCTGGGCTTGGTCTGGGCATGGTCTAGGGAATGTTAGTGTCGTGAGGGGTCGAGTGGTTAGGGCTTGGAGGTGTCCTAGTTGACAAGGGAACCTAATACACTAAGAATACGAACTCACGCACACATGCAGAATAAAGGGGGTATGGTTTCAGCAGGCTTTAAGCAAGCATGGGCCGTGTTTTCGGGCTAGGCTTGGTCAGTAGGGTCCCTAGGTGGGTTGGCTAGGTTTTGGCTCAAGGTGGCTCAGGCGTGGCTCGAGTAAATTAGGAGATGGCTCGGTGTGTTCAATAAGGTGTCAAAAACAAAAATTAAAAGGCAAAAATTGAATCCAAGGGTCCACGGGGGTGGCTCATGACTTGGACGGGTAGAATAAATCTTAAAAAGGCTATGTTTAAAATTTGGGATCAAAATAACGAGTTTTGGATTTATCCGGGATTTAATCGACGCACAAAATGCTAATTAACGTATAACGGCCCGAAAATTCGTGTTTGAATATTTGCGAAAAAATTAAAAATTTTCTTTGTAAAGTAAGTAAAATGCCTCATTCATAAAATAGACCGTTAAATAAAGTTTAAACGTTAAAAATAGCAGCGGAAGAAATTATTTGTTTGCAAAAGAACAATTTAAGAGTAATCCAACAACGGATAAACTGTTTGAGCATAAAAATGGTAAATGCTAAAATGAAGTCCTCGGGTTCCACTACTGCCGACCCAAGCTAGCTCACTGGTCCCCGCCCTCGGCCCCGGCATCATCAGTACCTACAACAATAAAGTCTAGTGAGTCTAAAGACTCAACATGCATATATCGTAAATACCGAGTAAATATAGTAAAAATTTCATGAGAGTAAAAATATCATGTCAAGAGGCACAATGTGAAAATAACATATCATGAGCGATTATAATACGTGCATAACTGAACTGAAAGTCGTAGTGAAAATGTTTGCTCCTTGGAACCCTGTACTGAAATAGCCTGTAATAAATTTTCTATTGAGATTATGGTCTACGCAAGTGGCCCCTGCACTGAAACTGACCGGTAACTGGCGACCGGATAATAAAATGCTCCCATGACCGGTAACTGGTGACCTGGTAAAATAGTAAACGTCTGATCAGACTATGCCACAGTATATTGGGTGGTTCAAACTGAACTGACCGGTAACTGGCGACCGGACCGGTAACTGGCGATCGGACCGGTAACTGGCGACCGGATTTAGCAATAATCCCATGATAGTGAAATGGCCACAAGCAATATCGCATACTCTCAAAAATGAACATTTTATATTTTGATGCACGTAATATAATTAAATGGCACAATTACATATCCTGTAATAATTTACTGCTTGGATTGGATCGCTCCTAGGCTCGCTGCAACCAAAATATGCCATGAAAAATATGCAATAGATTTATGGGACCAAACTATGCAATAACATTCGAAAATGTGACAATTACACCGAACGACTTCGTATTTAATCATGACTCCGAACCAACCCGAGCCAACACTGAAACATCATATAGTCATGATTAAAATAAGTTTAAAATGATGAATTAATGCCCTAAAATGATGCAAGTCGAATTTGAGGTGAATGGAGGCCAAAACATGAAACGCTCTTTCGAGAGTCAATTAGGCACATCGCACCGTAAATTCTCGTATGACCTCAAAAATGATCCGAATCACGAACGGCCAAAAACATGACCTTCCTAACTTGATGAGGCACTGTCCAGTCCAAGGCCATAGGCTAAAACCCAACTGAGAACTCGAACGAGCCACTGAACCGTCACAAAAAGTTGCTGTCAAAAAATACAGCAGCTGTGCTTTGGTTTCTTGCGTCGGTTGCGAGGCTAATGGCCATTGGGGATTGAACCACCGACCAAAACCTCTTACTAACATCCCAAGGAAAGATTTGAACCATGGCTAAGGGCCCTAGGCTAGCCACAATTTGCATCACACCATAACTCCATCGAAAGTCACACCCGAGAGCACCCTTGCATGCGTGTGGTGTCTTGCTTCGTTTGTTGTCTCGTGTCGTTCCAGTGGCCATTTGATTGACCATGGAACAATCTAGACATCTAGGGGCCTGGTATGAACCGTGGTTAGGGGCCATAGGCCAACCAAGATACACACCATCCCTCAAAACCAAAAGTTACACTTGCTGAATTCGAAAGGGGCGAAGGGCTGTTCTTTTTGTTTGATTTAAAAACCGATTCAACCATGGACCATGCCTCAAAAGGGTGACTTGGTCACGTCTTAGACATAACCAGGAGATGTTCTAACCATGGCTATATCCCTTAGGGCAGCCAAGATCAGATCCATCAACCTTTGACATCAAACAAGAAAATCGAATGCAAATGGTGACATGATTGGGGAGTTGCTGTCATCTCGATTTCCAGCAAGCATGGGGGCTGAAATAATGGACCAAAGTAGTCCTTATCCATCCTAGAACATGTCTTTATGTAGCCTTGGGACCCTGGAACCGAACCAATACTTGAAACCCACAAAACAAAGCAACCCATGAAGAGCATCATGAAACCGAAAAATTCTGCATGTTTTATTTCAAAATGTTCTTGACATATTTCGGTTTTTGCATGAAATGATGATCATGTAATATAAAAATAATGATAGTAGGACTTGATTGAAGAGTCAAGGAAGAATATATGCATGCCTGGTTTCGTTTGAAAGAAAAACGAAAGAATGAGACGATCCGGCGCGGAGGAGGTGGAGCATTTTCTTATCTTGCTTCTTGCTCGATTTTTCTCTCTTGTTTCTAGCTATGAGGATCACGATTTTTCTACTCTATAAGCTCTGAATTTCGGATATGGTGGGAGGGAGAATGATGGTTAGGAGAGTGAGGGAGATCCAATAATAAAGGGATCCAAATGGTATGACCAAGTCTCCCTCTTTTGAATTTTGAATTTGCTTGTTATCAAATGATTTTTGGAGGGATACAAGGGTGGAGTGTGGACGATTTTTGCATGTCCAACAAGGCTAGGATAAGATTGATCATTAATTAAATGGTGCTAGAAAAAAAATGAAGAGATTATCCTACTAATTAAATACAAAGAAAGGGTCAAAGGTGTTGAGTTGGCAAGGTAATGCTTAGTCATCTAAGGGTAGGGGTGGGTACGGTACGGTATACTGTACCGAACTACGGTACCGTATACCGTACCGAAAATATCGGTATGGAATTTTTCCATACCGATACCGATACCGATACCGAAATTTCGGTATACCGCACATTCGGTATACCGAATTTTCGGTATGGAAAAAGTTCATACCGGTACCGTACCGGCACCGAAAATTTTGTCGGTATACCAAAAATGTGTTTTCGGTATACCGACATTTTTTCGGTATACCGAACTTAAATTTTAAAAAAAATAATAATAAAAAATTATTTTCGGTATTTCGGTATATACCAAAATACCGAAAAAAAAAATATTTCATACCGATACTGATACCGAACATTGCGGTACGGTATGATACCGTACCGATATGTTCGGTATACCGATTTTTTCGGTTAGTTCGGTATTTTTTTCGGTACGATTTTTCGATATTTCCGTATTTCGGTATTTTTTCCCACCCCTATCTAAGAGGGCCGAAAATTCATCTAATAAATGGAAGGAAATATTGTTTAGTTAATAAATTTTAATACCTTAAGAGCCTTACCTATCACTAATTAATTTAGTGAACTAACCCCTTAATTATGGAACTTAAATGAATTTATTTTCTACTCACCTCAAGTAACTTAAATAATTCCTTAAACTTTTTTATTAACTTTAATTAACTTACTTGCTAGCTAAAATAAATTCTGGAAATGATTTTTAAATCTTAAATTTTATCTCTAAACTCCAATTCCAGTCCGGTCTCACTGAATTAACTGAAATGATAAAAATCAAACTACTATGATAAAATAATTAAATTAAGGAAAAGCATTTAAATACTCATGCAATAAAAATCATTTTAATTTAAATACTAGAATTATGCATGGCTTATACGTAGTCTAAGTTACGGGTTCTACAATCCTTCTCCCCTTAAAAGAAATTTCGTCCTCGAAATTAAGACTCACCGAATAATTCGAGGTAACGATCTCTCATCTCTGGCTCAGACTCCCATGTAGCTTCCTCCTCAGAATGGTTAAGCCATTTGACTTTGACTCGCCTAACCAGCTTGTTCTGAAGCTTCTTCTCCTGCCTGTCTAGTATCTGCACTGGTCTCTCCTCATAAGATAGGTTCGAAAAAAGCTGCAACGGCTCGAAGTTCAAGACATGCGAAAGGTTCGCCATATACTTCCTCAGCATAGAGACGTGAAAGACATTGTGTACTCCGGCTAGATTCGGCGGAAGAGCCACACGATAAGCTAGCGTCCCAACTCCGTCGAGGATCTCAAACGGTACAATGAATCTCGGACTGAGCTTCCCTTTCTTCCCAATTCTCATGACACCCTTCATAGGTGCCACCTTCACAAAGACATGGTCGCCGACAGCAAACTCTAAATCTCTCCTCCTCTGATCTGCATAACTCTTCTGTCGACTCTGAGCAGTCCTCATTCTATCACGGATCCGGGCTACTACGTCGACAGTCTGCTGAATAATCTCTGGACCCAACTCTGCTCTCTCTCCTACTTCATCCCAATGAACAGGAGATCTACACTTACGGCCATATAGTGCTTCATAAGGAGCCATACCTATAGACGACTGAAAGCTGTTGTTATAGGTGAACTCTACCAATGGCAAGTTCGACTCCCAACTCCCAGAGAAATCAATGACGCAAGCGCGGAGAAGATCCTCTAAAATCTGAATGACTCGCTCTGACTGCCCATCTGTCTGAGGATGGAAACCTGTGCTAAACAGCAACTTCGTCCCCATAGTCGAATGCAAACTCTTCCAAAATGAGGAAGTAAATCTGGGATCTCTGTCAGATACGATAGAAACTGGAATACCATGAAGTCGGACTATCTCCCGGATGTACAACTCTGCATACTCAATCATGGTGAAAGTCGTCTTAATAGGTAAGAAATGCGCTGATTTGGTAAGACGATCAACAATCACCCAGATGGCATTCGATCCTCTGGCTGACCTCGGCAATCCGGTCACAAAGTCCATGGTAACATTCTCCCACTTCCACTCGGGAATAGGAAGAGGCTTGAGCATACCTGCCGGTCTCTGATGCTCCGCCTTCACTAACTGACAAGTCAGGCACTCGGATACAAATTGTCTGATGTCATTCTTCATCCCTGGCCACCAATACAATAGCTGCAGATCCTTGTACATCTTCGTACTGCCTGGATGAATAGAGTACGGCGACGTATGGGCTTCTGATAAGATATCTGCTCGGATAGAATCGCTACTAGGAACCCATATCCTGTCTCGGTACCTCACAATACCATCACTGACTGAATACAAGACACTGCCCTTGGCCTCATCTCTCTGCTTCCTCTTGGCCAACTCCTCATCTGCTGACTGACCACTGCGAATGCGGTCCAAAAGGGAAGACTGAATGGTCAAGGTAGATAGACGGGGAACTCTACCTTGAGGATAATCTCAAGATCAAACCTTTGCATCTCAAACTGAAGAGGTTTCGAAACTGTCAAATGGGTCATCGCTGCAACTTTCCTGCTCAATGCATCCGCAACTACATTAGCTTTACCTGGGTGGTAGCTAATGTCACAATCATAGTCCTTCACAAGCTCCAACCAACGCCTCTGACGCATATTCAGCTCCTTCTGCGTAAAGAAATACTTGAGGCTCTTGTGGTCGGTAAAGATCTGGCACTTCTCTCCATATAGATAATGCCTCCAAATCTTCAAGGCAAAAACTACTGCGGCCAACTCTAGATCATGGGTAGGGTAGTTCTTCTCATGAGTCTTCAACTGTCTAGAAGCATATGCTATCACCTTCCCATGCTGCATCAATACGGCGCCAAGACCGAGCTTCGAAGCATCGGTATACAGTACAAACTCACCGGACCCTGACGGCACTGCCAAAACTGGTGCTGAGATAACAGCTTGTTTCAAAGTATCGAAGCTCTTCTGACACTTCTCGCTCCAAACAAATTTCACATTCTTCTTTGTCAGTGCTGTGAGTGGAACTGCAATCGAAGAGAATCCCTTAATGAACTTCCGATAATATCCTGCTAAGCCAAGAAAACTGCGGATCTCTGATGCATTCTGCGGCACAACCCAATCTCTGACTGCTGCAACTTTCGCTGGGTCTACCTCAATGCCACTGCTGGAAACAATGTGGCCTAAGAACGCCACCTTCTCTAACCAGAATTCGCATTTACTGAACTTTGCGAATAATTTGTGCTTCTTCAATGTCTGCAACACTGTGGTCAGATGCCGGCTGTGATCCTCCCGATTCTTGGAGTAGACGAGAATGTCGTCTATGAAAACTATCACAAACTGGTCGAGATACGGCTGAAATACGCGATTCATGAGATCCATGAAGATCGCTGGCGCATTCGTCAAACCGAACGGCATCATAGGGAACTCGTAGTGACCATAACGAGTCCTGAAAGCTGTCTTTGAAACATCAGCATCTCTCACCCTCGACTGGTGATAACCGGAACGCAGATCTATCTTAGAGAAAATCGAAGCTCCCTGCAACTGGTCAAACAGATCCTCAATCCTCGGAAGTGGGTATTTATTCTTCACTGTAACCCTGTTCAACTCCCGATAGTCAATACAAAGCCTCATAGTGCCATCTTTCTTCTTAACAAACAAGACTGGCGCGCCCCAAGGTGAGAAACTAGGGCGAATGAACTCCTTGTCAAGAAGTTCCTGAATCTGCTTCTTAAGCTCTGCCATCTCTGTCTGTGCAAGTCGGTACGGTGCTTTTGAGATCGGAGCCGTACCTGGCATAAGCTCGATGGAAAACTCCACCTCTCTCTCAGGTGGCATACCAGAGACGTCCTCAGGAAAAACGTCTAAGAAGTCTCTAACAATCGGAACATCTGAGGCTGACTGACTGGGCGCCTCGGGGACAGATACAAAGGTTGCTAGAAACGCCCGACACCCTCTATGCATGAGCTTCCTAGCCTGGACATAAGGAATAATACGTGGTAGAGGAAAGTACCTGTCTGGCTCGAATAAGAACTGCGTCATTCCAGGCGGTCCGGACTAGAACAGATCTCCGCTGGAAGTCAATCAAAACTCTGTTCCGCAGTAGCCAATCCATCCCTAGAATAATGTCAAACTCTGGCATCGGCAGTACGATAAGATCCGCATAAACAAGGTTGCCATGGAGCTCAAGATCTATGTCTCGGATCACATTGGTGGCTGCCATCTCCTCGCCAGACGGCAGTTGTGGGGACCCGGACGCTAATCAGTTCTTAATCGTCATCGGGATCAATTTACTAATCAAGTAATTAGGGTCATAAATTTTTTTTTTTAATGCGGAATGTAGTGAAATCAAACTAATATAAAACTCAGTATAAAATAAAGTACCAGTCCTGTACCGTCTACAGATCAGTAAAAACTAAGGTTCAACATCTAATTATCAAGTGCTAAAACCCTATATACATCAAAGTCCGAAGTCTCCACTCTATCACGATCTCTCCTCATCTCCTGGACCCTGATCCTGTCCCACCTGTTGTCATGTACACATACAAACAAGACAACAGCCGGATAATTCCGGTGAGAATATAATCCCAGTATAAATCAACGAAACATGCAATCATATAAACAAATATAAAGCATGTAACAGATAACAGTAATATGTATCAAAATCTGAAACATAATCAATATCAGACTGTCGACAATACTCGTAACTCTACAATTCAGACTAGACTCAATCCTAGTCTAGGAATCCCGTTTTCCAGAAGTTAGCATTCCCATATCGACCAACAGTAATAGAAAAGACTCCAGTTCTATCCACGTCGATAGGGTATCGATCACCAGAAATAGAAAAAGGTCTGATTATATCCACACCGATATGGTATCGATCACCAGTAATAGAAGGAACTCTAATTCTATCCACACCGATATAATATCGATCACCAGTAATAGAAGAAGCTCCAATTCTATCCACACCGATACAACATCGATCAACAGTAATAGAAGAAACCCAAATTCTATCCACATCGATAGCCAATCATCCGGTGACAGACTTTGGCACTATCGCCAATACACTATCTTGTGACATCGTGCAATGTGCCCGTGGCGATCCCGCCACTATCAGGCACTTCTGTCACAAGATTACTCTTCTAATACCTGTTATCTATAAATCAAGAAAACAAGTACATCAATCAAATCAATGCAAATATTAATGCAATAAAGTAAAGTATGTGATTTAGGGAAACTCAAGTCTAAACCGACTTAAGTCAATCTCCCAATACCACATTGACTTATACCTTTCGTTTGTAGTCACTGTCTGAAGCAATATCAGTTCTGAACTCAAGACTGTCTCTGTAAATCTGAAACGACATATTGAGAATCATAATATCAATATTCCATTCTCAATTCAACACTGAATCTGATTAATCCGGATTTAATTCAAATAACAGCATAACGGCACAATCTCAGTATCCCCGTCAATACCATATCAACAGACATCAATTACAAATCATAACTCATATCCGATACAATTTGTAATCCATCCATAATCCAAATCTGTCCGATTTCAGATCAATATAATCAAAAAATCATAACAATTCCATAAGCAGTCCGTTTCTTAATCTGACTTCGATTCTATGATGTCTAACATGTCAAGAACATCATATATGACGTGTACTCAATTCCAACAACATCATAATTTCAAAACATGTCAAAACGTAGTAAAAATTACGTTCAGTTGTAGCCTACGTTGATAGGAACACAGTACCTTAGTCAGATTCAAAATCAGACGGACGGATTGTACACAATCGCGACTCCACGATTTCAAAACAATTTTGACAACGTTTCCTTCGCTTTCCCCTTTTCTGATGCTTAAAACGTATATGTTGATATATATATATATATATATATATTCATACACGTACATGCAACAAGGCAAATAGCTCACTCTCCGCGCAACACGTCTCGCGCATATGCGCGACCTAAATCGGCGCATATGCGCGAGACCTTCTGGTCTTCGCACATTTCTTCTCGGCAGCTCGCGCATATGCGCGACTTCATACCGTGCATGTGCGCGATGTCCTCTGGAATTCATATTTGGCTGCTGGCCATCTCGCGCATATGCGCGCCCTCAAGTCACGCATATGCACGCAATGTTCTGTCCGCGCATCTTTCTTCTCGCACAGGTCGCGCATGTGCGCGCCACTCCTCGGCGCACATGCGCCCAAAGTTCTGGTCTCGCACCTCCCTTGCTAATCATATGATACCACAAGCTATATAAATCAAATCTCGGAGGTTTCCTTCATAATCACATCAACTCAGACTCAATAATCTTAAATTAACACGATGTAAATTCTCGAGCATTACAGCAGTACTACGGAATAGGCTATATCTAGCCCAATGGTCTTAACCTTGAGGAAATTAGCAAAGACCTCTGAAATGAATGAGTGAGTGGCCCCTGAATCTATCAAGGCCTTTGTAGCGGAACCGGATATAAAAATTCTCCCTGAATGATCGGAACTCTAAGTTGAACCCAATAGTTACAAAGACTAAACTTATAGACATGCAAAGGTTGAAGTTCTTCTAACTTAAATTTCCAAAATATTACAAAGTTGAGCATGCAATCCTATCGCAATTCTATGTTCAAAATATTAACCCAAAACATTAAGTTCCAAATGCAGACTCAAAGCATAAGGTACCTGTCATAAGCATCGTATCCGGGTTCGTCTCCGTGGCATGGAGAGCAAAAACTCTGCCTTGGGTAGGCAGATTCCTCTGAGGGCACTGCAGAAATAAGTGGTCTGGACTACCACACCAATCACACTTTCCTGAGCTGTACATACATGCTCCAGGATGGCGATGTGAGCACTTAGGACAGACTGGGCGCTCAAGAGCCCTCGGGGTTGGGCGTCCCCGCTGCTGCTGCTGCTGCTGCTAACCTCTGTTTCTAGGCGGCCCGTGGAAAGGCCTCTTGTTCTGCTGCTGATGCTGCTGAGGAGGGGGGCGGTGCGGTACCTGGGCTGGTCGCTTTCCCAAGCGATCTCTCTCGATATCACGCTGATCCTGCTCTGCGGCTAGAGCTTTGGAGACAGCGACCTCATAAGAAGTAGGGTCGGACACCCTAACATCACGGCGCAAGATCGGCCGTAGACCCACCAGAAAATGCATCATCTTGGCTCTAGCATCATTTGCGATCAGGGGTACAAAATGACAACCCCTCTCGAACTTACGGATGAACTCCGTAACAGTCATATCTCCTTGCCTCAAGCTCATAAACTCAGTGGTCAACCTGGTGCGCACTTCCTCAGCAAAGTATTTGGAGTAGAACACCTCCGTGAAGCGCACCCAACTCAGCGTAGCCACGTTCAGGGCTACCGATGCTCCTTCCCACCATAAGCGGGCATCTCCTCCGAATAAGTAGGTGGCACATCGGACTCTGTCTGCATCTCCAAGCTCCATGAACTCGAAGATAACCTCGACGGACTTGATCCAGTCCTCAGCAATCATGGGGTCAGACGTCTCAGAAAACTCCTTCGGACGCATCTTCATGAATCTTTCGTAGACAGCCTCGGGCCCTGTCAGCCTGGTCGCCACAACATGGTTCCCCGCAAACTGTGCGAAGAACTGCGTCATCCTAGCTAGCATCTGGGCATTCATGTCCGGTGGATGTGGAGGTGGTAAGTCTCTCTCCTGCCTCCGCTCCTCCCTGTCCTCTTGGCGAGGCTCCTCATCTCTATCGCGCTCGAGGATGCGCCTAGGGGCATACTGTTCCATACTTAACCCATACGTAACTAATATGCATAATTCCATAATTTATTTAAATTTAAAATACTGAACAAATAAAATGAATCTGAACATAAAATGCTTCATGAAATCATGCCGTTAAAAATAATTCATGCTTTAAATAAAATGCGTAAATGTAAACTTACAGACCGAAGACGTGACTTCGTAAGCTTCTCGTGGTCAGTAGTAGTACAACCCTATACAGAACCATTGCTTTGATACCAGCTATAACGGCCCGAAAATTCGTGTTTGAATATTTGCGGAAAAATTAAAAATTTTCTTTGTAAAGTAAGTAAAATGCCTCATTCATAAAATAGACCGTTAAATAAAGTTTAAATGTTAAAAATAGCAGCGGAAGAAATTATTTGTTTGCAAAAGAACAATTTAAGAGTAATCCAACAACGGATAAACTGTTTGAGCATAAAAATGATAAATGCTGAAATGAGGTCCTCGGGTTCCACTACTGCCGACCCAAGCTAGCTCACTGGTCCCCGCCCTCGGCCCCGGCATCATCAGTACCTACAACAATCAAGTCTAGTGAGTCTAAAGACTCAACATGCATATATCGTAAATAACAAGTAAATTTAGTAAAAATTTCATGGGAGTAAAAATATCATGTCAAGAGGCACAATGTGAAAATAACATATCATGAGCGATTATAATACGTGCATAACTGAACTGAAAGTCGTAGTGAAAATGTTTGCTCCTTGGAACCCTGTACTGAAATAGCCTGTAATAAATTTTCTATTGAGATTATGGTCTACGCAAGTGGCCCCTGCACTGAAACTGACCGGTAACTGGCGACCGGATAATAAAATGCTCCCATGACCGGTAACTGGCGACCGGGTAAAATAGTAAACGTCTGATCAGACTATGCCACAGTATACTGGGTGGTACAAACTGAACTGACCGGTAACTGGCGAACTGATTTAGCAATAATCCCATGATAGTGAAATGACCACAAGCAATATCGCATACTCTAAAAAATGAACATTTTATATTTTGATGCACGTAATATAATTAAATGGCACAATTAAATATCCTATAATAATTTAATGCTTGGATTGGATCGCTCCCAGGCTCGCTGCAACCTAAATATGCCATGAAAAATATGCAATAGATTTATGGGACCAAACTATGCAATAACATTCGAAAATGTGACAATTACACCGAACGACTTCGTATTTAATCATGACTCCGAACCAACCCGAGCCAACACAGAAACATCATATATTCATGATTAAAATACGTTTAAAATGTTGAATTAATGCTCCTAAAATGATGCAAGTCGAATTTTAGGTGAATGGAGGCCAAAACATGAAACGCTTTTTCGAGAGTCAATTTGGCACATCGCACCGTAAATTCTCGTATGACCTCAAAAATGATCCGAATCACAAACGGCCAAAAACATGACATTCTTAACTCGATGAGGCACTGTCCAGTCTAAGGACATAGGCTAAAAGCTAACCGAGAACTCGAACGAGCCATTGAACCGTCACAGCAAGTTGCTGTCCAAAAATACAGCAGCTGTGCTTTGGTTTCTTGCGTCGGTTGCAAGGCTAATGGCCATTGGAGCGTGAACCACCAACCAAAACCTCTTACCAACATCCCAAGGAAATATTTGAACCATGGCTAAGGGCCCTAGGCCAGCCACAATTCGCATCACACCATAACTCCATCGAAAGTCACACCCGAGAGCACCCTTGCATGCGTGTGGTGTTTTGCTTCTTTTGTTGTCTCGTGTCGCTCCAGTGGCCATTTGATTGACCATGGCACAATCTAGACATCTAGGGGCCTGGTATGAACCGTTGTTAGGGGCCATAGGCCAACCAAGATAAACACCATCCCTCAAAACCAAAAGTTACACTTGCTGAATTCGAAAGGGGCGAAGGGCTGTTCTTGTTGTTTGATTTAAAAACCGATTCAACCATGGACCATGCCTTAAAAAGGGTGACTTGGTCACGTCTTAGACATAACCAGGAGATGTTCTAACCATGGCTATATCCCTTAGGGCAGCCAAGATCAGATCCATCAACCTTTGACATCAAACAAGAAAATCGAATGCAAATGGTGACATGATTGGGGAGTTGTTGTCATCTCGATATCCAGCAAGCATGGGGGCTGAAATAATGGACCAAAGTGGTCCTTATCCATCCTAGAACATGTCTAGATTTAGCCTTGGGAGCCTGGAAACGAACCAATACCTGAAACCCACAAAACAAAGCAACCCGTGAAGAGCATCATGAAACCGAAAAATTCTGCATGTTTTATTTCAAAATGTTCTTGACATATTTCGGTTTTTGCATGAAATGATGATCATGTAATATAAAAATAATGATAGTAGGACTTGATTGAAGAGTCAAGGAAGAATATATGCATGCCTGGTTTCGTTTGAAATAAAAACGAAAGAATGAGACGATCCGGCGCGGAGGAGGTGGAGCGTTTTCTTAACTTGCTTCTTGCTTGATTTTTCTCTCTTGTTTCTAGCTATGAGGGTCATGATTTTTCTACTCTATAAGCTCTGAATTTCGGTCATGGGGGGAGGGAGAATGATGGTTAGGAGAGTGAGGGAGATCCAATAATAAAGGGATCCAAATGGTATGACCAAGTCTCCCTCTTTTGAATTTTGAATTTGCATGTTATCAAATGATTTTTGGAGGGATACAAGGGTGGAGTGTGGCCGATTTTTGCATGTCCAACAAGGCTAGGATAAGATTGATCATTAATTAAATGGTGCTAGAAAAAAATGAAGAGATTATCCTACTAATTAAATACAAAGAAAGGGTCAAATGTGTTGAGTTGGCAAGGTAATGCTTAGTCATCTAAGGGGGCCGAAAATTCATCTAATAAATGGAAGGAAATATTGTTTAGTTGATAAATTTTAATACCTTAAGGCTACGTTTGGTTCGAAGGATAGGATAAACTAGTGATTAGTATGTAAATGATAAAGAAAATGATTGTGGTAGGAGGGATTAATATGGGGTAAAATAATATTATGTTTGGTAAGATTTTTAAGTGTAGGATAATTTTGAATTTTTTGTTGAAATGACGAAATTGCCCTTCCCTTCGCGGCGGCGGCGACGGCGTCAATGGCGGCGGCGGCCGGCGGCGGCGGCCGGCGGCCGGCCGGAAATGGTCTGCCGAAAACGGCCGGCGGGGGCTGCGACCGGAAACGGCCGACCGGAAATTTCGACCGGCGCCAGAAAAGGTCGGCGCCGACGGTCGGCCGGTGCTCGGCCGGCGGCGGTCGTTGAGGCGGCGGGCGGCGGCGGGAAGTGGTGGTGAGTTTGAATTTAGGATAAGGGTAAAATTGGAAAAATAGGATGGATTAAGAGTAGGATAAATAATCCTAGGGGGTGAGGAGGTATTATTTTAACCTACCTAATATAACCTAATCATTCATAGGAGGGATAAAGTGGGTTAAATAATCAGCGTACCAAACGAGGGATAAAGTAGGTTAAATAATATAAACCTACTTTATCCCTCAAACCAAACGGGGTGTAAGAGCCTTACCTATCCCTAATTAATTTAGTGAACTAACCCCTTAATTATGGAACTTAAATGAATTTATTTTCTACTCACATCAATTAACTTAAATAATTCCTTAAACTTCTTTATTAACTTAAATTAACTTACTTGCTAGCTAAAATAAATTCTGGAAATGATTTCTAAATTTTAAATTTTATCTCTAAACTCCATCTCCAGTCCGGTCTCACTGAATTAACTGAAATGATAAAAATCAAACTATTATGATAAAATAATTAAATTAAGGAAAAGCATTTAAATACTCATGCAATAAAAATCATTTTAATTTAAATACTAGAATTATGCATGGCTTATACGTAGTCTAAGTTACGGGTTCTACATAACGAGTTAATTGAAAAGCCTAGTTTTAAGCTTTATAAAATTATGGAAAATTAGGGTTAAGCTTAAATAATTATTAAAAGTCTAAGTTTTTAATTTGAGAATTTTATATTAAGTTTTGGTTTAATTCAGGATTAAAACGCAGTAATACGTCTTATTTAATGATTAAATTAAAAGTCCTCGATTGAGGCTAAATAAAATTATGAAAAAATTCATGTAAGCTTAAGTAATTATTTGGGACATGTTAGAGTCAAGAAATAAAAAAAAGCCAAAAACGTAAATTATCAAGTCTAGGGGTAAAACGGTCTTTTTACACCGAAAAATTAGTAAATATCATGGCAGTGTCCTGAATGCTGTTTGATATGCTAATACGATTATTTTCAATGATTATGGTTGTTTATGAATTTTTATATGTTAATGTTAAATTTTAAATGTTTATGAAAATTTTTATGTTTATGGATTTTGATGTTAAAATGGTTATTTTAAACGTTTATGATTTAACGTTTATTTTAAATGTTTATGATGTTAAAAGATTTATTTTAAAATGTTTATGGATATTTATGATTTTAATACATTAAATTATGATATTTTAAATGTTCATGGATTTTCATGGTTTAATTATTGGACATTTAAAAGATATTGTTGCATGATTGATTTCAAAAATAAAAACGATACGTATATACATGATTTTTATTAAGTGGTGATAACATGTTGAAGGACGTGAAGGGATTGTGACTAAATATGTTGGAAATATCGTGAGGGTTATGGTCTCAGTGGGAGCCCGGCGATCGTGTTTCCTTGGATATGGATACGAATACGTGATACGAATACGAATTTGTTAATACGTTGGCCAAGGCCCAGTTGACGGGTGAGAGTATCGCTGGTGTCCCCGCCGCCCAGTACTGTGGTTTTCTTTAGATGGATTCATCGCCCAATACGATTAAGAATACGAGTCACAATCACGATCTGAATTCAACGAACACGAACATGAACATGAATATGAATATGAATATGAATATGGACATGAATATGAATATGTTTATGTTTTTATGAAAATGTTTATATGCATCATGAAAATATTTACGGAAATGTTAAGTTTAAGTTTATGTATCTTAATGAAAATGATATTTTAAGTACAAGTATTTTTCACTGTTATATGTTAACTGTATTACGTATTATTCGTTATCAAAGATATGACGTGTTTAGTCTTTAGACTCACTATGTGTGATTGATGCAGGTGATTATGATAATATGTTAATGGAGGTCTTGATGGTTGATCTGACTGGACTGGAGGTGCACATAACCCGAGGACCGACGCTAGTTTTCCGCTCTAGTTATGATTCATGATTTTAAGTAATGTTAAAATATTTTTATGTTTTTAATTTATGTTATGAGAGATTTCTGAGAGGTTATAGTATGGGCTATATTTTTCAAATAATGTTTTTAGGTTGGTAAAATTTTTGACGATTTTATGCTTTAAAATATTTCCTTTGGATTTTTAAATGGCAGTTAGATGTTTATTTTTAAGATGATGTCAAAAATATTTTATGGTTCGGCCGATGCTAAGTGAGGTTTTAAAAAAATAAAACTTCTAGTACATTTTAAGAAAACGAATAAGCAGACGTTTCATTTGTTGTGACTAAAATGAATACGATCATACGATGACATGTAATGCCAAGGCTCAGTGGATAGGTAATATTGTCGCTGATGTCCCTCCGCCAGGTACCACGGTTATATGTAGATGGATCCATCGAATAGAGTTGATACGAAAGTCACAACTAATGAACTGAATTCAATTAAAGAAAATGAACACATGTATGATGATATGTTGAGACATGTTTGGCACGTTATGCTCTGACACGATATGTTTAAGTTCATGCTTTTAAAATCATGAAAGGTATTTTAATTACTATACTTTTCACAGCTGCATGATATGTATATGTACTTGTCATAACTGTTCAGGTGTGTTGAGTCTTTAGACTCACTAGGTGTGATTGATGCAGGTAACCATACGGTTGAGGAGACTTGATGTGGGGACCCGGACGCTAATCATACTCTTAATCATCATTAGGACAATTTAATAAATTATAATAAACAAGGTCTAAATTTTTTTTGAAATGCGGAATGTAATGGGATTCAATCTAATACACATATCTGTATTAAAGTACAAGTCTTGTACTATATATACAATCATTCAACTAAGGTTTAACAACTAAATGTCAAGTGTCCAAACCCTATCTCTAATCCAAATCCGTAGTCTCCACTCTAATCACGATCTTTCTTTATCTCCTCGACCTTGAACCTGTCCCACCTGTTGCCATGCACACATACAAACACGACAATAGCCGGATAACTCCGGTGAGAATAAAATCCCAGTATAAATCAACGAACATGCAATCATATAAACAATGTAAGAGCATGTAACAAATATCAGTGAGCATGTAACAAATATCAGTGACATGTATTAAATCTGAAACATAATCAATATGAAATCGTAAATCAGACTCGTGACTCCACGTCTCAGACTAGACTCACTCCTAGTCTAGGGATCCCGGTTTCCAGATATTGGTATTCCTATATCGAACATCAGTAATAGAAGAAAATCTAATTCTATCCACTTCGATATAACCAAACATCCGGTGTCTTGACCTATCCGTCACAGACTGTGGCACTACCGCCAATTCAACTGTCTTGTGACAACGTGCAATGTGTCAGTGACAATTCCATCACTATCGGCACCGACGTCACAAGATCACTCGACTAATACCTGCTTTCTATACATTCATAGGACAAGCATATCAAATCAAATCAATGAACATAATAATAATAAGTATGTGATTTAGGGAAACTCAAGTATATCTTACTTGAGTCGATCTCCCAATACCACATTGACTTATAGATTTGTCTTCTCGATCTGACGAAGTCGAAGTCTTGAAGTCAAATCTGTCCATATAAAATCTGAAATGACAATATCGAATAGACTGTGTCAATGTACAACTCAATTCAAGACCTGTTCTGATCAATACGCAAATCAAGACATAATCTGATCAATGTCAACGATATCCTGATACAATCTCAATCAATACTAAATCTGATCAAAATCCATCTACTGATGTTCCGACGGCATAACAATACAATCTCAACAACCCCGTCAATCTCAACATCACAGATATAATCACATGGCTCATAATCAATATCAGTACGAATCATAATCTCAAATCTGTACAAGCTCGCAATACCGGCAATACAATATCAGTATATACGAATCAACAACCAATCTGATCCAATTCTGAATAATATCAATATACCCAGCAATATAATATCAATAAAATATCAATCCCAACACCTCATAATCAATAACAACACAAATCTGATATCAATTCAATCTAATCATAATCAAATCAACTCTGAAATTCATAATAATTTCATACGGTATCTGTTCTTCGATCCGGTTTCGATTATACGATGTCTGATATCGCAAGAACAACATATATGAACTCTATCTGATTCTGGCAATACCAAAATTTCAAGACGTATCAAAACGTAGTAAAACTTACGTCCAGTGGAAGCCTGCGTCGATAGGAACACCGTACTGAAGTCGGATTCAAAATCAGACGGGCGGATCGAAATATAAAGGCGTAAGGATTTCTGAAATCCTTTCTCGGTTCCTTTCTCTGATTCTTCTTTCAATTTGAAAGAATGAATTGTATATGTATGTATATATATATATATATATATATATATATATATATATTTACCTCTCGCGCATGCCCAAGCCAAGTGGCTAATTTTTCAAACTGCACGTCTCGCGCTCGGGCGGACATAAAGTTCCTCCCGGGCGCGGAACTCTCGGCCCTCTCATTATTGACAATAGTGCTCGGGCAGACATAATGTTCCGCCCGGGCGCAAATCTTCGGCCCTCCTTTCTTTAAGATAGCGGCGCTCGGGCGGATAAAAACTTCTGCCCGGGCACGTGACATTCGGCCCAAATTCCTCCCTTCTTATTTTTAATTCCTATACTTTGTCCGTTCTGGTCTCGGATTGGCCCGGCTATAATCACATCAATTTATAATCAATAATCCCAGATTAACATAATCAAAATCTCGGGTCTTACATTTCTCCCTCCCTAAGATATGATTTCGTCCCCGAAATCACAGGCAATCAATTTCGAAATCACAGGTACTCATATCAGATACCAATCAAATACAAGAAGGAGATATACAAAAATTAAGAAGAAACTCATCTCAATGACACAATTCTAGAATCTTGATCTCACCTCGGATTCGGTCTTCCAAGTAGCTTCTTCGATATTCTAACAACTCTATTGAACTTTCAACAGCAGAATAGTCTTCATTCTGAATTATCTTTCTTCAACTGATTCTGATTTCAATCTGGAATAATACTTCAAGAATATAATATCATAATATAACTCGAAGTAACTCTGATAAAATCAATCTAAAAATACTGGCTATACAGCATCCGTATATACCGATCAACAGCTCATAGAAAATCAACAGCAACAGCAGTTATCAAATCTGTTAATCCCAGTCAATTTCAATATGTAATCTTCTGTCTCAAATACCAACGGTCATCATCCGACATTGGTATATTTAGTCTGTCTATTTGGAGCTGTCTTTATTTCTTCTAAATCAGCTTCACCTCTTTTGTCATATCTCTGATCTTATCAGGTCTAATCTCAGGAACCTCAGAGATATCATCTCACTAAAGAGGGAATCTGCACTTCTTACCGTACGATGTTTCAAATGGTGCCATCTCGATATTCTTCTGATAGCTGTTGTTGTACGAAAACTCACGACATGACATAAATCCTGCCAACTAGTGCTAAAATCAAGCATTATAACTCTAAGCATATTCTCCAAAATCCGGATAACCCACTCTGACTGTCCGTTAGTCGGTGAATGATATGCAATAATCACATATAATCTCGTATCCACTCTTGCTGTACTTCCCGCCAAACGTGCAAAGTCAACCAAAATCATGGTCTGATATAATCAACTCTTGACACTGTGTAATCTGATCACTTTTCTGACAGAAATCTCAGTAATATAATCATATCTGTACATCTTCATGTACGAGCTAGCACTCGCAGACTGGGTCAGTCTATCACTCCTAACTCAATCAATGCTCAATTCCGAGAGGAATGCGGTAGCTTCATCACAATATCCCTGGAAATGTAATCCTATTTCCATTTAGGAATCGATAAGCTATATAACCAATCTCCTGGTTTCTTTCTTTCTGTCTTCATTTGTCAGCAATTCATACATTTCAATACAACTCAACCATATTTAATCTCATCTGTTTCAATTAAAACTATCTTTTCGATCATCAGAATAAATATTTCATTAATTATTGTGTACTTCAAACAATACATGTCGTTTCAGATCTGAAATATTCGGCACACAACAATTATTAACATATAACACACTGTCACAAACCTGTTATTCTGATCAAATTTCTGGATTGTTTTAAATCTCGAAATCAGTTCTGGTTCAACTTGAACAATATCGAGTCTCAATTGTATAAAATCTGTATCAAATACTGCTCCCAGAAAATTACAATTCTCAATCAGATTTGAACAACAGTCAGATGTAATAGCCTACTACACTCATGCAACTATAAATTCTGACACGAATATCAATCTCGGCCAAATGCTCGCGGTCTCAACTGTGGTAGAATCAACAGATATATCATCTTCAGATATCACAAACCCTGAATACAATCTGTCTCAGTCAAGATGCACATTTCAACAGTTTCGGTATACAACTTTCCAGTTCTCAGAATATTTAACAAAATCAGTCATATTTTTCGAATATACCAGAAGATCATAGATCAACAAATCAGAGAATCATCAAAATATTATGAACACAGAGTTTATCAACTCATAAACATAACTGAAGCATCCTTAATGAGAAACACTCAATCAGATGTAACTCGTAGGCAGAAATCTTCTAACTGGTCTTTCATTTCTTCCAATTCAATCAATATCATTCTGTACGAAGTTCTAGAAATAATAACAGTACCTGATATTAAGTCAAGACTGAAATCAATCTTCCTGATTAAAGGCAAATCCGGAAGTTCATCTGAGACGACTTTAGCAACGCTCCTTTCACTGGCAAATCAGTCAATGATACACTCCATCTCAGTAAATCAACTGAATGCATAAGGAATCGCTCCATTCCTTTCGATAATCATCGAGTCATGAACATCACATATATCAAAGGTATTCTAAATCTAGAATCCTTACCATAGCTTGTTCATTCTTCGGCCATTTCAGGTCTGAATCTTACCATTTCCTGGAAATAATCTGCAATAGCTCTGTACTTGGCCAATACATCAATATCAATAATGCGGTCAGAATCAAATGACGCCAAGTACTATATTATCTAACTCAATCTCATATTTGTCATACTGTAGCATACAAGATCAAACAGATGTTATTGATACAAAACCTCTCCCCAACAGAAAAGAGATCAATACTACAGCATATAATAACTCAATACTCAAAGCATATATCAATGCAATTCATTCAGAAATCATATACAGGATGTACTAATATTTTTCAATATATAGGTACACAGAATAATTATGAAAGATCAATTACCTGCCACTATATCATCAAGTGCATCTTGGATCCATTCCTCGGTTACTACCACCACTTTGGCTTCCTGCTGACCCTGATTGAGACTGAGTAGAGGGTGGTTGGAAAGAACGAACAACAGAAGATGATCTATCGATCTGAGTCACTGATCCAGATGACTCTGCTCCCTGGAATCTTCGGGAACCTCTCTGTGGACAAACTCTAGCAAAGTGTCCTTGCTATTTGCAAATGTTGCAACTACCATACACTCCTTGGCATTGCTCTTTGAGATGTTTTCCTCCACAGGTTCTACAATAGACCCCGGTATAACTCGGGCTAGAACTACTGGAGCTAGATGAACCGCTCCCTAACTTCTTAAACTGCTTCTTTCGAGCTTTCAACTGTTCCTTTTTCCCAATACTACTACTACCAACCTCCAATTTCAAAGGGGATTGCAGGAATTGGACTGGAGATTGTTGCTGTTTCTGAGATTGGATTAAATACAGCCTTTCTTGTTGTCGAATCAAACTTGCCTCAGCTCTCTTTGCTCTATTCAAGGCGTCAGAAAAAGTATAGGGCCGCTCCACGTTTACCAATGCAAATATTCCAGGATTCAATCCATTAATAAATTGATCAGTTACAACTTCATCATTTCCAGCCACGTGAGGTGCAAACCGTAGTAAAGTAGAGAATTTAGCAACATATTATTCAATGTTTAGCTGACCCTGTTTTAAATTTTCAAACTCTGCCCTCTTGTCCTCTAGATACGAACCCGGGAAAAACCTTTTATAGAATTCAACTTTAAAGATTTTTCACGTAATCACTGTACCATGCTGTTCTAGGGCTTCTTTGGTTGCAATCCACCAACTCTTTGCGACTTCCCGTAACTGGTGCCCAATCAGTTTAACTCTCCGTTCATCTGGGTAATCAAGTGAATCAAATAACATCTCGATATCGTCAAGCCAACTCTCACAATCACTCGTCGTCTCAATACCCCTCAGAATCGGCGGTTGAAATGACTGAAACCTCATCGACTGTGTCTCCATCAAAGTTTCTGACACATCCATCTGATCAGTCACCCTACTTTCTCGTTCTGGAATTCTTCGAGGAGGAATATCTGATGATCACAAGAGTCAGCAATCACATGAGACAAATCCGTCTCAGTCCCTTTATGATCAGCTTACCTCTGATCAAGAATTGGTTTTGATTCATTCTCAAATAATACACATTACCAAATCAACTCAGATATTCAGGTAACATGTATCTTTAAAAATAGTAAACACATATTGCAATATTAGCATATACAATGTAATTCAACATTATAATAAATCACATGCTAGCAATCACATGAAAGGAAAGAAAACTCATTCCACCCCGCTCACTAGCTTCTATCTCAGCCTCAAGAACCTACAGTTCTAGACCTATTGCTCTGATACCACCTGTTGTGGGGACCCGGACGCTAATCATATCCTTAATCATCATTAGGACAATTTAATCAATTATAATAAACAGAGTCTAAATTTTTTTTTTAAATGCGGAATGTAATGGGATTCAATCTAATATACATATCTGTATTAAAGTACAAGTCTTGTACTATATATACAATCATTCAACTAAGGTTTAACAACTAAATGTCAAGTGTCCAAACCCAATCTCTAATCCAAGTCCGTAGTCTCCACTCTAATCACGATCTTTCTTTATCTCCTCGACCCTGAACCTGTCCCACCTGTTGCCATGCACACATACAAACACGACAACAGCCGGATAACTCCGGTGAGAATAAAATCCCAGTATAAATCAACGAACATGCAATCATATAAACAATGTAAGAGCATGTAACAAATATCAGTGACATGTATTAAATCTGAAACATAATCAATATGAAATCGAAAATCAGACTCGTGACTCCACGTCTCAGACTAGACTCACTCCTAGTCTAGGGATCACGATTTCCAGATGTTTGTATTCCTATATCGAACATCAGTAATAGAAAAAAATCCAATTCTATCCAATTCGATATAACCAAACATCCGGTGTCTTGACTTATCCATCACAAACTGTGGCACTACCGCCAATTCAACTGTCTTGTGACAACGTGCAATGTGCCAGTGACGATTCCATCACTATCGGCACTGACGTCACAAGATCACTCGACTAATACCTGCTTTCTATACATTCATAGGACAAGCATATCAAATCAAATCAATGAACATAATAATAATAAATATGTGATTTAGGGAAACTCAAGTATATCCTACTTGAGTCGATCTCCCAATACCACATTGACTTATACCTTTGTCTTCTCGATATGACGAAGTCGAAGTCTTGAAGTCAAATATGTCCATATAAAATCTGAAATGACAATATCGAATAGACTGTGTCAATGTACAACTCAACTCAAGACCTGTCCTGATCAATACGCAAATCAAGACATAATCTGATCAATGTCAACGATATCCTGATACAATCTCAATCAATACTAAATCTGATCAAAATCCATATACTGATGTTCCGACGGCATAACAATACAATCTCAACAACCCCGTCAATCTCAACATCACAGATATAATCACATGGCTCATAATCAATATCAGTACGAATCATAATCTCAAATCTGTACAAGCTCGCAATACCGGCAATACAATATCAATATATACGAATCAACAACCAATCTGATCCAATTCTGAATAATATCAATATACCCAGCAATATAATATCAATCAAATATCAATCCCAACACCTCATAATCAATAACAACACAAATTTGATATCAATTCAATCTAATCATAATCAAATCAACTCTGAAATTCATAATAATTTCATACGGTATCTGTTCTTCGATCCGGTTTTGATTATACGATGTCTGATATCGCAAGAACAACATATATGAACTCTATCTGATTCTGGCAATACCATAATTTCAAGACGTATCAAAACGTAGTAAAACTTACGTCCAGTGGAAGCCTGCATCGATAGGAACACCGTACTGAAGTCGGATTCAAAATCAGACGGACGGATCGAAATATAAAGGTGTAATGATTCAAAATCCTTTCTCGGTTCCTTTCTCTGATTCTTCTTTCAATTTGAAAGAATGAATTGTGTGTGTATATATATATATATACCTCTCGTGCATGCCCAAGCCAAGTGGCTAATTTTTCAAACTGCACGAACTCTCGGCCCTCTCATTCTTGAAAATCGCGCTCGGGCGGACATTAAGTTCCGCACGGGCGCAAATCTTTGGCCCTCCTTTCTTTAAGACAGGGGTGCTCGGGCGGATAAAAACTTCCGTCCGGGCGCGTGACATTCGGCCCAAATTCCTCCCTTCTTCTTTTTATTCCTATACTTTGTCCATTCTGGTCTCGGATTGGCCCAGCTATAATCACATCAATTTATAATCAATAATCCCATATTAACATAATCAAAATCTCGGGTCTTACACTGAAGGCGTTTAAGACTGAGTAGGTTGAGCTGGGGGTGAACGTGAAAACCCGAGGACCTTGTATTTCTTCCGCATAATAATTTTTTTACACATGGGTTTAAGCAATATGGTTAAATGTTTTTTAATCTTGTTATACGTTGTTGATTTACCAGAATTTTGTTATTTGTTCTAGTATCTCTTTTAAATCAGTTGAATAGGAGTTTGATTTCATTTTATGATTATTTAACTGCAATTATTTTTATTCAGAGGTTGGATGACCTTTTAAAATGTATGTTTAACTTATTTAAATCTTGATGTGTGTGTATTTTCAGTCGTATCTTTTAAAAAAAGTTTCATTAGAATTTGAAAATGAGTAGACGTTTCAATACGCTTGCGAGATGGGGCCTCGGTCCATGATCAAGGTGTGAGGATGTTTGAGCTCATCGATAAATTGATGGGATTAGAAATAATCATGCCAAACGAGTTGTCCACCAAAATCCTGTTGCTGTCACTGCTAGCCTCGTTTGATGGGTTTATGGTGAACTTTAATATAAATATGCTAGATGCTAGCCTTGAAGAGCTGATCAATATGTTTACCACATATAAAGCCACCAAGAAGCAAGCTACCAAACACTTCTAAATGGCCTACAAAGCCTGATAAGAAATGAGATGTTTGCTTCCACTGTAAGAAGCCTGGAAATTGGATTCTTACAGTGGAAGTACAAGTGCAAGAAAAATCTAGTGTAGAATAGATGTCTAGGGTATGTTTTATATTGAAGTAAACATTGTGAGGATTCGGAATTTTGAAGCAAATCATGCAAGTCATAAAACTTGGCATGAATCTTAAAACTTTAAAATTAACCATAAAACTCAACAATAAACATAAAATTTTAGCTAACACGGTTCAAGGGAGAAACTCAATAGCTCAAGGATTTGCTAAAATGGAATCCATGCTATGAGAAACCGCAATAATCGAAGCGTCATACCGAAGGAGTAAATCCCCAGCTCATAAGCCTAATATTTTAGCTCAAGGAAGCTCATCATTTCTTGTCCTTAGAGAATCAAAAAGGGAGCTAGGATAAGAGCTAAAGGAATGGACGAATTTAATGCGTAGGAAATAACCCCTGAGTTGATCAACGTGACCCTTGAGTTGGATGAACTTTGACCACATTGAATGCCTTTCTTGGGCATAAAGGGGACGTCCATGGGGTGATGAAAGGGCACTTGTTCACCTATAAATACCACCCCAACATGCTGAAGAAAACCACATCAAAAAAGCCACACAAAAAAAATCGGCCATCTCTCCTCCAAACACCCTCTCGGCCGCCACTATCAAGAAAGGAGAAGGAAGAGTCGTGACGGCGATCTTGTGTTGCAATCGTGAAGGCCATGTCCAAATCTAAGTCATCACTTATTCGAGTTTCAGCAATCTTTGCACAACCAAGTTCGGCTAAGGCTTCGCTCGAATTTCGTCAAAGTTTGAACTGCAATTTTGAACCAATTGTAAGTGGATTTTTGCTATGTAACTTTCTTATAAACTTAAACATTATATAAATATATCATGACATGCTTTCATGTGTGTCAATTCAATTTCGAAAAATGATATCTTCTTTTTAAAATATCGATCGATATACGTTTTCTGCTTTCTGTCTTCGACAATCTTTGATTCTACTGAGTCTATTCGAAATTCTGATACAAACTGTATGTTAAATCTGATTTTAGGTAATTCACTGTTATGATTTGAGTTGGACATGTAACGACGATTGTAAGTTCTGTCTGGACCCCATCAGTGGGTATAAAATTGTGTTCTGGTCCACATCAGTGGGTATAAAACCGTGTTCTGTCTGGCCCTCATCAATGGGTATAAAACTGTGTTCTGGCCTTCCTTTTAGAGGACTAACATATGTGGGAAAATTTGACGATTAATAACAGTGTTCCATTTGTTCTACTCTGTTCTGTTCTGAATTGTTTTGATAAGTCCTGTTTCACCTTTCAAGTCTGATTCGGTTAATGTTTGATATACTAAGTTTTGAAAGTCTGTTAAAATAAGTTTTAAATTATCATTATATGTATATGTGATAATTGATCGGCCCCACTTGCTGAGTGTTTCACAAAGCACTCACCCCTTACATTTCTCCAGATAAGAATGACGAGCAATTGAATGAGGAAGAACATGAGACGTTCTGGGGCTGGTGATTATATCAAGAGTTCAAGGATCAAGATTTTGTATATTTTTGTATATCCGCTTCCGCAATTCTATTAATGTAATTTTCATTTTGTTGTCAATGTAAAAGACAATGATTATTTATGAAAAGACTGGTTTTGGCTATTTGCCCCGAGACTTACTGTTTTCATTAAAATTGATAAACAATGCCGGATGTCACTGACGCCTCGTTCTCGAGGCATTACATTTAAGTGGTATCAGAGCTGACGGGTTAATAATCCCGCTGGGATTTCGATGGACAAATTTGACGAAAGCAAAATCCTTGTACATTCCTACATAAACAAGACTTTTATCCTTTCCATAATCTTCTTCGAGAAATTCGAATTCTATCTCCTTCAATCGTTCTGTAAATTCTTAATGGTGAAAATTCCACGAGAACTGTGTTTCCATCCAAATTTTGTGCCTTGCTATACTTTATTATTGTTTTGAAAGTTTACCTCGATTTATTTTAGGAAATGACTGCTCCACGGACCCGTGCTCAAGCTGCCCTTCGCATGCGACAACTCACAATTGACAATCAAGCTAGAGAAGTTTCGACTCTGAAGGTTCAACTCGCTAGGGAGACACAAGAAAAACAGGAAATTATAGAAATCAAGAACCTATTCTAGACTGATGTGCAGCGACTCACCCATCACCTAGACTTGGCTGAAAGCCAACTTCTTTGGGTCCTTATTGATTAAGTCTGCATAGAGCGCCTAGCTACCTTGAACTGGGAGTTACTAGAGAGAGTGGAGATTGAGAGAGACCGTGCTACTTGTTCCCATCATCGTCAAGAATAAATCAGTAACAAACAGGAACGATACATCACTAAGCTTCATAGCACCATGGATAGACTCCAAGATCAGAATAATTATTTGCATCTCGTGGTGGAGAACATGGAGGAGGAGGAGGAAGCACCTATGGATGTGGTCGAAGATGATAGTGACGATGGAGATATGATAGACTAGGCTATACTAGTATTATGATTGTAATAAAAATATGCTTTGAAAAACAACAAGTGTAATAACTTATTTCTAAATAAAGACTATTATTATCCTTAAATTATCGCATTTACATATCAAAATTTATGAACCTATTAACAAAATTAATTTTCTTTTAACCTTTATAGAAAAAACAAACATGGACCATCAAATCATTATAGCTGAACTCCAAAAACAACTCCAAGCAAAGGAAGCAGAAATTGAAACATTGAAGGAAAGAAATGGCAAGCTTGAGAGAGATAATTACCAACTGGATGGAATAATATATGCATGGATAATGACCTCTACGAGACACGTGAAGAAGTAAAAAGGTTACGAGAAGACGTCAGATGCTATACCGCCTACCATCATGAATCATAACGGCAACACGATATCACCAAACGAAAGTTGGACAAAACGCAAGATAGAATTTTAACCCTCCAAATTCGGGATGACAGTCGTCTCAAAACACGTCGCCTAGAAGAACAGATCTAAGAACATGAAGTCAATGAGAATGTAAACCAATCCACAATTCAGCAGCTACAAGAGAAAGTGGAGACATTGACGAATCACAACACCCTTTTGGAACACCACATCCATCAATTACAAAACGACATGATCAATATGGAAGACCTCATGGGAGAACTCGAAGATAACCAAGGAGGAGACCCTATGGAAGCAGAAATTGACGAAGCTGTAGGGGATGGTGAAGTACTTGACGAGTAGAATGATCCCTAAGATATGCATTTATTGTATTTGGATCATTTAGGCTAATCGCTTTTGTGGGGACCCGGACGCTAATTCGTTTCTTAATCATCTTTGGGAATAATTTAATCAATTATAATAAATAGGGTCTAAATTTCTTTTTTAAAATACAAACGCGGAAACGTAGTGTAAATCATTCTGATATACATATCAAATGTACCAGTCCTGTACTGGATACAATAAAATCAAACTAGGTTCAACTACATGTATCAGTGCTGAACTCTAATCTACTTCTGGGCCCGGATCTCCACGCTAATCTGTAATCTCTCATCCTCTTCGTGACCCTGATCCTATCTCACCTGTTGTTATGCACACATACAAACACAACAACAGTCGGAAAACTCCGGTGAGAATTATATTCCCAGTATAAACCATGTATACATGCATTTCATATAAACAAATATAAAAGCATGAAGCAGATATCCATAACATGTATCACAGTCAGAAACATGAATCGATATCAAACTGTAAATCACACTCTGAACATGTATCATAATCAGAAAACAAGAATCGATATCAAACGGTAAATCACACTCTGTGACTCTGAGACTCTGACTCGACTCATTCCTAATCTAGGGATCCCGATCTGAATAAGAACGCAACAATCTCCCACCTACTCTCCCGATCGTGGTGGCGGTACGTTCTTATTACGGACTTTGGTCCTCTCTATATCGAATCTCGACAATAGGAGTTGCTCTACTCCTAGGCAACATCGATATGACCAAACGTCCGATGTCTTGACATATCCTGCCAAAGACTTGGCATATCCTGCCAAAACTGGGCATATCCTGCCAATGACTAGGCATATCCTGCCAAAGACTCCTCACATAACAAACGCTTAACTATAAATCAATAAAATAAGCATATCAATCTTAAACACTGCCATATATCGCGGCAATGACGATCAAGTATGTGATTTTGGGAGACTCAAGTTAAATCAAACTCGAGTGTGCAATCCCGAATCAACATTAATTTATACCTTTCTCCTCTCGATCTGACGAAGTCGAAGTCTCGAATTCAACTCTGTCCATATTCAATCTGGTAATGACAAAATCGAATATACTGTGTCAACGTACAACTCAATTCAAGACCTGTTCTGATCAATACCCAAATCTAGACATAATCTTATCAATGTCAACTATATAACGATACAATCTCAATCAATAGCGAATCTGATTAATATCAATCTACTGATGTTTCGACGGCATAACAATACAATCTCAATAACCCCGTCAATCTCAACATCACATATATAATAACACGCCTCATAATCAATATCAGTACAACCCATAATCTCAACAATAACAGATCATAATCTCAAATCTGTACAAGCTCGCAATACCGGCAATACAATATCAATAAATACGAATCAACAACTCATCTGATCCAAATCTGAATAATATAGATATACCCAGTAATACCGTATCAATCCCAACATCTCATAATCGATAACAATACACTTTTGATATCAAATCGGTCTAATCATAATCAAATCAACTCTGAAAATTCATAAAAATTCTATACGGTATCTGTTCTTCAATCTGGTTTCTATTATGCGATGTCTACTATGTCAAGAACCGCATATATCAATCATATCTGATTCTAGAAGTATCATAATTTCAAATCATATCAAAACGTAATAAAACTTACGTCCAGTTGAAGCTCTCGTCGATAGAAACATGATACCGAAGTCGGATTGAAGTTCGAACGGACGGATTGTTCGTAAATCAAAATCTAATGTCAAGAACTTGATTCTTTCTCGGAAGGATGTTCGCCTCTTTCTCTCGTTTGTTCTGACGCCAAAGGATACAAGTATATATATATTGCATGATAAAGGGCAAGTGGCTCTTTCTTTGTTCAACACGTCTCGCGCATATGCGCGACCTCAATCGACGTATATGCACGAGACCTACTGGTCTCGGTCCTTAGCTTCTCGGCAGCTCGCGCATATGCGCGCACCATCGTCGCGCATATGCGCGAGGTCCTGTGCAACTCTCTGCCACCTTCCCGCATATGCGTGAGTCCTGGTCGCGCATATGCGCGAGGTCCTCTGCCTGCCTCGCGCATATGCGCCCGGCGGGGTCGCGCATATGCGCGAGGGCTCTTCCTCGCACATATTTCAAGTCATCTTACGTTCAATCTATAATCACCTCAATTATCAACAAATCATTTCCGATTATAATAATAAAAATCTTGGGCCTTACAGATTTGTTTCAAAAATACTGATTGTATGCATTTTGAAAATTAATGGAAATATTTCTTTGATTATGCATTAATACAAACAACTTAATAAAATATATGTTTATAGGAAATGGCGAGAAGACCACCCAGAAACAACCGTAACCCATGTGACGCCAATCAAAACAAAAATCCACCGTCACCACTGAGGGTGAATCTAAGCCAAGAAGATAAGATGGCAAAAGCTACTATAGTAGCTGCAACTCTACAAGGAATTATGAACCCAAACGCTAACGTCATCCATCCACCACCAGAACCACAACCTCGTGGCATTAAGTGTCATTAAGAATCCCTCTGAAAGAACTGGGTCCCAACATTTGATGGGAATCCTGATCCAGAAGTCAGTCATAACTGGCTTAAGAACGTTGAAACCCAACTCCATTTGTTGGAAATACACGAAGACCTTAAAGTTAAAGTAGTGATGCCGTTCTTGAAGACCGGGCACGTAAGTGGTGGGAAATGTTATCACCGTCCTTGACTGAGAATGAAAAAATCACATGGCAAATCTTCAGAAGGGAATTTTTAAAACAATATTACCCGAAAGAATTTCGTCCGCAAAGGTTGAGTGAGTTCGAAGGTTTTAAGCAAACCTCAGACATGACAGTGATGGAATACACATCAAAATTAAATGATGTTTGAACCTATGTTCCAACTATCATGTCAGACAAAACCCTAAAAATGAACTGTTTTAAGAAAGGGCGAAACAGCCGAATTTAGTCTGCTTTGTCCGTTTTCAGACAAAACAATTTTGCCGACTTATTGGGCGCAACAATGAGCGCATAAACAACATCAAGCGCCGGGAAGAGGAGAACAAAAATAATAGGCCCTTCATCAATCAGTCTACAAAAAGCCAAATCATTCAAGTGTCCCCTCAAAGGGAACCTTTAATAATGCTGTCAACAAGGAAGGAAAATTGTGTCATACTTGTCGAAAAAATCATATTGGAGAATGTTATAGAAAGACGGGAGCTTGCTTCAAATGTATAAAAATTGGGACATCGGATTAAAAAGTGTCCTGAGAACAAAGATAAAGGGACTGAACCAAACGAACCAAATGAAAACAAGACTAATACTCGAGTATATGCTATAACTCAAGAAGAAGCGGATAGCAACAATGATGTGGTGGCATGTACAGTTTTACTCAATGAAATGACTGCCTATGCCTTGTTTGATTGTGGTGCTACTCACTCATTTGTGTCTAGATGATTTGCTAAAAAGCTAAAACTTGAGCATGAAACTCTTAGTGAACCGTTAAGAGTTGCAACACCTGCTAGCAAAACAATTGTAACCCATAGAATATATCGGAATTGTAAAATTCGCATCAATAAACAGATTTTGAGGCAGAATTGATTCTACTCAATATGATTGAGTTCAACATCATTCTCGGTATGGACTGATTAGCTAAAAACAATGCCATGGTAGACTGTCAAACTTCAGACTCCAAATCAAAAGGAAATCATATATCATGGAAAGGCCAAGGAACGAAAATCTCTTCTATCTGTCTCACAAATCTGGAAGGCCACAAAAGACGGTGAAGAAATTTACCTTGCGATGATCAACGAAGTCCAAGAAGAAGCTGCGCCAAATTTGGAGGATATTCCAGTCGTTCAAGAATTTCCAGAAGTTTTTCTCGAAAATAAACTGGGTGCAATACCTGATAGAGAAGTAGAATTTGAAATTAATTTGGTCCCTGGTGCTACACCAATTTCAAACGCACCATACCAAATGGCTAGAGGTGAATTAAAGGAGTTAAAGGAGCAACTTCAGGAGTTATCGGATAAGAAACATATCCGCTCCAGTGCATCCCCGTGGGGAGCCCCAGTACTGTTCATAAAGAAAAAGGACGGGAGCATGAGACTATGCATTAATTATAGAGAGTTAAACAAAATCACGTTAAATAATAAGTACCCGCTCCCCAGAATAGATGATCTTTTCAATCAGCTAAAATGAGCCAAGATTTTCTCAAAACTCAATCTAAGATCAAGCTATCATCAATTGAAGGTCAAAACTGAGGACGTTCCTAAAACAGTTTTTAGGACAAGATATGGACACTACGAATTCATGGTAGTGATTTTGGTTTAACAAATGCTCCTGCGGCATTCATGGACCTCATGAACCGAGTATTCAAGCCTTACCTTGTTAGGGGTGTCAGTGGACCCTAAGAAATTAGCGTCGATCAGGCACTTGCCACAATCGAAAACACTAACCGAAGTAAGGAGTTTTCTGGGTTTAGCTAGCTACCATAGAAAATTTGTAGAAGGATTTTCTTCGATAGTCATTCCTCTCACCAAACTCACACAGAAGAACTCAAAATTCATTTGGAATGAAGCATGTGAGAAAAGTTTTGAAACCCTAAAAGCAAAGCTCGCATCTACACCAGTACTAGTTCTGCCCGAGGATGAAAAGAACTTCACAATATATATTGACGCTTCAAATGGAGGATTAGGGTGTGTGCTTATGCAGGAAGGTCAGGTAATTGCCTACGCATCAAATCAATTAAAATCTTATGAGAAAAATTACCCAACTCATGATCTTGAGTTAGCTGCAATTGTATTTGCACTAAAGATCTGAATATATTACCTTTATGGGGTCAAATTTGAAGTATCTACTGATCACCAAAGCCTCAATACATATTCACTCAGAAAGAACTAAACATGAGGCAAAGAAGGTGGATTGATTTCTGAAGGATTACGATTTAACGATCAATTACAATCCGGGCAAGGCAAATAAGGTAGCTGATGCTTTGAGCCGAACGAACGTTGAGAAGGTCATCTTATCCTCTCTATCAATGCAATCATGTCTTCGAGAAAAAATCAATTGAAACAAAGCCAAGACCCCTCTATCATAAAAATTAAGGAGCAAATTCAAGAAGGAAAAACCCAAGAATTCTAGACCGATGAGAATAGTGTTCTTTGGATGAAAGGGCGTTTGTGTGTGCAAGACATTAATGGGATTCGGGAAGAAGTAATCTCCACGGCACATATTCAAAATTTTCAGTCCACCCTGGAAGCAATAAAATGTATCGAGAATTGAAAAAGAATTACTGGTGGAATGGAATGATGAAAGATGTAGCTGTCTTTGTTTCCAAATGCCTAACCTGTCAACAGGTCAAAGTGGAACATCAACGGCCTGGAGGACTCCTACAACCATTAGAAATACAAAAGTGGAAATGAGAAAACATCTCCAGGGACTTTGTAGTAGAATTATCAAAATCGAGACAAAGTCACGATGTGATATGGGTAATCGTTGACAGACTAAACAAATCGGCACATTTCATACCAGTTCGAATGAATTACAACCTTGATAGACTAGCCACCCTGTACATGGATAACATAGTAAGATTACCCAGGGTTCCGGCAAGTATATTATCCGACAGAGACCCAAGATTTGTATCACGATTTTGGAAAAATTTTCAAGAAGCCATGAGAACCAAAGTAACTCTCAGCAAGACCTATCATCCACAGACTGATGGCCAAATCGAAAGGACAATTCAAACCCTAGAGGACATGTTGAGAGCATGTGCTCTGTATTTTCATGGGAATTGGAGCGAACAGTTACCTCTGATAGAATTTTCCTATAATAACAGCTATCACAGTAGTATCGAAATGGCACCGTATGAAGCATTGTATGGCCGGAAGTTTAGGTCACCTCTGTACTGGGATAAAGTCGGAGAAAAGGCTGTCACTGGACCTGAGCTTGCCATTGACAAAGTAGCCATAATTAGAGAAAGAGTCAAGGCAGCTCAAGATCGACAAAAGAGTTGGGCTGATTTAAAGCGAAGACTGTTGGAATTTGAGATCGATGAAAAAGTTTATGTTAAAGTCTCACTTCTTAAAGGAGTGGTTCGGTTCAGCAAGTCCGGAAAACTAAAACCAAGATATGTCAGACCCTCCGAAATATTGGAAAAAGTGGGAACCCTAGCCTACCAACTGGCCTTACCACCAGACATGTCCAGAATTCATAACGTTTTCCACGTCTCACAACTAAGGAAATATGTCCCAGACCCGAGCCACATTCTTAAAGTTGCTTTGCTAATGATCGAAGGAAACCTGAACGAAGAGCTGAAATATGAAAAAGTCTCTATCCGAATAGTGGACACCAAAGATCAAGTGCTGAGACACCGAAAAATCCCATATGTCAAAATACAATGGTCAAATCATACTGAAGGAGAAGAAACATGGGAATTAGAAGAATGAATACTCGATCAATATCCTCATCTCTTTAAAGGATCTAGCTAATTCAAGTTTCGAGGAAGAAACCTCCAATAAGGAGGGTGGAATGTGAGGATTCGGAATTTCGAAGAAAATCATGTAAGACATAAAACTCGTCATGATTTTTAAAACTTTAAACTTGACCATAAAACTCAACAATAAACATAAAATTTCAGCTAACGCGGCTCGAGGGAGAAACTCAAGAGCTCAAGGATTAGCTCAAAGGGAATCTATGCTATGAGAAACCGCAATAATCAAAGCATCATCACCGAAGGAGTAAATCCCCAGCTCATGAGCCTAATATTTTAGCTCAAGGAAGCTCATCTTTATTGTCCAAAAAGAATCAAAAAGGGATCTAGGAGAAGAGCTAAAGGAATGAACAAATTTAATCCGCTGGAAATAACCCTTGAGTTGATCAATGTGACCCTTGAGTTGGATGAACTTTGACCACATTGAAGGACTTTCTTGGGCATGAAGGGGATGGCCATGGGGTTATGAAAGAGCACTTGTTTACCTATAAATACCACCCCAACATGCTGAAAAAAACCACACCAAAAAAGCCACAAAAAAAGGCCATCTCCCCTCCAAACACCCTCTCAGCCGCCACTACCAAGGAAGGAGAAGGAAGAGTCATGCCGGAGATCTCGTGTTGAAATCGTGAAGGCCCTGTCCAAATCTGGGTCATTATCTGTCCGAGTTTCAGCAATCTTCGCACAACCAAGTTTGGCTAAGGCTTCGCTCAAATTTCGGCCAAGTTTGAACTGCATGTTTGAACCAACAGTAAGTGGGTTTTTGTTATGTAATTTTCTTTTAAACTTAAACTTTGTATAAATATATCATGAAATGCTTTCATGTGGGTCCATTCATTTTGGAAAAATGCTATCTTCTTTTTAAAATCTTGATCGATATACGTTTTGTGCTTTCTGTCTTCGATAATCTTTGATTCTGCTGCATCCTTTCGAAATTCTGATACGAACTGTTTGTTAAATCTGATTTTTGGTAATTCATTGTTATGATTTGATTTGGACATGGAACGATGATTGTAAGTTCTGTCTGGCCCCCATCAGTTGTTATAAAATTGTGTTCTGTCTGGCCCCATCAGTGAGTATAAAAATGTGTTGTTGCCACACCCCTTATATGACTAACATATGGGGGACAATTTGACCATGGATGACGAAATGAATAACAGTGTTCCGTTTGTTCTGCTCTGTTCTGTTTTGAATTGTTCTGATAAGTTCTGTTTCACCTTTTGAGTCTGATTCGGTTAATGTTTGATATACTAAGTTTTGAAAGTATGTTAAAAGATGTGTTTAAATTATCATTATATGTATCTGTGATAATTGATCGGCCCCCACTTGCTCAATGTTTCCCAAAACACTCACCCCTTACATCTCTCAATATAAGAATGAGCAGCAGTTGAACGAGGGAGAACATAAGATGTTCTGGGACTGGTGATTGTATCAAGAGTTCAAGGATCAAGATTTTGTATATTTTTGTATTCCGCTTCCGCAATTCTATTAATGTAATTTCCATTTTGTTGTCAATATAAAAGACAATGATTATTTATGAAAAAGACTTGTTTTGGCTATTTGCTACGAGGCATATTGTTTTCATTAAAATTGATAAACAATGCCGGATGTCACTGACGCCTTGGTCTCGGGACGTGATAAATATATCAGTTAATTCGACTTATTGGTTGTTAAATACTGGATGTGGTTCTCATCTATGTATTTATTTGCAGGTGATGACAAGAAGTAGAGGCTACTGGATAGTGAGACCTTCATGAGGATGGGCAATGGATCAAGTGTTGCTGCGAAGGCCATAGAAGATATTTATTTATTATTAAGCAATAATTTTAAGTTATTTTTAGAGATGTTTTATATGTTCCTAACTTGGTTAAAAATATTATTTTCATTTCTATGCTTGATAAAAATGGATTTTTTATTTATTTGCTAAAATTGTTTGCAATATTTATAAGAATGAATGTTTAATAAGAACAGACTAATTGGAAAACGATTTCTATAACTTAAAAATAAAATATATTACAACTAATGATGTCCAACTTAATACGATTTCAAAAAAAACAAAAAACAAAACAAGATAGTATAAATCAAGCACACTTATCACAGGCTAAGCTAGGACATATTTAAATAATAAAGATTCACAAGTTAGTGAAAGATGAGATGTTTGATTTGTAAGACAAACTCTCTTGATACATGTGAGTATCGTCTAAAAAGAAAGATGATTAGAGCCACTTTCCTAAGGAAAATAGAGCGTACACATGATAAGAATCCAAGAGAGGATTCATATATGGACTCAAACAGGCATCAATGATTTGGAGCTTCAGATTTGATGACATCATCAAAGAATTTGATTTTGTTAAGAATCTTGAGAAACTTTGTGTATACAAGAATTGGCTAGTAGGACTGCAATGACATTTCTACTAATTTATGTTGACGACATACTACCCATTCGAAATGATGTAAATATGCTGCAACCAATTAAAATACGGTTAGCTGCTAAATTCTCCATGAAGGATATGAGTGAAACAACCTATGTATTAGAAATACAGATCTATAAGGATATATCAAAGAGGATGCCAGAGCTCACCCAATACACTAATATCGACACATACTGAGGATATTCTTTATGGCGGAATCCAAGAGAGGATATATCTCAATGATTCTGTGAGGGCCCGTTATCCTAATCACAATTTATTAACATGCAATCATGATTAATCAGTAAACAACGGAAAAGTGAGTTAAACTTTTGCGTTTGGGCCTATATAATTTCGGCATGAACTTCCCACAAATAAGACATACCAGAAAATCAAATACTCAAAATAAACAACATATGCCCTCAATAAACACAACAACATAAACATGTGTCAGTCAGACACGATCATGACATATACAAACAAAAATATCATAGAGCTGAAAAGGCTCGATAATACCATAATACAATCCTCCAAATATATACATATAGTATCTGGGAGACAGTAACACCATGCAGTACCTAAATACAACTTAGCCTCCTCTCAAGGAGCTTTGGTACTTCCCGAGGTTTCCGCTCGAGCGCCTGAGGTCGAACCACCTGTACCACCTGTCATGTCCACACAAAAAACACGACAGCCCCCTCTCGGGGGTCAGAAACCCCAGTACGATACATCAAGAAACCACGATATATGACATAGAAATGCAATGATGCCATGCATGAATGCAATGCATGTATAGGTGAAAGATAACAGGATATCATGAATCAAATTATCGATATCAACAATAATACATATATGCTCGAGGTGGTCCACGACTTAACGGACCGTGCCTGGGATATGGCCTAGCCTCGAAGCCAGAAACTACCTAAACCAGACCGAATCAAGGTAGCCAAATATCTCCAAAAGACAATATCATATCATACACCGAAATATAACTGGATCTCAATAACAGATAGGCTCAATATGATATGTTCAGTAGTATTGATATGTCAAACTAAAATAAAATGTGTGTGAACAAAAGAAATATTTTATTTTATTTTTCACATCAATTACCAACTGATAATATGCGAGCCAACATATAATATCACATAAATTATCAAATAGCAAATAAATCATACACAGGATCATGAGATGCCTCTGTCAGACATCGTAAAATTAACTGATCTCTACTTACCTCAACTAATTTACTAGTAACTTAAATCCTAAAGAAAGTCCTGAGAATGTCAACTCAGACAAATCATCCGAATATTAATTTAAACAGTCTTGTTATCATATAAAACTCAACAACCATTTAAATTCACTAAAAAATTCAGTTTCAACTATTTAGGCATTTTAAATTCCTAAAATTTCAATATCGCCTAAAATGCATAAAATCAATCATTTCTATTTTAATTCGTCGCAAAATATTCTTTTCAGCTTTAAACGACGATAACTAATATTCAAGCGATTAACTTTCCTACTTTCCCAAACTTTGCATTTTATATCAAAGTTTTACGTAATAATTCCCAACAATTCTAAGGCATCAAACAAGCTAATACTCGATTTTATACATCTCAATATTTCAAATCTCTAATTAAATATTCTGAGAATCGCTAAAAGATTTCTAAAATTTGATCGATACCTCGACTCAACTAAAAGTTTTTACCTACACCAAAAATATAACAATTATCTATATTGATATCAAATTTAAATAAAAATTACTACAACCATTGAACAATTTCTGGAGTCGATTTGTACCTCAATATATATGCCAAAATAAAACCTATGATACAGAAAACTAAAGCTCTTAGTCAATTTCTGAATTCCGGCGATGTACAACTGTGATTCAATGGTGAAGTGGGTGGCGGGTTTGTCGAAAAGTGTCGAGAAACACTTCAATATGGGTACCAACACGTAGCTCTCCTCAAGGGCTTTCCAGATATGTGGTTATTTCAATTTTTTTGGCGATGCACCGGACGCTAGCGATGGTCACAGGATACGAAATGGTTGAAGGTTTTTTTTGACAGAAAGTTACGGGAAAGGGGTAAAGATTCGTGTGTGTTTATAGGTGTAGTGTGTGTGAGAGAGTATTAGAATATATATATATATATTAATATTATATGTGTGTTTATCTTTTCTTCTTTTTGGGTTTTGAAATTTGACCGGATTTATTTTATTTCAACTCTAATGTGTTATAAAATTTAAAGCATTTTACTATCATCTATAAACTGATGTTTTCTAATAAATATTTTAAACAAACTATTTAATTATTCTGCTTAATTATTTTAAATTTCTCAATTTAAAATAATTAATCTTAATTATCGCCAAATAACATCTGATTAAATCGGGTCATTATTTCTCCCCCTCTTTCAAAAGATTTTGTCCTAGAAATCGAAACTTTAACGTACCGTACTTTTTACTACTTAAAATTTGCGGAAAAATTAAAAATTTTCTTTAATGAAAGGTGAACCTTCAAAAGTCGATAAAATAAACTATTCATCCCCAAATATTGTTGCAACAAAAGATCTCAAATGAAGTTTACTAAAAGTACTTGTTTAAAACTCATAATCGATAACATGAAATCAGAGTATTTGGAACAGTTCATAAAATCATAAAAATTGGGCGGTCCTTGGGTCTAGCCTACTGCTCAGTCCAAGCCAGCTCCTTGGTCCCCACCTCCCGTCTCCTCAAATGCATCCTCACCTGCATCGATCAAGTCTAGTGAGTCTAAAGACTCAACATGTATAAATTGGGAGTAACGAGTAATACGTAATAAAATCACATGCAACTTTAAAATAGAGCGTACGTACTTGAAACTTGAACTTGCATACTTAAAAGCTTGTACTTACACACATGCATAGACGTCCCATAACATGAAATTTAATTTAGTCCACAACAATGTTTATGAAAATCACAATTTTCAAATACATTATTCACTTGGCCAACTTTTAATTTAGGAACACATCCACAAGTTAAAAGTTACATTCCCCTTAGAAGTCATACTTCTAAATTTTCCTTGTGCTTATAAACTACTTTATAAGCCGTTCAACACATTGCACTAATTTCCTTCTCAACGGGATCTAGAAAGTTAGCACTTGTGTGGCCCTCAATGGTTCATTTATACAACTAGCCGTGGGTTCACATTTTAATGTGATTCGGGACTAAACATGTCCTTATATGAGCATACCCTAATTGCTCCATTCTTAATTATCAACTCCTTGATAATAAGAACGTCAGAACTAAAGTCTGATAGTACCCAACCAATCATGTTAAACGCCTAGCAGCATCGCTTACATGATTCCCTAGGTATCAAATGAAAGTGCCTGCAAGAACCATTCAATTAAGGTTAGCGTACAGTACAGTCCCTTAATCTTATATATCCCGACCGATTCGACAACTATTGGTATATCGAGAGTTGTCAAAGAATCGATATTGTATGTCATGTCGTAGTTGCATGGATGGGGTAATCTAAGAAACCCCTTTCTTAATTGCCACCATACTCTGGTTAGAGATTTCAAACTACATACACATGGGATATCCATACCCGAAGGTAAGCAGTGAATCCCCGACTACAATGCATCGACTCCTATATGTTTCGACAAAACACCCAACCTTGCCACCTGATGACCCCATAAGAGTCGGTAAATAAGTAAAAGTGCAATGATATCTGCATCACAATCAAATCGGCGTACACTAGGTGGCCCTGCAGTTCCAGATCGATGTCTCTCACCACGCTAGTAGCTGACAATTCCTCCCTTGATGGGACTGTCACTGTATAGCTCACGTCGAGTCCAATAGACTTGACGTCCAAGTGACTAGCGAACGTCTCCGAAATAAAGGAGTGGGTGGCTCCTGAGTCTATAGGGGCCTTCGTGGCTAGTCTCTTTATGAATATATTTCCTGAGAGACGTTACCACAACACAAAACTAATCTCCTCAAAATTCTAACCTTAATCTCAGGTATAGAAGAAATTTATATCGCATGACACCCAAAAATATTACTTGCACACTAATAAACCCAAATGAAATTCCAACACATGCATGGCAACGTAATACGATGCTTAATTAAATAGTTTACCAGTCAATAGCGTCGTGTCTGGGTTCGCCTCCTGAGCATGCATGGCGAACACTCTTCCCTTTTTCGGTTGCCTCCACTGTGGGCATGATAAACATAAAAATTGTACATTAATTAAATGTTTTATAATATAAATATATAGTTTTTATTTTATTAAATGTTTAAATATTATATGCTTTATAATAAATTGTATAAAATATAAGTTGTTGTGTAATTACAAGTTTTTACTATTTTTTACAGGTTCGATAAAACAAGAATAAACTTGGCGTTGCAAATGGGATTAAGATGATTCTTGGACCTGTAGAAAGTTGATGTTAATATCTACAATATTGGTGGCAAGCATGAGATAAAAATCCTCTCACAATTGGGATCAAATTAAGCAACAAATAAAGTTACCAAAGTAGTGGCAGTTTTACCATGCTCTAGTATTTTGACCATATCTCTCAAATTACTTGGTCAAATGGTTTGAAAAAAATACCACAACTAGACAACTCAATTATTCACATGTTTCTTTTTATGTGAAGAAGCAAATTCGGAGAAGAAGATTTTCAAAAGTGATGTGTAATATAATATAATATCTTGGAACACCAATGAAGACTTATGTGTAAAACATAATATTTTATTTGTGGTTGTCTCCCCAAATTTGGCTATAAATAGGGGTGCATTGTAATGTATTGAGATATCCCTCATTCTATGAACAAACATTTGAGTTCATAATATTTCTCTCTATATTTTTCCTTTATTTCTTCATTTAAATATAATTAGCATGTTAATTTCATATTCAAAGTTTTACACTTTGAATAATGAATAGCTAACTTCCTAAAGTTGAGATGAAAATGTGAAACTCTTGGCATGATAATAAGGTTACTAAAAGGTAAGAATCTATGTTTTATATTATTTAATCATTATTTATTGTTTATGTTATATATATTTCTTTAAGCATTTTTATACCCTACTTATAAGTGGGAGTTTTGATTTATTGTTGCTATATGTTACACTAAATTCTTGGAACCATTTAAATGTTAGTTTGGTATTACCAACCATTTAAAGTGGATGCCTTGATTTATTATATATGAATATATTATAATATTAAATTACTTGGAACCCTTTAAATGTTTGTTTGGTTTTACCAACCATTTAAAGTGGGAACCTTGATTTATTATATATAAATATATCATAATATTAATTTTTTGGTACCATTTAAATGTTAGTTTGGTTTTACCAACCATTTAAAGTGGGAACCTTGATTTAGTGTTTACAAATATATATATAGCACAATAAATACTTGACAACATTTATAAGTTTTGGTATATATACATATAAGATAATAATATATAACATAATATAAATATGATTATTTAATATATTGGAACCATTTTATTAAGTGGATTTCAATAATGTTCGTTAATGTTAACTTTATTAAAATACCAATAGTGGATCCTTTAATCTCAACTACTTAAATTAAAATTTGAACAATTAAAAATTACCAATTAAAGATTCAAACAATTAAAAGAAAAAATAAATAAAAAGACATTGTAGTGGACTTGTAATTACCTTAGCTTCCTCGTGGATACGATATTCGAACTCATCGAATTATACTACTTGTGGACAACCTGCTCTTGGGAGTGCAACAATCAAAGTCGCAACAAGTTTTTGGCGCCGTTGCCGGGGAAGTATAATTTAATTTCAAGTCTATTTAATTTTGTTTATATTTTATTTTTCTTTATTTAAATTTTTATTTCTTTTGTGTGTTTTTATTCTTTTGCATTTGCATTTGCATGAGCATTTGGTCACGTACACTTAGTGGCCGACTCATTCGAAATAACCCTTTATTTTTACAAAACATGGCGGAAGAACCCATCCAAGAAAATGAAGATGAAATTCAATCTCAACATGATCATGATAGACGAAGAACACTTAGAGATCACATGAATCCTACACGTACTAGTGCACCTTCATGTCTAGTTTTTCCCCCTGATACATCTCATTTCAATTTTAAGCCTGGTATTATCCAACTTTTACCCAATTTTCATGGCTCAGATTCTGAAAATCCATACATGCATTTACGAGAGTTTGAAGAAGTGTGCAACACATATAATGATCTAAATTGTAGCATGAACACCATTCGACTTAAGCTTTTTCCTTTTTCTTTAAAAGATAAAGCTAAAACTTGGCTACAAAATCTTAGATCGGGATCCATTCGAACTTGGGATGAATTGCAACAACAATTTTTGAAAAAGTTTTTCCATCTCATAGAACAAATTCTTTCAAAAGGCAAATCATCACTTCACTCAAAAACAAGAAGAAACTTTTTATTAGTGTTGGGATAGATACAAAGAATTGCTTAATCTTTGTCCACATCATGGTTTTGAAATTTGGAGAGTTGTTTCTTAATTTTATGAAGGCTTAACACCTAAAGATAGGCAAATGGTTGAATTTATGTGTAATGGAACATTTGAAGATAAAGATCCAAATGAGGCAATTGAGTATCTCGATTCATTAGCTGAAAATGCTCAAAATTGGGACACTATAGGTACAATTGAACCATCAAACAAGATTCAATCTCCCACATCTGGTGGAGGTATGTACACCCTCAAAGATGAACATGATCTCCAAGTTAGATTTACTTCTTTGGCAAGAAAAGTGGAGGCACTTGAATTGAAAAAGAATGGTCAATTAAAATCTGTTCAAGAAATTGTGTGTCACATCTGTGATACAAGTGATCATTTTACAAAAGATTGTCCCACTTTGTCCTCTTTTAAAGAATGTCTCCATGAACAAGCAAATGTTTTGAACAATTTTAAAAGGCCAAATTTTGAACCATTTTCTCAAAATTACAATCCAGATTGACGAAATCATCCAAATTTTAGTTGGAGGAATGATAATGCTGCACAATTTTCACAACCACATTTCCAAAATCAACAAAATTTTCAAAATTATGCACCTTATGTACCTCCACCTAAAAGAAATTTGGAAGATACATTGAATTCTCTCATTGCAAAGCAATAGTCTATCAATACTCAAACTGCTCAAACCATGACAGATTTGAAAGATACTCTTGGTAAATTTGCATCTGCACTTATTGTTCATGAAAAAGGTAAATTTCTTTCACAACCTCTGCCTAATCCCAAGGATCATCATTCACAAACTGAAACTTCTGGAACTCAACCGATGGATCAGGTAAAATCTGTTATTACCCTTCGAAGTGGTAAGGTTGTGGAAAAATCCATTCTTGAACCTCGTGAAGATGATGATAAATCAACTCCAAAGGGTAAGGAAGTGGAACCCATAACTTGCGAAGAGGAGGTTCAACAGATAGTGTCACCACCATTCCCTCATGCATTGAAAAATACAAAAAAATCAAATTTGAATTCTGATATATATGATATTTTTAAACAAGTAAATGTTAATATTCCTTTATTAGATGCAATAAAACAGGTACCATCATATGCCAAATTTTTGAAATACTTGTGCACTGTGAAAAGAAAATTGAATGTGAAAAAGAAAGCATTTTTAGCCGAACAAGTAAGTGCAATCATTCAAAATAATAATACTTTGAAATACAAAGACCCTGGTTGTCCTACTATTTCATGTATTATTGGAGAACGAAAGATTAAAAAAGCCTTGCTTCATCTTGGAGCTAGTGTGAATTTACTTCCATATTCAGTTTATCAAGAACTCAATCTAGGCGAGTTAAAATCTACTTCGGTAACACTTTTACTTGCCGATAGATCTGTTAAAGTGCCAAGAGGTATGGTAGAAGACGTATTGGTCCTAGTTGATAACTTTGTATATCCTGTCGATTTCATAGTTTTAGATACACAACCTATCGAAGATTGTAATGCAATTCCTGTAATTCTGGGTCGTCCATTTTTAGCAACTTCTAATGCTCTTATAAATTGCAGGAATGGAATAATGAAGTTGTCATTTGCTAACATGACCTTGGAGCTAAATGTTTTTAATCTTCGTAAGCAACCACATGACAAAGGAGATGAAAGTGAAGATGAAAATCTTATTGAAACTCTTGTGGAAGAAAATATTCAAGAAGGGAGTACTCGTGATCAATTAGATTTTTGTTCAATTGAAACTGTTAAAGAAAATATTGAAATTGATCTTGATGATTTTATCAGGTATCACTCGTTACCAGGATCAGAGAAAGAATTTGATGCAAAATATGAGAACAAAGACAAACCACCCATATTGGAGTTAAAACCCTTGCCAGAAGAATTGAAGTATGCATTTCTTGGAGAAGATGAAAGATATCCGGTGGTAATTTTTTCCAAACTAGAAAGTGATCAAGAAGGTAAATTAGTTGATATGCTTAAAAGACATAAAAATGCAATTGGTTGGACACTAAAAGATCCCAAGGACATTAATCCACTAATTTGCACACACAAAATTCATTTAGAAGAAAATACTAAAACATCTCAACAACCACAAAGGAGATTAAATCCACACATGAAAGAAGTTGTGAAAACTGAAGTTCTCAAACTACTTGATGTTGGGATTATCTACCCTATTTCTGATAGTAAGTGGGTAAGCCCAACACAAGTAGTTCCAAAAAAATCTGGCATCACTGTGATATAAAATGAAAAAAGTGAATTGTTAACAAGTCGAGTCCCATCTAGTTGGCGGATGTGTATTGATTATAGAAAATTAAATGACGCCACTAGAAAAGATCATTTTCCATTACCATTTTTGGATCAAATTTTAGAAAGAGTAGCAGGTCATCCATACTACTTTTTTCTTGATGGATATTCAGGTTATTATCAAATTCTCATTGCACTCGAAGATCAAGATAAAACTACATTCACATGTGCTTTTGGAACATTTGCATTTAGAAGGATGCCATTTGGATTATGCAATGCCCCAGCAACATTTCAAAGATGTATGCTAATAATTTTTTGCGACATGGTTGAAAATTGTTTGGAAATTTTCATGGATGATTTAACTGTCTTTGGGAATACATTTGATAATTGTCTTAAAAATTTGGAAAAAGTTTTAAAAAGATGCGAGGAAAAAGGTCTTATTTTAAATTGGGAAAAATGTCATTACATGATTACTTCTGGAATTGTTCTGGGACATGTCGTGTCATCTCATGGAATTGAAGTTGATAAAGCAAAAGTTGATGTCATTGCCAATTTACCCCCTTCAAAAACCATTAAAGAAATTCGCTCATTTTTGGGACATGCTGGATTTTATAGGAGGTTTATAAAGGACTTTAGTTTAATCTCTAAACCCATTTGTAATCTCTTAACAAAAGACACTGCATTTGAGTGGACTCAAGAATGTCAAAATGCTTTTGATAAAATCATTCGACATTTAACATCAGCTCCTATCATGCAACCTCCTGATTGGTCTTTACCATTTGAAATCATGTGCGATGCGAGTGATTATGCAGTCGGTGCAGTATTGGGTCAAAGAAGAAACGGTAAGCCTTATGTGATAAATTATGCAAGTAGAACTTTAAATAATGCTCAAATGAATTACTCCACAACTGAAAAAGAACTACTTGCTGTAATATTTGCATTAGATAAATTTCGTTCTTATTTGATTGGATCAACGACTATTGTGTTTATTGATCATTCTGCTATTAGATATTTGTTGACCAAACAGGATGCAAAGCCACGACTGATACGATGGATTTTGTTGCTCCAAGAATTTGACACTGTGATCAAAGATAAAAAAGGAACCGAGAATGTCGTAGCCGATCATTTATCGAGACTAGTAACAAGATCATCTTGTGAAATGACACCAATTAACGATAATTTTCCTGATGAACATCTATTTTCAGTTACTACTACACCTTGGTTTGCTAACATAGTAAATTTTCTTGTGACAGGAAAAATGCCACCGCAATGGAGTTCTCAAGATAAAAGAAAATTTTTGAATAAGGTAAAAAACTTTTATTGGGATGATCCGTATCTGTTCAAGTATTGTCTGGATCAAATTTTTCGACGTTGCATACCCGACAATGAGGTAAGTAGTGTCATTAAATTTTGTCATTCAGAAGCATGCGGAGGACATTTTTCTTCAAAGAAAACAGCTGCAAAAATCTTGCAGTGTGGATTCTATTGGCCCACTTTGTTTAAAGACACCCACGAAATCTGCAAGATCCGTGAAAATTGTCAAAAATTGGGTGCGATTTCCAAAAGAAACATGATGCCTTTGAATCCTATTATTGAAATTAAAATCTTTGATTGTTGGGGAATAGATTTTATGGGACCTTTTCCACCGTCGTTTGGATACTTGTATATTTTAGTTGCAGTTGATTATGTTTCCAAATGGATAGAGGCAATTTCATGTCGAACAAATGATCATAAAATCGTCATCAAATTTTTAAAAGAAAATATTTTTAGTAGATTTGGAATTCCTCGAGCCATGATAAGTGATGGGGGAACTCAATTTGTTAATAAACTATTTGCTTCATTAATGAAAAAATATGGTATTACTCATAAAGTAACTACCCCTTATCATCCTCAAACAAATGGACAAGTTGAATTAGCTAATCGGGAGATAAAGTAAATTTTGGAAAAAACTGTTAACTCAAATAGAAAAGATTGGTATCTGCGACTTAATGATGCACTTTGGGCATATCGAAAAGCTTTTAAAACATCATTGAATATGTCTCCCTATAGGTTGGTTTACGGAAAACATTGTCATTTGCCTGTGGAATTGGAACATAAATCTTATTGGGCGATCAAAACTTTAAGTTCAAGCATGGATGATGCCAACAAATTGCGTAAATTGCAACTTAATGAACTTGATGAATTCAGAAATGACGCATATGAGAATTCAAGGATTTATAAAGAAAAAATCAAATCATTTCATGATAAAACAATTCTTAGAAAATCTTTTGAGATTGGTAAAAAAGTTTTGCTTTATAATTCTAGACTTCACATATTCCCAGGAAAATTACGATCAAGATGGACAGGCTCATATGTTGTAAAGCATGTGTATAATTATGGAGCTGTGGATATTGAAAATCCTAAAAATGGTGATATTTTTAAAATAAATGGACAAAGGCTTAAACCATTTTTAGAAAATAAAATCTTTCAAGAAGAGTTTATTTCCCTTTCTGATCCTTGATTCTTTTTTATTTTGTGTTGCATTTAAGTTTGTTTGTTTTTATTTCAGGTTTTCTTAATCTTTTTATTTTCCCGGTTAAATGGCGGATAACGGTACTCCGTGATTCTCATAGTCGGTTAAATCAGTTTCCCACAATTTCCGATACAAAAATAAATAAAAAAATCATTTCTTTTCTTTTCAAAATGGATGAAATTCTCTCAAAAATTTGTAAATATTTTCCCTCTATTTCTGAAAATGTTCTAAGAAAAATTTATGCAGGAAGGTGTGAAAGATTGAGATTGCTAATGCAAAAAGGAATTCCAGAAGATATTCGTCTTGTAATAGAAGCTAAGGTCCGATTAGGAGGAGAAGTTCCACAATCATTGCTCATTCGGTATTTGCCTGGATTAGGAAAAAACACTTATGCGAAAAAACGAAGGGCCAAAAGTTTAGGGGTTTGTCATAAGTGTGCAAGATGGACTTGTGACAAACGATGCAGATCTTTGGGATGTGTTTCCAATAACAGAGAAGATAAAATTGGTTTCATTAAGAATGGGCTGAGTAAGGAGTCTTTAGATAACATCTTATTGACTCTTGAGACGCATTCTAGTGGACATGTGCATATTGAACTTCTCCGTTTATGGAAACAATTCCAAGATGAGCGTCATAGTCCTGGGAATCCGACTAAAAAAGACCATGTTTGCCAATTTATAAAAAAATTGGATGGGAAGCATATCCTCGACTAATAGAAGGTGTTGAAGCCGTTTCTGGACGTAAAACCAGAGGAAAATTGTGAGCCACAATCACATTACTGTTTATATGCATGTGTGTCATTATTGTTTTTACTATTTATTCTGTTTACAGCTGTGACCCATAGTTTTGTAATGATAACATATTACCCCTATAAAATCTCTCATCTTTCTCTCTATTTTCGCAGACAAAAAAAAAAAAAGTAAAAACATGGCTGGATCCTCTGCACAAACATTGAAAAATATTTGTGTATTTTGTGGGTCGAGTCCTGGAAAAAATGAAGTGTTTGTAGAAGCAGCGAATAATCTTGGAAAGATATTGGCTGAGAGAAAAATTCACTTGGTATATGGGGGAGGTAATATTGGGTTAATGGGATCTGTTACAACATCTGCTCATCTTGGAGGTAGTCAGGTTTTGGGTATTATTCCTACAGCTTTAGCTGAAGGAAATATTACAGGTGTTACGATTGGGGAGGAATTAAAAGTTTTTTCTATGTATGAAAGAATCACTCAAATGATTGAAAATTCTGATGCTTTTATCGCACTACCAGGTGGTTTTGGTACATTAGAAGAAATTTTTCACACTGTTTCTTGGGCACAACATAATATCCATAATAAACCTGTGGGCTTGTTGAATATCAATATTTATTATGACAGTTTGTTGACATTTCTTGATAAAGCTGTGGGACAAAATTTCATTTCAGAAAATTCACGACGGATGCTCATCTATGCTTCGACTGCCGACCAATTAATTGATGATTTGGAAGCTTTTGTTCATAAGCCTGATCCGATGATAACAAAGATAACAACTAGCTTTTGGATCAATGGATTTTCTATCTTTTGATTAGTTTGGCTCGTTTGTCTGTCTGCATTCTGTAAACCATTTTTCTGAACATTTATCTGTATTCCAACTCCATGAGAGAAATCGTTGCCATAAATTGAAACATTTATTAACCTGTGAGGATATGGAGTTGAGACTCTTACAAGAAATTTCTGAAGGCCGTGTACATTTATGTAACGCCCCAGATTCGACGACTGTCCTCACTGTATCAAGACGAGTCTTTCCAGCGTGCTTATGTCCTCACTCACACGCACCCTGGGAAACTTCCCAGGAGGTTACCCATCCCAAAATTGCCCCAAGTCAAGCACGCTTAACTTTAGAGTTCTTATGTGATGAGCTACCGAAAAGAAGATGCACCTTCGTGATATGAGTAGTGTACCAATCAAATCTTTTAAGCCCTCTTCAACTGTACAGTCCATTACATTGAACAGTCTCGAAATCCCTCTCATTCCGGTGTGGGTTCGGTTCATTCATGTTCCCTTCACCTAGAAGCCTGCCAGGAGCCGCTCATTGTCCGTGCAACTGATGGCACCGGCGATCACCCCCCGCCCTCTTCGGCCCCGGGCCTCACATGCCCACCAGCTTCCGCTTGGTTCGTCCCCGAACCACACCGTACTAAGAGAGGTCGGCTCTGATACCACTTGTAACGCCCCAGATTCGACGACTGTCCTCACTGTATCAAGACGAGTCTTTCCAGCGTGCTTATGTCCTCACTCACACGCACCCTGGGAAACTTCCCAGGAGGTTACCCATCCCAAAATTGCCCCAAGTCAAGCACGCTTAACTTTAGAGTTCTTATGTGATGAGCTACCGAAAAGAAGATGCACCTTCGTGATATGAGTAGTGTACCAATCAAATCTTTTAAGCCCTCTTCAACTGTACAGTCCATTACATTGAACAGTCTCGGAATCCCTCTCATTCCGGTGTGGGTTCGGTTCATTCATGTTCCCTTCACCTAGAAGCCTGCCAGGAGCCGCTCATTGTCCGTGCAACTGATGGCACCGGCGATCACCCCCCGCCCTCTTCGGCCCCGGGCCTCACAATTTAACTACCTGAAATAAGCTTTGAATTGATCATCTCAAATTATTTCATAAATTATAATTATGATGATCTTGATATAACTTTGACAGTTTTCAAATTTAATTTAAACACTTAGATAGTTTTGATTACATTTCTATTTAAATTAATCAATATGTTTTGTATTGCTATTAACGCTTAAATTGCTAGGGACTCGCAATAAGATGGTTGGGAGGTGTGATAAACATAAAAATTGTACATTAATTAAATGTTTTATAATATAAATATATAGTTTTTGTTTATTAAATCTTTAAATATTATATGTTTTATAATAAATTGTATAAAATATAAGTTGTTGTGTAATTACAAGTTTTTACTATTTTTTACAGGTTAGATAAAACAAAAATAAACTTGGCGTTGCAAATGGGATTAAGATGATTCTTGGACCTGTAGAAAGTTGATGTTAATATCTACAATATTGGTGGCAAGCATGAAATAAAAATCCTCTCACAATTGGGATCAAATTAAGCAACAAATAAAGTTACCAAAGTAGTGGCAGTTTTACCATGCTCTAGTATTTTGACCATATCTCTCAAATTACTTGGTCAAATGGTTTGAAAAAATTACCACAACTAGACAACTCAATTATCCACATGTTTCTTTTTATGTGAAGAAGCAAATTCGGAGAAGAAGATTTTCAAAAGTGATGTGTAATATAATATAATATCTTGGAACACCAATGAAGACTTATGTGTAAAAAATAATATTTTATTTGTGGTTGTCTCCCCAAATTTGGCTATAAATAGGGGTGCATTGTAATGTATTGAGATATCTCTCATTCTATGAACAAACCTTTGAGTTCATAATATTTCTCTCTATATTTTTCCTTTATTTCTTCATTTAAATATAATTAGCATGTTAATTTCATTATCAAAGTTCACACATTGAATAATGAATAGCTAACTTCCTAAATTTGAGATGAAAAGGTGAAACTCTTGGCATGATAATAAGGTTACTAAAAGGTAAGAATCTATGTTTTATATTATTTAATCATTATTTATTGTTTATGTTATATTTATTTCTTTAAGCATTTTTATACCCTACTTATAAGTGAGAGTTTTGATTTATTGTTGCTATATGTTACACTAAATTCTTGGAACCATTTAAATGTTAGTTTGGTATTACCAACCATTTAAAGTGGATGCCTTGATTTATTATATATGAATATATTATAATATTAAATTACTTGGAACCCTTTAAATGTTTGTTTGGTTTTACCAACCATTTAAAGTGGGAACCTTGATTTATTATATATAAATATATCATAATATTAATTTCTTGGTACCATTTAAATGTTAGTTTGATTTTACCAACCATTTAAAGTGGGAACCTTGATTTAGTGTTTACAAATATATATATAGCACAATAAATACTTGACAACATTTATAAGTTTTGGTATATATTAAATACTTATAAGATAATAATATATAACATAATATAAATATGATTATTTAATATATTGGAACCATTTTATTAAGTGGATTTCAATAATGTTCGTTAAAGTTAACTTTATTAAAATACCAAGAGTGGATCCTTTAATCTCAACTACTTAAATTAAAATTTGAACAATTAAAGATTCAAACAACTAAAAGAAAAAATAAATAAAAAGACATTGTAGTGGACTTGTAATTACCTTAGCTTCCTCGAGGATACGATAATCGAACTCATCGAATTATACTACTTGTGGACAACCTGCTCTTGGGAGTGCAACAATCAAAGTCGCAACTTGGCACTCCTTCAACATGTGGTCACTGGCTCCGCACTTGAAACATTTACCTCACCCATACAAACACTGTCCCGGCTGCTGGCGGTTGCACTTCGGGCACACCGGGTGCTCCCCCGGCCTCTGTGGCGCCTTCTACTGTGGCATATGACCCTTGCCCTTTGGCGGTCCCTGATAAGGCTTCTTTCCTGGCTGCTCCTGGAACGGCCTCTTAAACTGAGGTCGCTGCTGCTGCTGCTGTGGAGCCTGATAGGGCCTCTTGCCCTGCATGTCAGCCTTAATATCCCTCTGATCCTGCTCCGCCGCCAAAGCTCTAGACACGATAACTGTGTAAGTAGTAGGACAAGCTACTCGGACATCTCGGCGCAAGATCGGCCGCAACCTCAACTTTCCCTTTGTATCATTAGCTATCAGGGGCACAAAGTGACACCCCCTTTCAAACTTCCTGACAAACTCTGCAACACTGCTGTCCCCCTGTCGCAGTGTCATGAATTCCCTGGTCAGTTTGGATCGTACTTCTTCAGTGAAGTACTTGGAGTAGAATACCTCCTTAAAGCCATCCCAAGAAAGGGTCTGCAAGTTCGCTGCCATGGACGCGCTCTCCCACCACAGTCTGGCGTCCCTGGTCAGTAGAAATGTGGCACACCTGACCCTATCTGCATCTTGCAACTCCTTAAAGGCAAAAATCACCTCGATGGATTTAATCCATCCTTCGGCTATCATCGGGTCAGTGGTCCCCGAAAACTCCTTTGGGCTCATCCACCTGAACCTCTCGTGTACTGCCTCTAGTCTGGGCCTAGCCCTTGCATCCACCGTCGCCTGGTTCCCCGCAAACTGTGCGAAGAACTGAGTCATTCCTATATGTGCCTGCATATCTGGCGGTGGAGCAGGTGGAGCGTCTCTTCCCTCCTCTCGAGCCTCTTTATCTTCGTCCCTAGCTTCCCGGTTAATTATGCGTCTAGGAGACATACTGTTCCAACAAATACCCAACACGTAAACCCCATATGCATGAACATGATATCAATAGTATAAGATCCACGCAAATCGAACTCAAAACATGGACATGCTGAAATCATGACTTAATGCTTAGTACATAACATAATTCAAAACGTTAAAACTTACAGACTTGAGGTGTGACTTTGTGAGCTTCTTGCGACTTGCAGTAGGCATAACCTTTTACAAGAACACGGCTCTGATACCAACTGTAACGTACCGTACTTTTTACTACTTAAAATTTGCGGAAAAATTAAAAATTTTCTTTAATGAAAGGCAAACTTTCAAAAGTCGATAAAACAAACTATTCATCCCCAAATATTGTTGCAACAAAAGATCTTAAATGAAGTTTACTAAAAGTACTTGTTTAAAACTCATAATCGATAATATGAAATCAGAGTATTTTGGACAGTTCATAAACTCATAAAAACTGGGCGGTCATCGGGTCTAACCTCCTGCTCAGTCCAAGCCATCTCCTTGGTCCCCACCTCCCGTCTCCTCAAATGCATCCTCACCTGCATCGATCAAGTCTAGTGAGTCTAAAGACTCAACATGTATAAACTGGGATTAACGAGTAATACGTAATAAAATCACTTGCAACTTTAAAATAGAGCGTACGTACTTGAAACTTGAACTTGCATACTTAAAAGCTTGAACTTACATACATGCATTGACGTGCCATAACATGAAACTTTTCTTAAACGTGCTTGCATACTTTCACATATATGAACATACATAAACTTCATCATTTTGCATAGAGGCATGTTTCAAAGCAAGTGACTCATACATAATTACACCTGATCAGACTAAATCACAGTACTGGGATGACATGGAAGATCCACTGCCACATACATGAGATCCCCGTTCATGCTTTAACGGGTGGATTGGTCCCCGTTCATGCTTTAACGCTTTCCAATCCTGATCTAAACCCGTTCATGCTTTAACGGGGTGGATTGGTCCCTTGTCATGCTTTACCGCTTTCCAATCCTATACATAATTGGTCACAAGACATTTAGCATACCTCAAAAACTTGAAATATTTTCTTTGCACGTCAAACATACTTACTTGGCGTTGAGGGATTTGTTTGATCTCGCTTGGGGCCGCTCCTGCACAAACTAACATGAGTTCGAATACTCAACTGGTGTAACTTAGACACAATAATCATGCTTACACACAAGCTCATTCATTTCCTTAGGACGTTCTAAAATTCCCGTGACTCGACCTTGTTAAACATTGCATTAAACTAAGATATCGAACCTTAAAGCATTCAACGTAAATCTTCTCAAAAATAGAAGTACAAGGACCCCATGCCCGGGTCCGGCTTCGGGTCCGTGTAGGTACGGTAAAATGTGTGTGAAGAAAAGGAAGGGCACGGACCCCGTGCCTGGGTCCGTATATGGGTCCGTGTAGATACTATATAAACACACCGAAAAGAAAGAGGGAAACAGACCCCGTGTCTGGGTCCGTCGAAGGGTCCGTGTAGGCTCGGTTTACTGAAATTAAGAAGGAAAGAAGGGCACGGACCCCGTGCCAGGGTCCGTGTACGGGTCCGTGCAGGCTCGGTACGCGTGAACCAACGAAAATTCATATACTCAAGGCTTATTTCTCCTAACTCGATCATCCCGACCATGAATCGACACCACGAGACCCCTCCTAGGATACTATAACCTTGAATCCAAACCCGTACAACCACCCCGAAACAACGACATCCACCCTACGACACAATACAACTCAAAAACACGAAAGTTGATCCCAAATCGTTTCCTACGGCTTCTAATGAATTCAAGTGCCTATCGACACTAACCGACATACCAAATACCAACCCAACATCATACTAAACATACCTAAATACAGCAACGATCACTCGTCGATCCCCAACAAAGCCTGCAACAATAAAACTTCAAGAACAAACACATCAATAACATAATTTTTCGAAAAATGCAGTTTGAGTAGTCCCATGAAAATGATCATATCTCACTTAATTTTTATCTAAATATATTGAATTTTATATCAAATCGAAGGTATCAAAAAGTTCTATGTTTTTTACATTGAATGTTTTCCCGAAATATGGACCAAAAAATCGCAGTTTTTAAAAGTTCAGTAAAAACGAGATTTGAGATCCCAAAAATGGTTTCAAAAGTGATCCAAACATGATTGCTCAAACTTCTACACATCACACATGTATTTTCTTGCATAAAAACATCGCAACACATAATATGAATAGATCGACGTAGGAAAAACAGAATATACATGCCTTTTGATATTTAAAACTCACGATACGGCGATACCAAAGCGGAGATGGAGCGAGGCTTGATTCGTGACGAACGTGGAACAATTTTCTTGCAATAAAATCACCGAAAACTTGCTGGAAATCCAAAAGGGAGGGGCGGCTGCTATAAGGTGAAGGAACCCTAGGTTTTTGCTCTCCAAAATATAAAAGATCTGAAAATAAAATGTGCAGGTGTGTGTTGTATGTTTTGGTGTGTGTAAAAACGTGTAAGTGTGTGTGAGTGTGTGAAACATGTGTGTGTGTGTGTTTTTTTTAATTAGGAGTAATTAGTGCTAATTTAACTATTTAAAATGATAATAAAAAGTTAACTCACACTAATTTTAAACAAACTCTCCAATTAAAATAAATACACGTTAATTTTATAAATTCTCATTTTTAACAAAATAAAATGTACAAGGCCAACTTTAACAGTTTCAAAATTCTAAACTCACTAAATACATAATTTAGGCTTTAAAATGTTGAAACTTATTAAATTAATTAATATTCTCCAACCTTAACTTAAAGATAAAATACCATATTTTAAAATTACCAAAAATCGTCACCGTACTCTTTTCCTCGATCCCGTATCGAATAATCGCCTGAACCATAAAACTCAAGAAAACATTTTGACGTACATCACATAAACATTAAAATAGTGCAATTAAATAAATCATGCATCAATTAAATCATTTTAATTTAAAGAAATGATTTAACAATTTAAATAAATGTATGGGTTTTACGTGTACTGATTTTGGGCTCTATAGTCCCCCCCCCCCCACTTATATAAATTTCGTCCTCCAAATTAAATCTTACCAAATAACTCTGGGTAGCGGATTCTCATATTTGCCTTGGTCTCCCAAGTGGCTTCCTCCACTGCTTGATTCAGCCACCGGACTTTGACCAACTTGGTCACCTTGTTCCGAAGTATGCGCTCCTGTCTGTCTAGGATTTGGACGGGTCTTTCCTCATATGACAGGTATGGAACAAGCTATAACGGTTCATAGCTCAACACATGCGAAGGATTTGCCAGGTACTTTCTCAGCATCGAGACATGGAACACATTGTGTACCCCGGCCAGATTTGATGGGAGGGCAACACGATAAGCTAGTGTCCCAACTCTATCAAGAATCTCGAACGGTCCAATAAACCTCGGACTCAGCTTGCCTCTTTTCCCAAATCTCATAACACCCTTCATAGGTACTATCTTTATAAAAACGTGCTCACTTACGGCAAACTTGAGATCTCTCCTCCTCTTATCAGCATAACTCTTCTGGCGACTCTGGGCGGTCTTCATTCTGTCTCGAATCTTGACCCACACATCTGAAGTCTGCTGAACTATCTCCGGACCAAGTTCTGCTCTCTCTCCGACTTCATCCCAATGAATCGGCGATCTGCACTTCCTCCCATACAATGCCTCGTAGGGAGCCATACCAATAGATTCTTGGAAACTGTTATTATAGGTAAACTCCACTACAGGTAGTTTTGATTCCCAACTCCCTTGGAAATCGATTATATAGGCTCGTAATAAATCTTCCATAACCTGAATGACTCACTCAGACTGGCCATCTGTCTGCGGGTGAAAAGCTGTACTGAAAAGCAACTTCGTCCCCATGGCTGCATGTAAGCTCTTCCAGAAGGACGACGTAAACTTCGGGTCCCTGTAAGACACAATAGAAACTGGGATTCCGTGCAAACGGACTATCTTCCTGATATAGAGCTCCTCATACTGCGTCATGGAGAATCTCGTCTTCACTGCGCAAAAGTGCGCTGACTTGGTAAGTCGATCCACTATAACCCAAATAGCATTGAATCCTCTGACTGACTTCGGCAACCCAACAACGAAGTCCACGGTGATATTCTCCCATTTCCACTCGGGGATAAGGAGTGGCTTAAGAATTCCTGCTGGCCTCTGACGCTCTGCCTTCACCTGCTGACAAGTTAGACATTCAGACACAAATCGACGGATATCTCTCTTCATCCCTGGCCACCAATACAAAATCTGCAAATCCTTTTACATCTTGGTACCTCCTGGATGAATGGAATACAGAGATGCATCTGCCTCTGTCAAAATATCCTCTCTGATCGAATCAACACTAGGCACCCACATTCTACCTCTGTATCTGACAATACCATCGGACACTGTGTAGAGTACACTGCCCTTGGCTTCGTCTTTCAGTCTCCATTTCTGCAACTACTCATCTGAAGGCTGTCATCTACGGATTCGGTCTAGTAAGGAAGACTGAACTATCAAATTAGACAGCTTAGGAGCTGTGCCCTTAGGATAAACCTCTAGCCCAAATCTCTGAATATCTGACTGAAGAGATTTCTATACTGACAACTGAGCTACGACTACAACCTTCCTGCTCAAGGCATCTGCCACCACATTAGCTTTTCCTGGATGGTAGCTAATTTCACAATCGTAGTCCTTTACCAACTTCAATCACCGTCTCTGTCTCATATTCAGCTCTTTCTGCGTGAAGAAATACTTGAGACTCTTGTGATCAGTAAATATCTGGCATTTCTCGCCGTACAAGTAGTGTCACCAAATCTTCAATGCAAAGACAACGGCGCTAATTATAAATCATGAGTCGGATAATTCTTCTCATGCACCTTCAACTGTCTGAAAGCATAAGCTATCACCCGACCATGATGCATCAACACTGCGCCTAACCCGAGCTTAGATGCATCGATGTATAGCACAAAATCTCCTTGCCCTGTTGGCATGGCTAACAATGACGTTGAAATGAGAGCTTGCTTCAAGGTATCAAAGCTCTTCTGACATTCATCTCTCCACTCAAATTTAGCATTTTTCTTAGTCAGTGAAGTGAGCGGCACTGCAATCGACAAAAATCCTTGAATAAACTTACGGTAGTAACTAGATAAACCCAAAAAACTGTGGATCTCTGAAGCATTCTTCGGTTCAACCCAATCCTTAACAGCCGCTACCTTAGCTGGATCCACCTCAATACCGCTGCTAGATATTATGTGACCCAAAAACGCAACCTTCTCCAACAAGAATTCACACTTACTGAACTTCGCGAATAATTTGCGACTCTGCAGGATCTGCAAAACTGTCCTCAAATTCTGGTTGTGCTCCTCATGGCTCTTCCAGTAGATAAGAATATCTTCAATGAATACTATGACGAATTGATCTAGGTAGGGCTGAAATACTCGATTAATGAAGTCCATGAAAATCGCTAGAGCATTCGTCAGTCCGAATGACATCACTAAGAACTCGTAATGCCCGTATCTGGTTCTGAAGGCTGTCTTATGGACATCGGCATCCTTTACCTTCAGCTGGTGATACCCTGATCGAAGGTCTATCTTAGAGAACACTATAGCTTCCTGCAACTGATCGAACAAGTCCTCGATCCTCGGTAACGGGTATTTATTCTTGATCGTTATCTTGTTCAGCTCTCGGTAATCGATACACAGCCTCATGCTCCCATCCTTCTTCTTTACGAAGAGTACTGGTGCGCCCCATGGTGAGAAACTAGGGCGAATGAATTCCTTGTCGAGAAGCTCCTGAATCTGCTGCTTGAGTTCTAACATCTCCGCTGGAGCTAATCGATATGGTGCCTTAGAGATTGGCATTGTGCCTGGCAAAAGATCAATGCCGAACTCCACCTCTCTCTCTGGTGGGAGGCCTGTGACATCATCTGGAAAGACGTCAGGAAATTCTCTGACTACTGGTACTTCAGATATAGACGGAGTGGGTACGTGAGGTGCAGAAATAACACTGGCCAAGAAAGCCTGACACCCTTTGTGAATGAGTCTCCGCGCCTGCATGCAGGAGATCATGCGAGGAAAATTGTCACATCCCGAGCCCGGGCCCGCGGCTGCGTGACTGCACAATGGGCCCCTATAGCAACTACTTCGTATTCGTCCTCGCTTTACGAAAATGATTAACCCAAGTTGCTATAGAAGTCCATTGTAAGCCATTATAAACTCATGTTAAATATTTCATTTTTAAGATGTGGGACATCACAATCACCCCTCCTTCAGAACGCGACGTCCTCGTCGCGGCCTGACCACTCGATCCACCAGCGCCGAGAATCTAGATGTGGCTCCTACAGGTTCAAGAGGTGGCTCCCATCATGTAGCACTTTGCCCCACAGATTCAAGAGGTGGCTCCCGTCACGTAGCACTTTGCCCCGCATAGCACTTATTTCCCGATGTTCCATGCCGGTGACCGGCTCTGATACCATTCTGTCACGCCCCGAGCTCGAGCCCGCGGCTGCGTGACTGCACAATGGGCCCCTATAGCAACTACTTCGTATTCGTCGTCGCTTTACGAAAATGATTAAACCAAGTTGCTATAGAAGTCCATTGTAAACCATTATAAACTCATTTTAAATATTTCATTTTTAAGATGTGGGACATCACAAAAACTCCCCCATCTAGCTGGCTCAAAAAGAAACTGCTCCATACCCAAAGGTCTTACTAACACCGACCTTTTCTGGAAGTCAATAAGAACTCTGTTCTTCGTCAGCCAGTCCATTCCCAAAATGATATCAAACTCTAGCATCAGCAACACAATCAAATCTGCGTACACTAGGTGGCCCTGCAATTCCAGATCGATGTCTCTGACCAGGCTATTAGCTGACAATTCCTCCCCTCATGGGACTGTCACTGAGTAGCTCACGTTGAGTCCAATAGACTTGACGTCCAGGTGACTAGCGAACGTCTCCGAAATAAAGGAATGGGTGGCTCCTGAGTCTATGGGGGCCTTCGTGGCTAGTCTCTTTATGAATATATTTCCTGAGAGACGTAACCACAACACAAAACTTATCTCCTCAAAATTCTAACCTTAATCTCAGGCATAGAAGAAATTTATATCGCGTGACACCCAAAAATATTACTAGCACACTAATAAACCCAAATGAAATTCCAACACATGCATGGCAACATAATACGATGCTTAATTAAATAGTTTACCAATTAATAATGTCGTGTCTGGGTTCGCCTCCTGAGCATGCATGGCGAACACTCTTCCCTGTTTTGGTTGCCTCCACTGTGGGCACTTCTTCAACATGTGGTCACTGGCTCCACACTTAAAACATTTATCTGACCCATACAAACATTCTCCCCGGCGCTGGCGGTTGCACTTCGGGCACAGCGGGTGCTCCCCCGGCCTCTGTAGCACCTTATGTTGTGGCATATGACCCTTGCCCTTTGGCGGTCCCTGATAAGGCTTCTTTCTTGGCTGCTCCTGGAACGGACTCTTAAACTGAGGTCGCTGTTGCTGCTGCTGTGGAGCCTGATAGGGCCTCTTGCCCTGTCTGTCTGCCTCAATATCCCTCTGATCATGCTCCGCCGCCAAAGCTCTAGACACGGCAAATGCGTAAGTAGTAGGACCAGCTACTCGGTTATCTCGGCGCAAGATCGGCCGCAACCCATCCATGAAATGCCTCAACTTTCCCTGTGCATCATTAGTTATCAGATGAACAAAGAGACACCCCCTTTCAAATTTCCTGACAAACTCTGCAACACTGCTGTCTCCCTGTCGCAGTATCATGAATTCCCTGGTCAGTCTGGATCGTACTTCTTCAGTAAAGTACTTGGAGTAGAATACCTCCTTAAAGCCATCCCAAGAAAGGGTCTGCAAGTTCGCTGCCACGGACGCGCTCTCCCACCACAGTCTGGCGTCCTCGGTCAGTAGAAATGTGGCACACCTGACCCTATCTGCATCTTGCAACTCCATGAAATCTGCATCTTGCAACTCCATAAAGGAAAACATCACCTCGATTGATTTAATCCATCCTTCGGATATCATCGGGTCAGTGGTCCCCGAAAACTCCTTTGGCTCATCCGCCTGAACCTCTCGTATACCGCTTCTGGTCTGGGCCTAGCCCCTACATCCACCGTCGCCTAGTTCCCCGCAAACTGTGCGAAGAACTGAGTCATTCCTGCAAGAATATGTGCCTGCATATCTGGCGGTGGAGCAGGTGGAGCGTCTCTCCCCTCCTCTCGAGCCTCTCTATCTTCGTCCCTAGCTTCCCGGTTAATTTACGTCTAGGAGACATTGTGTTCCAACAAATACCCAACACGTAAACCCCATATGCATGAACATGATATCAATAGTATAAGATGCACGTAAATCGAACCTAAAACATGGACATGCTGAAATCATGACTTAATGTTTAGTACATAACATAATTCAAAACTTTAAAACTTACAGACTTGAGGTGTGACTTCGTGAGCTTCTTGCGACTAGCAGTAGGCATAACCTTTTACAAGAACACGGCTCTGATACCAACTGTAATGTACAGTACTTTTTACTACTTAAAATTTTCTTTAATGAAAGGCGAACCTTCAAAATTCGATAAAATAAACTATTCATCCCCAAATATTGTTGCAACAAAAGATCTCAAATGAAGTTTACTAAAAGTACTTGTTTAAAACTCATAATCGATAACATGAAATTAGAGTATTTTGGATAGTTCATAAACTCATAAAAACTGGGCGGTCCTCGGGTCTAGCCTCCTGCTCAGTCCAAGCCAGCTCCTTGGTCCCCACCTCCCGTCTCCTCAAATGCATTCTCACCTGCATCGATCAAGTCCAGTGAGTCTAAAGACTCGACATGTATAAACTGGGAATAACGAGTAATACATAATAAAATCACATGCAACTTTAAAATAGAGCGTAGGTACTTGAAACTTGAAGTTGCATATTTAAAAGCTTGAACTTACATACATGCATAGATGTGCCATAACATGAAACTTTTCTTAAACGTGCTTGCATACTTGTACATACATGAACATACATAAACTTCATCATTTTGCGTAGAGGCATGTTTCAAAGCAAGTGACACATACATAATTACGCCTGATCAGACTAAACCACAGTACGGGATGACAGGGAAGATCCACTGCCACATACATGAAAGCCCCGTTCATGCTTTAACGGGTGAATTTGTCACCGTTCATGCTTTAACGCTTTTCAATCCTGATCTAAACCCGTTCATGCTTTAACGGGGTGGATTGGTCCCTGGTCATGCTTTACCGCTTTCCAATCCTATACATAATTGGTCACAAGGCATTTAGCACACCTCAAAAACATGAAATATTTTCTTTGCACGTCAAACATACTTACTTGGCGTTGAGGGATTTGTTTGATCTCGCTTGGGGCCGCTACTGCACAAACTAACATGAGTTCGAATACTTTACTGGTGTAACTTAGACACAATAATCATGCTTACACACAAGCTCATTCATTTCCTTAGGACGTTCTAAAATTACGGTGACTCGACCTTGTTAAACATTGCATTAAACTAAGTTATCGATCAAAGCATTCAACATAAATCTTCTAAAAATTAAGTACACGGACCCCGTGCCCAGGTCCGGCTCCAGGTCCGTGTAGGTACGGTAAAATGTGTGTGAAGAAAAGGAAGGACACGGACCCCGTGCCTGGGTCTGTATATGGGTCCATGTAGATACTGTATATGGGTCCGTGCCTGGGTCCGTATATGGGTCCGAAAAGAAAGAGGGACACGGACCCCGTGTCAGGGTCTATCAAAAGGTCTGTGTAGGCTCGGTTTACTGACTTTAAGAAGGAAACAAGGGCACGGACCCCGTGCCAGGGTCCGTGTACGGGTCCGTGCTGGCTCAGTACGCGTGAACCAACGAAAATTCATATACTCAAGGCTTATTTCTCCTAACTCGATCATCCCGACCATGAATCGACACCTCAAGACCCCTCCTAGAATACTATAACCTCGAATCCAAACCTGTACAACCACCCTGAAACAACGACATCCACCCTACGACACAATACAACTCAAAAACACGGAAGTTGACCCCAAATCATTTTCTACGGCTTCTAATGAATTCAAGTGCCTATCGACACTAACCGGCATACCAAAAACGATATTTGAGATCCCAAAAATGGTTTCAAAAGTGATCCAAACATGATTTCTCAAACTTCTACACATCACACATGTATTTTCTGGCATAAAAACATCGCAACACATAATATGACTAGATCGACGCAAGAAAAACAGAATATACATGCCTTTTGATATTTAAAACTCACGATACAGCGATATCGAAGCGGAGACGGAGCGAGGCTTGATCCGGGATGAACGTGACACTATTTTCTTGCAATAAAATCACCGAAAACTTGCTGGAAATTCAAAAGTGAGGGGCGGCTGCTCTAAGGGGAAGGAACCCTAGGTTTTTGCTCTCCAAAATATAAAAGATCTGAAAATAAAATGTGTAGGTGTGTATTGTGTGTTTTGATGTGTGTAAAAACGTGTAAGTGTGTGTGAGTGTATGAAACGTGTGTGTGTGTGTGTGTGTGTGTGTTTTAATTAGGAGTAATTAGTGCTAATTTAACTAATTAAAATGCTAATAAAAGGTTAACTCACACTAATTTTAAACAAACTCTCCAATTAAAATAAATACACCTTAATTTTATAAATTCTCCTTTTTAACAAAATAAAATGCACAAGACCAAATTTAAAAGTTTCAAAATTCTAAAATCACTAAATACATAATTTAGGCTTTAAAATGTTGAAACTTATTAAATTAATTATTATGCTCCAACCTTAACTTAAAGATAAAATACCACATTTTAAAATTACCAAAAATCGTCCTGGTCTCTTTTCCTCGATCCCGCATCGAATAATCGCCTGAACCACAAAACTCAAGAAAACATTTTAACGTGAATCACATAAACATTAAAATAGTGCAATTAAATAAATCATGCATCACTAAAATCATTTTAATTTAAATAAATGATTTAACAATTTAAATAAATGCATGAGTTTTACGTGTACTGATTTTGGGCTCTACAGAAACACTAACACACACCTTATATACAACATAGTCAAACACCTACCATTGATAGTACATAGGAAAGTCAGAGTACAACGAATAATTTGCGACAATTTTAAACAAGTGAGGCCATTCATGACGCATTTTAGCCTCCAGTTCCCATGTACCCTCTTCAGTCCCATGTCTACTCCATTGTACCCTAACCAGTGGAATCGTCTTATTTCGAAGTTGCTTATCCTTTCGATTAAGAATCTGTATAGGATACTCAACATAGCTAAGAGAATTGTCCAACTCCACTTCTTCGAGTCACAGAACATGAGATGGATTCGGCTCATACTTCCGCAGCATAGATACATGAAAAACATCATGTATAGCTGAAAAACTTCGTGGCAAGTCCAATCTATAAGCTAATAAACCGATCCTCTCAACAATAGTATACGGTCCAATATAACGTGGAGCTAACTTCCCTTTTCGCCCAAATCTCATTGTTCCACGAAATGGTGACACTTTCAAGAAAACTTGATTGCCAACCTGAAATTCTAAAGGCCTACATCTTTTATTTGCATAGCTAGCTTGACGATGCTGATATGCTTTCATCTTTTTTCTAATCAATTTAATCTTTTCATTCATTTCTTCAATGAACTCGGGTTGTGCCAATGGTTTTTCTCCAATCTCGTTCCAACATACGGGCGATCGACACCTTCTACCATACAAAGCTTCGAATGGTGACATCCCAATAGTTGTTTGAAATTTAAAAGTCTGTTAAAAGATGCCTTTAAAATTATCTCTATATGTATTTATGGAAACCGATCGGCCTCCACTTGCTGAATGTTTATCAAAACACTCACCCCTTACATCTTTCACCAGATAAGAATGAGGATCAATTTAATGAGGAAGAACAAGAGGCTTTCTAAGGCTGGTGATTTCACCGAAAGATCAAGGATCAAGATTTTAAATATTCTTTTTATTTCGCTTCTGCATGTTGATGTAATTTTATTCCATTGTCATTGTAATGACAATATCTATTAATGAAAAAGACTGGTTTGTTTTGGATATTAGCTACGAGGCTTATTGTTTTAAAGTAATTGTTAAACAATGTCGGATGTCACTGATGCCACGGTCTAGGGACATGATAATTAGTCAAGGAAAAGGCAAATTTTTCATGTCAAACTTATATAAAAATGCATACACAAGGTAGATCATAAAATTTTCGTGCAAATTCATAAACTTCAGCATACTTATGACGTGTATGAGGAGAAAACGAAAACACAAGCGTGCCTTAACAAAAATGTGATCGAAAACTCGAAGAACTACGAACGGGGGATGAATCGGAGAGACAAGGATAAGCTTTCTTGAAAGAACAAGCTGTGGTTGAGGTTGCTGCTGCGAAAATCAAGAGGATGGCTGCTAATGAGAGGGTAGGGGACGGCTGCAACGTATGGATAAGGGTAGGGGTAGGTTTAGGTTTGCTTAATGGGTTTGTTAAATAGATTAATTAAGCACTAATGAGCCATAATATGAAAATTTAATTGATAAAAATGATTTTGAGCACATTAAGCTTAGAAGTAAACCCAACAAGCCCAAAAAAACCCCCGAAAATTATCTCGTTTTGATAAATTTTTGAAAATATTGTCCGAACCCTCAAAAAGTCCTCCAAATCGCTAAAATTTGTGTATCGTTTAAAAACATAGCCCGGCGGGTAAAAATATAGTCCGGCGGGTAAAAATACCTAGCCAATGCCCATTTTTAAAAATCATATATAAAACAACTCATATTAAATAATTAAAAATAATTATTCAATAAAATATTTTCCTGAATATCCCCGATCTCCGATCCTCGTTCGAGCATGAAATGCAACTTAAATTTTAATGCATGGAACTTTAAAATAATCGTGAAATAAATCCTAACCATGCAGTAATTATGCATTAAAGGCATTTAAAATAATTTAATTAAAATATAAAAGAACTTTAATAACTTTAATGCATGTGGTTTACGTGGACCTTCAAATTTTCGGGACGTTATATCATAAACGTTTAAAAGATGAACACTCGCATTTGGGGCGATGCCAGGACTACTAAATCAACTCGAAGACGACCAAGCTTAAACCATAAGTCAAAGATTTCTAATCAAGCTTCACATGACCTAATCTAGCCCTTTCTAAGCTCAGTCATAAAGACATATTAATACCAAGGTTGTAAATGGCGGGAGGCAGTGGCGAAGCGGTCGGTGACCGCCTACCGCCTAGGCGGTTGAATTTTTTTAAGTAATTTTTATAGATAATCATGCAATATAATCATAAATAGTCATCATTTTTTATGTAAAATGTGCAATTAGATAATGTTTAAGCCCAAAGAAGCTTCATACAATATAATATCATCTATATAATGTGCAATTAATAAAGATTCATCATCATATTAATCTTCAACAATAAATCAATAATAAAATAATAAATTAATAATAGGAAAAAAATTGATTCTTGAAATCACAAATTCTGAAATATTATAAAAAAATTATGATAAATAATAAATATTCAATGCCTAACCTAAATATTCTACTGCTGGCGGCGGTTGGCGGTGGCGGGCAGCGGGCGACAAACTGTGTGTGGTGGTTGACACTTGAGAGTTGAGAGTGAAAGCCAAAAATGAAATAAAGAAAGTGAGGTGTGCTAGGGTTTTGATATTTAAAATTAGTTGATTTTGACTAGGTTTTTAAAATTGTTAACTAAGTTTTTAAAATTGTTGACAACGTTTTTAAAATTGTTGACTACAACTTAAAAATCTTTACTGTCCGCCTACCGCCTAGGCCTCGACCGCCATTTAGAACACTGATTAATACTCAAACGAGGCAATAGCACTTAAACTAAGAGCTCCTAAAACCCTAGACCAATGCCTAGGCGCTGACACTATGGCGTTGCGACGCTTGATTATTGCCTAAGCTCCACGGCATCAGCGTTGCAGTGCTGCATGTTCGAAGACCAAGTGCTGCGGCGCCTAAAGGGCAGCGCCACGACGCTAACCCTGTGACAGAAAAACTTCCAAGCCATTCTATGCCACCTTCTACCCTACTCCCAACCAACCCGAGCCAGCCTCAAACCAACAGTTCTTAGACCACCCTAGGACCCACTTGGACCGACCTAACCCAAGCTCACAGCCCCATGCATCCTGCAGGTCACAACCACTCGCTAGCCCTCAAACACGCATAACCGTGACACCCACTTTTCTGTCTCCCTCGTGCAGCCCTAAGGTCAAGACCAGCGATGTTCGATCTCTTCTAGGCCCTGACTCAGACCCACCAGAGTCTAGTCCAAGGCCTTGAGTCACCCTCGCACTGTTCGCTTCCCCCCTATCATGAGATCTACCCGACACCTTTAACAAAGCTCTCGATCCATACGATTCCCTTGTAAGCTCAACAACTCGAGATTCTAGCACCTAACATATCTTGATCCTCGACATGAGCAGCCCCTTAAGGTCCTAATACTTTTATCCCCTTGCACCATAATCATAAAATGTGAGTTGAATGCATAAACATGTGAATTTCATGAACAAATCGAAAACATAAACGTAAAACCATGCAAGGGTCGAGAATTATACATATAAAGCACACATATCAGCCTAAATAAAGTATGAATGATGCAAAAAATAAAGATACATGGGGTGCCTTGATGATTATACGCTTGAAAGCTCAAAGAACTACGCGCGAGACATGAACTTGATAGGCGGGGAGGAAGCTTTCTTTGAAAACTGAAGTGGCCGAGGGTTTGCTGCGGTTTTGCTGCTGAAAGCTCAAGGGGAGGCTGCTGATAGAGGGGGAGGGACGACTGCTAGGGTATCATTAGGTTTGGGGTTAGTTTAGGGCAGTGTTTAAATAAAATACCAAGCAATAATGGGCTCTAAATTGAATTTTAAAAGGATTTTGAGTCCATTAAACATTAAAAAAACCCAACAAGCCCAATAACATTTGTAATGCCCGAATTTTGAAAAAAATAAAATTGTGGCAGTAGTTGTGATGGTTTATAGCTTTACGTTATGGTATGAATGGCAATGAATGTTATAGAATTGAATAGATAATGGATGGGTAGAATCAAAGGTTGAATTTGAGCTAAATAGGTAATGGAAGTGCAGAAACGGTATGAAAAATGTGGCAGTAGTTGTGGTTTTTAGCATAATATTTTGTATATTGATCCAATTGATGTGAGGCTACTTTCATTAGAAAGATAAGACATAAGGCTATAACTTTCTTATTTTGAGTTTTGGTCAAATCATTAGGGAAGACGAGCCAAAAGCGCCCCGAAGTGTGTCGTGCGTATCGTCGTTCCTACAATGACACATGTTGGGAGATTGAGCATAACTTTTTACTCAGACCTCCAAATTACATGAGGCTAATTGGAGAAGCAAGCTAAGACATAGAGTTACAACTTTCTAGTTTACCACTTTCGCAAATTCTGAAGTTAAAAATGCGTTTTGGACAGAATACGACGCGCCTCTGCGCCAGATCCCGCGCGATGGCTCGCCAATTGCTGAAATATTGGTGTTTGGGCAGTATGGTGCACGCCCCTGTGCCAAAACACGTGCCATGGCGCCCAGAACTTGTACAAAAAACGTGATTTGAGGTTTGGATGGTATATATTAGATTGGGGAATGATTTTTGTATCATTTCTTCTCATCCTCATTTCTCTCCATCGGTTTAGAGCTAGGGTTCCTCATTTCTCTTTCAATCCAATTTCTTCCAAGAAATTAATCTTTGATTAAAGCCTTAATCTTTGCTTGGAGATTAGAAGTTCTTCTCCTCAAGAGTTTAGAAGCAAGGTAAGAAAGCTTATTTCCTTGGGTTAGTGATTGAAGGGAAAACAATGGGCTGTTTGGTTTGAGTGTTGAGGTAAAGTTGTTAATATAATTATTGATGGTATTGTATGTATTGATATTTTGGAAAAGAAATAGAATTGTAGAGGAGCTAACTCTTTAGCACGCACGTCACGTGTTTGACAAAATGATTCAATGAATGTTTTTATGTCATATTACGGTTAAGAAATGATATGGATTCCTTCTTTACACAATTGTTGGGATTTGAGTTTTCTTGAATATCCAAATTGCGGATCTTGATTCGAAGCATTATTGAATTAATTATGAATTTTGTACAGAAATTGCTCTGTTTTGATAAATTATCCAAGTTCTTGAGTTATAGTAGAATTCAAAAGTTCAAGACTTCTCACCTACACATTTCGATCTTCTTTTGATAATATTTGAAAGGTATGTTACGGTCGGTAACATACGAGGTAAAAGTATCATTTTTATTTTAAATTGAAAATTCTATGGCTTGATGAAATACTTGTGATTTTTTATGATTGATCTTTTGAGATGAGCTTATTATGATATTGACTTGATGAGATTGAAATGCATCATTGCATTGCATATTGAGACACTTTTCGATTCAGATTTGATATGGCGGAGGTCGCCTTGATATATTGATTTGTTGGATGTATGGGGCTATAGTTGAGTTGGCATAGTGTATGCGGAGGTCGCTGCTATGGCCTGAACATTGTCTATAGGTGCACCATAGTCCTAGGATTGTAGAACACAGCACCCCACCTCGAGCGGATGAGTCGGTGGATGTTGCTGGGGGATTCTCTTTCCTTGGGTACCCTATGACCAGATGATTCACTTGATCTTGAAATTTATTGATAGCCCACAGCTTCTGATCATGCATTGCATTATATTGCATCTTTATGGATTTATATGAACTATTTTGAAAATTAAATTCTCATATGTTATTGATTGTATCATACTGGGTTTATACTCACCGGCACGTCGGCTACCTCTTGTTTTCATGTGCTTGACGGTAGGTGAGGCGAGGCTTGGGATGCCAGAGTCCAGTTCCAGGCGAGGAGATACGAGTTAGAGTGGGATTCTCGGGTCTTAGGAGCTATTTGATGATGTTTGGATTACTTTTGTTCACTAGTTATTTTGACATGTTGAAAATTATATTTCAAATATTTGAGACATTTAAATTATTATGACGATGTTTATGTCAGTTTGTGAACTAGAAATTATATATTTACTAAATCATTTGGTTTGTTACAATTATAATTATTAGTATTAGATATCGGACCCGGGGCCCCACAACATTCTTTTTGGTATTTTTTTAAAAAATATTGCCCGAACCCTAAAAAAGTCCCCCGATTCACTAAAATTTGCGTACCTGGTAAAAATATAGCTCGGCGAGTAAAAATACACAACCAATGCCCATTTTCAAAAATTATACTTAAAATACCTCATATTAAATAGTTAAAATTAGTTATTCAATAAAAATATTTTTCCTAGTTGTCCCTGGTCTTGTTACTCGTTCGAGCGCGAAATGCAACTTAAAACCCTAATGCATGGAACATTAAAATACCCATGCAACAATATCTAAACCATGAAATATTCATGCATTAAATGCATAAAAATCTTAAACACATATTTTAAATAAAACCATATATTACATGCAGTCGGGTTACGTAGTTCGAATTTCCTAGACCTTACAGACTAATAGCATACAACCATAACTGTGGAATAATCAACTCGATAAGTGATAACCACTTGAAAAGTTAGAGGGAAAGTTGTTATGTGCCTCAGCAAATAAGCACCCATATGTATGAATGAGCATCTTCATACCCTTATTAATGAAACATGTTGTTTATTTCACAGTTGCTAGTCTCAAACTTGAGCGACATTTATCTTTATTTTAGGCAGTTAAATTGACTTGGAACCAATTTTAGAATCAAGACACACTTCCTAATGAATTTCATGATCATACGTTGAGAGGCAGATCTCTTCGTATCTATTGTATATTCAAAGTTTTATCTAGGCAACTTGTATACGTAAATATTATAATTGGATAAAATCATAAAATATTATTATAATATAGACAATTTTTGCACTAGAGTCAATAAAATTCAAATCACAAATTGGTTTGCTAAGCACCTACTCTAACAATGAGAACATACAAATTAACAAAAAAGAAAACAAACTTTTCCAACTCAAAAATATTAATTTAAATAGAATATTTTTAAGTTCAAAATAAAAAAAAATATGAAAAATATAGCTCAATTATTTAAATATTATGTCTATTCGATTACTAAAAATAATTTATTTCTAAAGAAAATTTCAAATTTTATCGCTAAAAAATTACTTTAAAAAGAATATTTAAAAATGCGCATTAAAAAATAAAAAATATAACTCATTTTGGGGAATGTAAAAGCATTTGAAGTCTTTAAACATTCATAAAAATCTTTGTCTTCGTCATTTTATTCATTCAGTTATCACACTAATCTACCCAAAATATTCAATCTATCTTTAAGTTTATTTCACCAATATTATTCTTAGTAAACTGATCGATATAGACACTGTTGGAAACTTAATTTCGGATCTTTGACAAACAGAGCGTTTAAAGATTGAAATAACTGATCAAGAAGACTGAACAGAACTGATCCAAATATACGCAAAATATATTAGTTGCCCAACTAAAGATAAGTGCAGACAAGGCAACTGAACTAAGCCAACTGAAATGTGTAGTCGACTGGATGATCAGTTGGAACTGATCAATCTTACTGCAATCAATTGTGAGCTGTCAGCTAGTTCCATCGGCTGTGTCAAACTGATAGTTTGACACGTCATTAGTTGAGGAATGTAACTATTAACTGACAACTGTACAAAATCTGACTGTAACATGTGGTGGGAACGTCGCACATCAGCAATGCTACAGTGTACGACTGTCAGAAGGATATTGACGTGACAAACAACGGATAGAAAGATTCAAAAACACATTAATTGTTACCGTTGGAAGCAAAGACTATATATAGCTATGAAGAGCAGCTGAGAAAAGTGTGACACATAGAACCAAGTTGTTATTCTCTTGAAATTCTCACTAAGCTTTTTGTCATACTCAAAGATTTCAAAAGCTCACACTTAGCGCATATACTCATAGCATTCAAAGGCTATACATTGAGCTTACAAGCACAAACATATATTGTTGTATTATTTGATCTTAAAGAGATCAGTTGTGTTAAGTAGTTTCAGATCAGTTGAGAACTGATAAACTGTATTGAACCTAAGAGTTTCAGTTTTGCATTATTAAGTCCATAACTGAAGGGGGTCTGTACAAGTCTTGTATTGATCAAAGTCTTTTAGTGAATATCCTATCTTATAGATAGAAGGGGTGACGTAGGAGTGATTGAAATCTCCGAACATCCATAAATTTTGAGTCTCTAAATTTCAGTTATATTTTATCTGTCAGTCAGTTTATTTCCTCACTTTCATAAGTTAACTGATTGATATTGACATTACAAGATTTCCGAGTTTAGGTTTATCACTAAACTGACTCATCTTTTGAAAAGGTGTTCTAATTGTCGAGTGTTTATTCAATCTCCCCTTCTAAATACACTTTCACCTACCAACCGATCCTATTGAGTTGTATCAGAGCAGTTGAATCTTGTTCCTGAATATTCGTATCTACAAAATCTGATCACCATGTTTTTTTTCAGCAAAATTTCAATGTTATCAAGAGAAGAGTTTGAAGACTGGAAGATTAGAATGCAGGATCATCTAGCTGCACAAGATGAGACATGTGGTATGTCATTACTGAAGGACCCATGAAGATACTGAAAGCCAATACTGTTGTGGCCATAAATGATGGTGCACCCACAAAAAGAAAAGAAAATTTGGACAATCTATATATCTGTACAAAACGCTGAATAAAATAACTTTTAGAAAAATAATGATGTGTAAGACTGCAAAAGAAATCTGGGAAAAGCTGATCCAGCTCTGCAAAGGAAATGAGCAAACCGAAGAGAATAAACTCTCAGTTGCTGTTCAAAAATTCGACAACATCAAAATGAAGATTGGTGAATCTATGCACGAATATGATGAAAGAATCAATGGCATAATGAACGAATTGAATGCACTTGGAAAGGTGTATTCAAATAAATAAGTGAAAGGGGATCGGTTACGGTGACCGGAAGCGCAACGGAATTTAAAATCGAATTTGTCATGAGGAAATTTCGGCCACCATTATATTGTGTGTAGCAAATACAATAAACACCAAAATGTCATACATAGGGTGTTGAGAAAATCGTTACCTATCAACCTCTTGAGGTTGATGATGGCTCCAACTAAAGTGTAAACACTTTAGCTCTTGAATGGATGAGTTGATCTACAAGCTTCCTCCTTTCCTTCAAAATCAAGCCCACCACTTGCAAGCTAGAACCCTTCTTATTTTGCACTAGAAAAATAAGAAGATTTTTCTAAGAGAAGTGTGTATTTTTCTTCAACAATTGAAGAACACAATGAGAGAAAAATTTTGAGAGAATTTGAGAGTCAATTTTCGGCCAAGTGAGGTGGGAGTGAAGGAGTGAATGAGTTGTCTTGGTTTGTGAAAAAGTAGAGACCAACTTTTGCATGCCAAGCATTGGTAACCCAAAAAGTAGTCTCCAACTCTTCACCTCCCAAGCATGCAATGTGACTTGGGCTTGTAACTATTACAAGGCCCATGGACTATTTAAATGGTCTCAAACATATTTGAGCCCAATTAGACTTTACTTGATTTTACTCAAGCCCACTAGTTAAATAATTATTTTCAATTGGGCTCTACAAGGCCCAATGTTATTAATTCAACACTTGAATTAATTTAATTATTTGGACTCTACTAGGCCCACTAGTGTTAAATTAATTCAACACTTGAATTAATTTAATTTAGTTCATAATAATGTTTATGAAAATCACAATTTTTTAAATACATTATTTACTTGGCCAACTTTTAATTTTAGGAACACATTCGTAAATTAAAAGTTATATTTCTCTCATAGAAGTCATACTTCTATTTTTCTTTACGCTTATAAACTCATTTATAAGTCGTTCAACACATTGAACTATTTTTACTTCTCAACGGGATCTAGAAAGCTAGTACTTGTGTGACCCTCAATGGTTCATTGATACAACTAGCCGTGGGTTCACATCTCCATGTGATTCGGACTAAACATGTCCTTATATGAGCATACCCCAATTGCTCCATTCTTACTTATCAACTCCTTGATAACAAGAACGTCAGAACTCAAGTCTGATAGTACCCAACCAATCATGTTAAACGCCTAGCAGCATCGCTTGCATGATTCCCTAGGTATCAAATGATAGTGCCTGCAAGAACAATTCAATTATGGTTAGCGTACAGTACGGTCCCTTCAACTCATATATCCCGACCGATTCGACAACCATTGGTTTATCGAGAGTTGTCAATGAATCGATACTATGTGTCATGTCGTAGTTGCATCGATGGTGTAATCTATGAAACCCCTTTCATAATTACCACCATACTCTGATCAGAGATTTCAACCTACATACACATGATAACACATAGGATATCCATACCCGAAGGTAAGCGGTGAATCCCCGACTACAATGCATCGACTCCTATATGTTTCGACAGAACACCAAACCTTGCCACCTGATGACCCCATGAGAGTCGGTAAACAAGTCAAAGTGTAATTCTAGCACATAGAGTCTCAATGTTGTCCCGAGTCATAAGGACTAATGGTGTACAACCATAAACTAGGACTTTTCCACTCGATAAGTGAGAACCACTTGGAAAGTCCTTTTATGGAGGGTTGTTCAGTGCACTCTACAAGGAGCACTTATCTGCATGCTCGGACATCACAATGTCCCCTACCAATGAAACATGGTACTCACATCGCAGATACTAGTCTCGAACTCGAGCGGCCTATATCCTTCTTAGTGGCGGCTGAATCGACTAGGAACCGTTTAGAATATACAGTATTACAAATATGAGTTTCATGATACTCATCATATGAGCATCTCATATTCATTCTACTATTTGTATATTCAAGGGCTTTATCTATGCAACTAGCATGGGTATACAGATAAAGAAGTGCCAAAACGATAAATTCAAATATTATTAAAATAAAGATTGTTTATACATAGAGTTTAATCATGAACCCTCGGCCAACACCTGGCTCGACGGGCACCTACTCTAACAATCTACCACTTGCACTAGAGCCAACTACCCATATGCTTCAAACCCATCGATTCGCGATGCTTCTCGAACAATGGTCCAGGTAAAGGCTTTGTTAGTGGATCAGCAACATTATCTGCGGAGCCGACTTTGTCAATCGTGACATCTCCTCTTTCCACGATCTCTCTGAGGATGTGGTACTTTCTCAATACGTGTTTGGACTTCTGATGAGACCTCGGCTTCTTTGCTTGAGCAATGGCTCCCGTGTTGTCACAAAACACCGGCACAGGAGCAACTCCATTAGGAATGACGCCCAACTCTTGGACGAAATTCCTTATCCAAACAGCCTCCTTTGCTGCAGCTGATGCAGCAATATATTCTGCCTCAGTGGTGGAATCCGCTGTACTGTCTTGCTTGGAACTCTTCCAAGAGACAGCAGCACCATTGAGCATGAATATGAATCCAGAGGTTGACTTCGAGTCATCGATATCGCTTTGGAAGCTAGAGTCGGTATAGCCTTCCAATTTAAGTTCTACATCCCCATAAGCCAAGAACAATTTATTGGTCCTTCTCAAATACTTGAGGATGTCTTTCACAGCTTTCCAGTGTGGGTGTCTCTCGAACCTCTTCGAGTTCTATCATCTCGCCTTTTCTATCTAATAGAAATTTCTTTTCCAAAAAGGTTGCATTCCAAGAAACAAACACCTTAGTTTCTTGGGGATGATAGAAGTAGTATCCAATCGAATTCTTTGGATATCCCACAAAGTAACATAAAATGGATCGACCATCCAATTTATCTCCCACTACCTGCTTCACATAAGCAGGGCACCCCCATATTCTAAGATAAGAATATTTGGGTGGCTTACCCATCCATATCTCATATAGTGTCTTATCAACTGCCTTTGTATGGACATTGTTCAACAACATTGCCGCTGTCTCAAGCGCATATCCCCAAAAGGATGGTGGCAACTCCGTGAACCCCATCATAGACCGAACCATGTCCATCAAAGTCCGGTTACGACGCTCCGAAACACCATTCAACGGTGGTGTAGCGGGCGGAGTCCACTGCGAGAGAATCCCATTCTCCCTAAGATACTCTTGGAACTCGGCACTCAAGTACTCACCACCTCGATCCGATCGAAGTGTCTTGATGCTTCGTCCCAATTGCTTCTCTACTTCACTTCTGAATTCTTTGAACCTTTCAAAGGCTTCAGACTTGTATTTCATCAAATACACATACCCGTACCTCGAAAAGTCATCGGTAAAGGTGATGAAGTAGGCATGTCCATGCTTAGTGGTGATGCTAAGCGGACCGCACACATCAGTATGGATCAAATCCAATAACCCTTTGGCTCGCTCCACATGGCCCTTAAAGGGAATCTTGGTCATCTTTCCTTTTAGACAGGATTCACAAGTCGTGAGAGCATTAATATCAGACATATCAAATATGCCTACTCCCACTAACTTCTTCATCCTTCTTAGGGAAATATGTCCTAATCGAGCATACCATAATTGTGCCGAATTTAGAGTATCTTGTTTGCGCTTGTTTGTTGTTATAGCTCGGACATTGTTAAGTGGAATATCTTTCAATTTTAAGGTGTAGAGATCGTTTTCAAGTTCTCCAGTACCAATTAAACATTCATTCTTGTAAATATTGCAAACACCTTTGCTAAATAAACAAGAAAATCCATCTTTGTCTAACATAGAAATGGAAATAATGTTTTTCACCAAGTCTGGTACAAACAAAACATCTCTTAACAACAACTTAAAATCATTGTTCAAAATTAAAGAAACATCTCCAACAGCTTTGGCAGCAACTCTTGCCCCATTGCCCATCCTCAAGAAGGTCTCACCTTCCCTGAGCCTCCTACTTCTTCCCATCACCTGCAAATCATTACAGAGATGTGAGCCACAGCCGGTATCCAATACCCAAGAAGTAGAGTTAATTGAAATGTTTACTTCGATATAGAACATACCGTTTCTAGAACTCTTCTTGGCAAGATATTCCCTGCAGTTACGCCTCCAATGTCCAGGCTTCTTGCAGTGAAGACAGATGTCAACAGTCTTTTCAGCCTTCACTGGTGTGGCTGCCACTACGGGACCCGGAGTCTGCCTCTTCAAGGGCACGCTCTTCTTGGGACGTTGGAAAGAACGCTTCTTTTCCTTCCCAGGTGGACCAGTCTTCATACCAGATGAAGAGCCCACAAAAAAAACCGGCTTCTCTTTCTTGATGGTGGACTCAAAAGTCACAAGCATGTTCACCAACTCCTCAAGGGTCGTGTAGAAACCGTAATTAGACTACGTACGAGCCATGCATAATTCTAGTATTTTGAATTTAATTGACTTCATTGCATGATTATTTAAATGCTTTTCTTTGTAGTTAATTATTTTAGCAAGCAGTTTAATTTTATTCTTTCAGTTATTTCAGTGGGGCCGGACTGGAAGTTGGATTTTTGAGATAGAATTTAAGATTCGAGAATCATTTCCAGGATTTATTTTAGCTAGCAAGTAAGTTAATTTAAGTTAATAAAAAAGTTTAAGGAATTATTTAAGCTACTTGAGGTGAGTAGAAAATAAATTCATTTAAGTTCATAATTAAGGGGTTAGTTCACTAAATTATTTAAGGGATAGGTAAGGCTCTTAAGGTATTAAAATTTATCAACTAAACAACATTTCTTCTTCATTTTTATTGTGTAATTTCGGCCACCCTTAGTTGATTAAGCATTGATATGCCAACTCAACACCTTTGACCCTTTCTTTGTATTTAATTAGTAGGATAATTCTTCTATTTTTGGGAGCACCATTTAATTAATGATCAACCTTATCCTCACCTAGTCTAGATGGTAATATGATCGGCCACCTCACCCCAACAAGCACCAACAAATCATTTGATATCAAAGTAGAATTCAAAATTCAAAAGGTGAAGACTTGGTCTTGAGTTATCCCCTATATCTTGCACCCACTTCCCTCACTCTCCTAACCATCATTCTCCCTCCCCCCATGACCAAAATTCAGAGCTTATAGAGTAGAAAAATCGTGACCCTCATAGCTAGAAACAAGAGAGAAAAAAATCGAGCAAGAAGCAAGATAAGAAAACGCTCCACCTCCTCCGCGCCGAGTCGTCGTATTCTTTCGTTTTTCATTCAAACGAAAACCAAGGCATGTCTAGATTCTTTCAAACATCAATCAAGTCCTATTATCATTATTTTTTACATTACATGATCAACATTTCCATGCAAAAACCAAAACACACCAAGAATTTTCAGAAAAATATAACATGCAGATTTTCGGTTTCCATGACAAGCTTCACGGGTTCTCTTGTTTTTACGTTTCAGGTGGATGGCTCGACTCCAGGCTCACTAGGCTACATCTAGACACGTACTAGGGTGTGTCAAGACCATGATGGTCCATTCAAACCAGACCCATGCATGAAAGAAACCGAAATTGACAGCAGCTTCTCATTCATAGCCATTTGTGTTTTTCGAAAATTCTGTTTTGAGGTCAAGGGAAAGGATCTGATCTTGGCTGCCATAAGGGCCTATAGCCATGGTTAGATCACTTCCCTAGCATGTCTAAGACATGACTAAGTTGCCCTTTTGGTGGCTTGGTCCATGGCTCATCGGTTTTCAATTTAAAAACAAGAACAGCCCCTCCCCTCTCGGCCCCTTCGGTTTTTGACAGCATGGGTGTGTTCGAGTTTTGTGGAATAGTATGGATCTTGGTTGGCCTATGGCCCTTAGCCACGGTTCATACCATGCCCCTAGATGTCTAGATCATGCCATGGTCAATCAATGGCCACTGGAACGAGTCGAGACAGCAAGCGAAGCACAACACCACACACGCACGCATGAGGGCCCTCGGTAAGAGCTTTTGGTTGGTTGCTGGAATGGTGAGGATTGTGGCTGGCCTAGGGCCCTTAGCCATTGTTCAAATCATTCCTTGGGATGTTGGTAAGAGTCTCTGGTCGGTGGTTCATGCCCCAATGGCCGGTAGTCTCGAAAACAACACAAGACACGCGATTGCACAGCTGCTGGAATTTGACAGCAACTTGCTGTGACGGTTTGGAGGTTTGTTTGAGTTCTCGGTCGGCTTTTAGCCTATGGCCTTGGACTGGACAGTGCCTCATCAAGTTAGGAAGGTCTTGTTTCTGACCGTTCGTGATTCGGATCATTTTTGAGGTCGTACAAGAATTTACGGTGCGATGTGCCAAATTGACTCTCGAAAGAGCGTTTCTTGTTTTGGCCTCCATTTCACCTAGATTTCGACCCTCATCATTTTAGGAGCATTAGTTCATAATTTTAAGCGTTCCGAGTCATGATTAAATACGAAGTCGTTAGACATAATTGTCGCATTTTCAAACTTAATTGCATAGTTTGGTCAAGTACAAGCTATTGCATATTTTTCATGGCTTATTTAGGTTGCAGCGAGATCCAGTTGGTAAAATATACAGGATATTTTCATTATGCCATTTAATTATATTACGTGCATGAAAATAGAAAATACTTATTTTTGAGATTTATGCGATATTGCTTGTGGTCAATTCACTATTATGGGAGCATTATTTTATACGGTGGCCAGTGACCGATCAGTTCAGTTTGGTACCATCCGGTCGCCAGTGACCGGTCAGCTCAGTTCAGTTTGATACTCCCCGGTAGCCAGTTACCAATCAGTTCAGTTCAGTGCAGGGGCCACAGGCGTAGACCATAATCTCAACAGAAAATTTTTATCAGTTATTTCAGTACAGGGCTCCAAGGAGCAGACATTCTATTTACTATGACTTTCAAGTTCAGTTATGCACGTATTATAATTGCTCAGTACAAGTCATTTTCAGTATGCCTCATGACATGATATTTTATCCCATGCAAACTATACTTTAGTATTTACTCGTTACCTACGATATTTGCATGCTGAGTCTTTAGGCTCACTAGACTTGATTGTTGTAGGTACTGAAGAGGCCAGGGCCGAGGGCGGGGACCAGTGAGCCAGCTTGGGTCGGCAGTAGTGGCACCCGAGGACCTCAGTTTCAGCACATGTCATTTTATGCTCAAACATTTTTACCAGTTGTTGGACATTCTTTGAATTGTTATTTTTGACAAACTTTATTTTCTTCCGCTGCTCTATTTTTTTTTTTTAACATTGAACTTGATTCATCAGTTGATTTTATGGATGAGGCACTCCATTTATTTTAAAAGAAAAATTTTTAATTTTCCGCCAATTTTCAAAGTAAGAATTTTCGGGCCTTTACAGTTGGTATCAAAGCGGTGGTTCTGTATAGGGTTACACTACTACTGACTACGATAAGCTCACGAAGCCACGCCTTCGGTCTGTAAGTTTTACGGTTCAGCATTTTATTTAAAGCATGAATTATTTTGACAGCATCCTTCCATGAAATAATTTCGACCAGATTTTTTTTCAGCATTTCAGTGTTCATTTAAAATAAATTATGGAATTATGCATGTTAGTTACGTATGGGTTATGTTGGAACAGTATGCCCCCTAGACGTCAAGTAGGACGCCCGAGAGGTAATGGCGAGCACCGTCGCGAGGACGATGACGATCAGAGACAAGAGAGGCAGACACCACCTCCTCCTCCTCCACCTCCACCACCGCCCCCATCTGACATGAGTGCCCAGATGCTAGCTGGGATGGCACAGTTCTTCGCACAGTTTGCGGGGAACAATGCGGTGGTGACTAGGCCGACAGGGCCAGAGGCTGTTTACGAGCGATTCATGAAGATGCGCCCAAAGGAGTTTTCTGGGACGTCTGATCCCATGATTGCCGAGGGATGGATCAAATCCCTCGAGGTTATCTTCGAGTTCATGGAGCTGGGAGATGCAGACAGAGTCCGTTGTGCCACCTATCTGTTCAGTGGAGATGCCCGCTTATGGTGGGAAGGAGCGTCAGTAGCCCTGACCTTGGCTACACTGTCATGGACACGTTTCACGGAGGTGTTCTACTCCAAAGACTTTGCTGAGGAAGTGCGCACCAGGTTGACCACTGAGTTTATGAGCTTGAGGCAAGGAGATATGACGGTTACGGAGTTCATCCGTAAGTTCGAGAGGGGCTGTCATTTTGTGCCCCTGATAGCGAATGATGCCAGAGCTAAGTTGATGCATTTCCTGGTGGGTCTACGGCCGATCTTGCGCCGGGATGTTAGGGTGTCTGACCCTGCTACTTATGAGATTGCTGTCTCCAAAGCCCTAGCCGCAGAGCAGGATCTGCGGGATATCGAGAGGGATCGCCAGGGCAAGCGCCCAGTCCAGGTACCACACCGCCCTCCTCCTCATCATCATCAGCAGCAGAACAAGAGGCCTTTTCACGGACCGCCTAGAAACAGAGGCCAGCAGCAGCAGCGGGGACGCCCAGCCCCGAGGACTTACGAGCACCCAGTTTGTCCCAGGTGCTCACGCCGCCATCCTGGAGCATGTATGTCTGGCTCAGGAAAGTGTTTTAAGTGTTGCAGTCCAGACCACATGTTGCTGCAGTGCCCTCAGAGGAATCTGCCAACCCAAGGCTGAGTTTTTGCTCTCCATGCCGCGGAAACCAACCCGGAGACTATGTTGTTGACAGGTACCTTTAAACTTTAAGTTATTATTTGAATTTCCGTGTTTTGGGAATAAGGATTAAGATTGAACTTAGAACTGTGATAGGATTGCATGCTCTACTCAGTAGTATTTTGGAGATTTAAGTTAGAAGAACTTTGACCATTGCATGTCTATAAGTTTAGTTCTTGTAGCTACTGGATTCAACTTAGAGTTCCGCTCTTTCAGGGAGAATTATATATATCTGGTTCCGCTACCAAGGCCTTGATAGATTCAGGGGCCACTCACTCATTTATTTCGGAGGTCTGTGCAAACATTCTCAAGATCCAGACCATTGGGGTAGATACAGCCTTTTCAGTAGTGTTGCCGTCAGGCGAGGAGATGGCAGCTACCAATGTTATATGAGATATAGACCTTGAGCTGCACTGTAATCTTGTTTATGCGGATCTGATTGTGCTACCGATGCCAGAATTTGACATTATCCTAGGGATGGACTGGCTATTGAGGAACAGAGTGTTGATAGACTTCCAGCGGAGATCCGTTCTTGTCCGACCGCCTGGGATGGAGCAGTTCTTATTTGAGCCGGACAGGTACTTTCCTTTACCGCGCATTATTCCTTATGTTCAGGCCAGGAAGCTCATGCATAGAGGGTGTCGGGCATTTCTAGCGACCTTTTTATCTGTCCCCGAGGAACCCATCCAGTCAGCCTCAGATGTTCCGATTGTCAGAGATTTCTTAGACGCTTTTCCCGAAGACGTCTCTGGTATGCCACCCGAGAGAGAGGTGGAGTTTCCCATTGAGCTTATGCCAAGTACGGCTCCGATATCCAAAGCGCCGAACCGACTAGCACCGACAGAGATGGCAGATCTTAAGAAGCAGATTCAGAAACTTCTCGACAAGGAGTTCATTCGCCCGAGCTTTTCACCATGGGGCGCCTCGGTCTTATTTGTGAAAAAGAAGGATGGCTCTATGAGACTTTGTATTGACTATCGGGAGTTGAACAGGGTTACAGTGAAGAATAAATACCCACTTCCGAGGATTGAGGATCTGTTTGACCAGTTGCAGGGAGCTTCGATTTTCTCCAAGATAGATCTGCGTTCCGGTTATCACCAGTTGAGGGTGAGAGATGCTGATGTCTCAAAGACAGCTTTCAGGACTCGTTATGGTCACTACGAGTTCCTTGTGATGCCGTTCGGACTGACGAATGCGCCAGCGATCTTCATGGATCTCATGAATCGCGTATTTCAGCCGTATCTTGACCAGTTTGTGATAGTATTCATAGACGACATTCTCGTCTACTCCAAGAATCAGGAGGATCACAGCAGACATCTGGCCACAGTGTTGAGACATTGCAAAAGCACAAATTATTCGCAAAGTTCAGTAAATGCGAATTCTGGTTAGAGAAGTTGGCGTTCTTAGGCCACATCGTTTCTAGCAGTGGTATTGAGGTAGACCCAGCAAAAGTTGCAGCAGTCAGAGATTGGGTTTTGCCTCAGAATGCATCCGAGATCCGCAGTTTTCTTGGGCTAGCAGGATATTACAGAAAGTTCATTCAGGGATTCTCCTCCATTGCCGTTCCACTCACAGCACTGACCAAGAAAAATGTGAAATTTGTTTGGAGCGAGGAGTGTCAGAAGAGCTTCGATACTTTGAAGCAAGCTCTTATCTCAGCACCAGTTTTGGCCATGCCATCAGGGCCCGGCGAGTTTGTCCTTTATACCGATGCTTCGAAGCTCGGTTTAGGTGCAGTTCTGATGCAGCATGGGAGAGTGATAGCGTATGCTTCTCGACAGCTGAAAATCCACGAGAAGAACTACCCTACCCATGATCTAGAATTGGCGGCCGTAGTTTTTGCCTTGAAGATTTGGAGGCACTATCTGTATGGAGAGAAATGCCAGATCTTTACCGACCACAAGAGCCTCAAGTATTTCTTTATGCAGAAGGAGCTGAACATGCGTCAGAGGCGTTGGTTGGAGCTTGTGAAAGACTACGTTTGTGACATTAGCTACCACCCGGGTAAAGCTAATGTAGCTGCGGATGCATTGAGCAGAAAAGTCGCAGTGATGGCTCATTTGACGATTCAGAAACCTCTTCAGTTTGAGATACAGAGGTTTGATCTTGAGACTTATCCTCGAAGTAGAGTTCCTTGTCTATCTACCTTGACCATTCAGTCTTCCCTTATGGACCGTATTCGCAGTGGTCAGTCAGCAGATGAGCAATTGGCACAGTGGAAGCAGAGGGATGAGGCCAAGGGCAGTGTCTTGTATTCAGTCAGTGATGGTATTGTGAGATACCGAGACAGGATATGGGTTCCTAGCAGTGATTCTATTCGAGCAGATATCTTATCAGAAGCCCATACGTCGCCGTACTCTATTCATCCGGGGAGTACGAAGATGTACAAGGATCTGCAGCTATTGTATTGGTGGCCAGGGATGAAGAAGGATATCAGGCGATTTGTGTCCGAGTGTCTGACTTGCCAATTAGTGAAAGCGGAGCATCAGAGACCGGCAGGTATGCTCAAGCCTCTCCCTATTCCCGAGTGGAAGTGGGAGAATGTTACCATGGACTTTGTGACCGGATTGCCGAGGTCAGCCAGAGGATCGAATGCTATCTGGGTGATTGTAGATCGTCTTACCAAGTCAGCGCACTTCTTGCCTATTAAGACGACTTTCACCATGGTTCAGTATGCAGAGTTGTATATCCGAGAGATAGTCCGACTTCATGGTGTCCCAGTTTCTATCGTATCTAACAGAGATCCCAGATTTATTTCCTCGTTTTGGAAGAGTTTGCATTCGAATATGGGTACGAAGTTGCTGTTTAGCACAGCTTTCCATCCGCAGACAGATGGGCAGTCAGAGCGAGTTATTCAGATCTTAGAGGATCTTCTCCATGCTTGCGTCATTGATTTCTCCGGGAGTTGGGAGTCGAACTTACCATTGGTTGAGTTCACCTATAACAACAGCTTCCAGTCTTCTATTGGTATGGCTCCGTATGAAGCACTGTATGGCCGCAAGTGAAGATCTCATGTGCATTGGGATGAAGTAGGAGAGAGAGCAGAGTTGGGTCCAGAGATTGTTCAGCAGGCGGCAGATGTAGTAGTCAAGATCCGTGATAGGATGAGGACTGCTCAGAGTCGACAGAAGAGTTATGCCGATCAGCGGAGGAGAGAGTTAGAGTTTGCAGTGGGCGATCATGTCTTTGTGAAAGTGGCACCTATGAAGGGTGTCATGAGATTTGGGAAGAAAGGGAAGCTCAGTCCGAGATTCATTGGACCCTTTGAGATCCTTGATAGAGTTGGGACGCTAGCTTATCGTGTTGCTCTTCCGCCGAATCTGGCCGGAGTACACAATGTGTTCCACGTCTCCATGCTGAGGAAGTACATGGCGAACCCTTCCATGTCCAGAACTTTGAACCGTTGCAGCTTACTCCGAACCTATCTTATGAGGAGAGACCACTGCAGATCCTAGACAGGCAGGAGAAGAAGCTCCGGAACAAGCTGGTTAAGCGAGTCAAAGTCAGATGGCTCAACCATTCAGAGGAGGAAGCTACTTGGGAGTCTGAGTCGGAGATGAGAGATCGTTACCCCGAGTTATTCGGTGAGTTTTAATTTCGAGGACGAAATTTCTTTTAAGGGGGGAAGGATTGTAGAACCCGTAATTAGACTACGTACGAGCCATGCATAATTCTAGTATTTTGAATTTAATTGACTTCATTGCATGATTATTTAAATGCTTTCCTTTGTAGTTAATTATTTTAGCAAGCAGTTTAATTTTATTCTTTCAGTTATTTCAGTGGGGCCGGACTGGAGTTGGAGTTTTGAGATAGAATTTAAGATTCGAGAATCATTTCCAGGATTTATTTTAGCTAGCAAGTAAGTTAATTTAAGTTAATAAAGAAGTTTAAGGAATTATTTAAGCTACTTGAGGTGAGTAGAAAATAAATTCATTTAAGTTCCATAATTAAGGGGTTAGTTCACTAAATTATTTAAGGGATAGGTAAGGCTCTTAAGGTATTAAAATTTATCAACTAAACAACATTTCCCCTTCATTTTTATTGTGTAATTTCGGCCACCCTTAGTTGATTAAGCATTGATATGCCAACTCAACACCTTTGACCCTTTCTTTGTATTTAATTAGTAGGATAATTCTTCTATTTTTGGGAGCACCATTTAATTAATGATCAACCTTATCCTCACCTAGTCTAGATGGTAATATGATCGGCCACCTCACCCCAACAAGCACCAACAAATCATTTGATATCAAACTAGAATTCAAAATTCAAAAGGTGAAGACTTGGTCTTGAGTTATCCCCTATATCTTGCACCCACTTCCCTCACTCTCCTAACCATCATTCTCCCTCCCCCCATGACCGAAATTCAGAGCTTATAGAGTAGAAAAATCGTGACCCTCATAGCTAGAAACAAGAGAGAAAAAAATCGAGCAAGAAGCAAGATAAGAAAACGCTCCACCTCCTCCGCGCCGAGTCGTCGTATTCTTTCGTTTTTCATTCAAACGAAAACCAAGGCATGTCTAGATTCTTTCAAACCTCAATCAAGTCCTATTATCAATATTTTTACATTACATGATCATCATTTCCATGCAAAAACCGAAACACACCAAGAATTTTCAGAAAAATATAACATGCAGGTTTTCGGTTTCCATGACAAGCTTCACGGGTTCTCTTGTTTTGACGTTTCAGGTGGATGGCTCGACTCCAGGCTCACTAGGCTACATCTAGACACATACTAGGGTGTATCAAGACCATGATGGTCCATTCAAACCAGACCCATGCATGAAAGAAACCGAAATTTACAGCAGCTTCTCATTCATAGTCATTTGTGTTTTTCGAAAATTCTGTTTTGAGGTCAAGGGAAAGGATCTGATCTTGGCTGCCCTAAGGGCCTATAGCCATGGTTAGATCACTTCCCTAGCATGTCTAAGACGTGACTAAGTCGCCCTTTTGGTGGCTTGGTCCATGGCTCATCGGTTTTCAATTTAAAAACAAGAACAGCCCCTCCCCTCTCGGCCCCTTCGGTTTTTGACAGCATGGGTGTGTTCGAGTTTTGTGGAATGGTATGGATCTTGGTTGGCCTATGGCCCTTAGCCACGGTTCATACCATGACCCTAGATGTCTAGATCCTGCCATGGTCAATCAATGGCCACTGGAACGAGTCGAGACAGCAAGCGAAGCACAACACCACACACGCACGCATGAGGGCCCTCGGTAAGAGCTTTTGGTTGGTTGCTGGAATGGTAAGGATTGTGGCTGGCCTAGGCCCTTAGCCATGGTTCAAATCATTCCTTGGGATGTTGGTAAGAGTCTCTGGTCTGTGGTTCACGCCCCAATGGCCGGTAGTCTCGAAAACAACACAAGACACGCGATTGCACAGCTGCTGGAATTTGACAGCAACTTGCTGTGACGGTTCGGAGGCTCGTTTGAGTTCTCGGTCGGCTTTTAGCCTATGGCCTTGGACTGGACAGTGCCTCATCGAGTTAGGAAGGTCGTGTTTTTTACCGTTCGTGATTCGGATCATTTTTGAGGTCGTACGAGAATTTACGGTGCGATATGCCAAATTGACTCTCGAAAGAGCGTTTCTTGTTTTGGCCTCCATTTCACCTAGATTTCGACCCTCATCATTTTAGGAGCATTAGTTCATAATTTTAAGCGTTCGGAGTCATGATTAAATACGAAGTCGTTAGACATAATTGTCGCATTTTCAAACTTAATTGCATAGTTTGGTCAAGTACAAGCTATTGCATATTTTTCATGGCATATTTAGGTTGCAGCGAGCCTGGGAGCGATCCAATCCAGTTGGTAAAATATACAGGATATTTTCATTATGCCATTTAATTATATTACGTGCATGAAAATAGAAAATACTTATTTTTGAGATTTATGCGATATTGCTTGTGGTCAATTCACTATTATGGGAGCATTATTTTATACGGTCGCCAGTGACCGATCAGTTCAGTTTGGTACCACCCGGTCGCCAGTGACCGGTCAGCTCAGTTCAGTTTGATACTCCCCGGTAGCCAGTTACCGATCAGTTCAGTTCAGTGCAGGGGCCACAGGCGTAGACCATAATCTCAACAGAAATTTTTTATCAGTTATTTCAGTACAGGGCTCCAAGGAGCAGACATTCTATTTACTATGACTTTCAGTTCAGTTATGCACGTATTATAATTGCTCAGTACAAGTCATTTTCAGTATGCCTCATGACATGATATTTTATCCCATGCAAACTTTACTTTAGTATTTACTCGTTACCTACGATATTTGCATGCTGAGTCTTTAGGCTCACTAGACTTGATTGTTGTAGGTACTGATGAGGCCAGGGCCGAGGGCGGGGACCAGTGAGCCAGCTTGGGTCGGCAGTAGTGGCACCCGAGGACCTCAGTTTCAGCACATGTCATTTTATGCTCAAACATTTTTACCAGTTGTTGGACATTCTTTGAATTGTTATTTTTGACAAACTTTATTTTCTTCCGCTGCTATATATTTTTTTTTTTTTAACATTGAACTTGATTCATCGGTTGATTTTATGGATGAGGCACTCCATTTATTTTAAAAGAAAAATTTTTAATTTTCCGCCAATTTTCAAAGTAAGAATTTTCGGGCCTTTACAGGTTGGCTCCATTTTGTTCATATTGAAGTTCACCACAAAAGGATCAAATGAGCTAGGCAGCGATAAGAGCAACACGTCGGTGGTCAACTCCGAAGGCAAAATCAGATCCATGCCAACGAGCTTGTCCACGAGCCCAATCATCTTCAAGCCATGCTCATGGACCGAGGCCCCATCTCGCATGCGCATAGTGATCTGCTCCTTGACAGTAGCATGCCTAAGAGGCCGAGTCTGCTCACCAAAGAGCTCCTTGAGGTGCAAATGAATGTAAGCAGCATTCTTTGCATCCTCAAAACGCCTCTGCAGCTCATCGTTCATAGAAGCCTGCATATAACACCTAGCCTTCAAGTCATGGTCACACCAATCCTTGTAGGTCTGCAATTCCTCAGGAGTGCAGCTAGTCGGAGCCTCAGCAGGGGGCGACTCAGTCAGTGTATACGCAATCTTTTCCGAGTTTAGGACGATTTTTAGATTTCTTAGCCAAGTGAGATAGTTAGGTCCGGTTAACACATGTTTTTCGAGTATGGCAGAAAGCGGATTGCGAATTGAAGACATTGTCAAATTTTTGTACTGAAAAGTAAAACAGATAAATGTTAATGACTATTTTAAAATATTTAATAAGATATAAAGTTTGGACTTTAACTTTATAAATTTTCGCTCCCACTGTTTTGACATTTTCATTACCCTCTAGTGAAAACGGGAAACTCATTTCCTCAGTAGGTACGTAAGGTCCAATTAGCGAATCATGATCCCGAATAATATCAGTCAATCATAATTCCTAAAAGGTAGTTTCCAATTGCATCACAATGCAACCCTCTACGTAAACTTTTGTCTCACGTTTGATTAGGACCCAATAATATGACGTCGTTCATCTTCACGTGTCAAGCCTTACCCATCGATGTTGAACCTTAATGGACGGTCGCCATGAGTTCCCTCAATAATATGAGCCGAAATCATGGGAGTTCCACGTAGTTCACATCACCATGTCAATGGATGTCACAGCTTTTCTGCACCAAGGGCCCCCCCAATAATATGAGCCGAGCCCCGAGTACGGGTAGCGTTCATCATGCACCCATTGTCGATGGAAGACATGGAAATTATAAACAAATTTATAATTCCCCTTTTCGGACTTGATATTAATTTTGAATCTTATTCAAAATGAGGGTTTTTAATTTTGAAAGGTCTCATCATTAATTTTATTTAAAAGCTCGCCATGTCTGATCGTATGTTTGCCGGATTCATGCAACTTTGTTATTATCATAATAATAACGCACATACTCATTATTTATAACATATCATGCATATATTATAAACAGTAAACAAAACAAGGATGATCAATCGCCCCAATACTAACGGACCGTGTGAGCTAAACACGGGCCTAGGTCCAATCCAAGGGAAATGCACGGGATGCAAATGCAACTATTACATAAGCTTCCAATATTTACATGTCTTCGATCTTCATAATCATCATGGCCTCCATCTTCCAATCTTGATCATCCACTATACTAATATTTACAAATAAATATCCATGGCAAATAGGGATACATCTCATGGGGTGGGAACGGGCCATAAACCAAGCCCACTTTATAAATTGATAATTATTACAATCATTCAACACAAAATATCCTAGCATACACCTAGCAAATTGGGCTTGGACTTTTGATCATCCTTCATGCATAATATCACATATCATACACCATCAATTAATTATCACAATAATTAATTGATCCAATATTATATATCTTGATCCAATCACTAACCGCCACGATTATAAACTAAATTAACAAAGTATACAAACACATTTGTCTACTTTCCAATTAATTTATTTATAACCGAATTTCTTATAAATCACAATTTACTATAAATAATTAAATTCCAACTTCAATTATTTATTTTATGAGAAAAATTTGCAACTTTTGTAATTTTAAACTTAAGGGCCCAAAAACTTATTTTTCACTAAAAACATTTTGGCTCATTCAAAATTCAAAAATATGTTAGCCATCCAATAGCCCAACAACTCAAGGCCCTATGACACTTTGATAATCCAAAACACTTTTGGAAACCCTAGTCGTCATCGCCGTCGCCGGAGCTCCGTCGCCGGATTCCGGCAACAAAAAAAATTTTTTTTTTATTTTATTGTAGGGGTTGTTCGGGCAGCCCGAGCTGCCTGAAACGGGCAGCAACAAGCTGCCCATAACATCCCCAAAATTCAGCCTCGGTTTTGTTGCAAAAATATTTCTCATGCGGTTATAAATCGATCTCAATATAATATCTTGTAAATGCTACACAAAATCGTAACCATAGCTCGGATACCACTTGAAAGGGGATCGGTTACGGTGACCGGAAGCGCAACGGAAGTTTAAAATCGAATTTTTCATGAGGAAATTTCGGCCACCATGATATTGTGTGTAGCAAATACAATAAACACCAAAATGTCATACATAGGGTGTTGAGAAAATCGTAACCTATCAACCTCTTGAGGTTGATGATGGCTCCAACTAAAGTGTAAACACTTTAGCTCTTGAATGGATGAGTTGATCTACAAGCTTCCTCCTTTCCTTCAAAATCAAGCCCACCACTTGCAAGCTAGAACCCTTATTATTTTGCACTAGAAAAATAAGAAGATTTTTCTAAGAGAAGTGTGTATTTTTCTTCAACAATTGAAGAACACAATGAGAGAAAAATTTTGAGAGAATTTGAGAGTCAATTTTCGGCCAAGTGAGGTGGGAGTGAAGGAGTGAATGAGTTGTCTTGGTTTGTGAAAAAGTAGAGACCAACTTTTGCATGCCAAGCCTTGGTAACCCAAAAAGTAGTCTCCAACTCTTCACCTCCCAAGCATGCAATGTGACTTGGGCTTGTAACTATTACAAGGCCCATGGACTATTTAAATGGTCTCAAACATATTTGAGCCCAATTAGACTTTACTTGATTTTACTCAAGCCCACTAGTTAAATAATTATTTTCAATTGGGCTCTACAAGGCCCAATGTTATTAATTCAACACTTGAATTAATTTAATTATTTGGACTCTACTAGGCCCACTAGTGTTAAATTAATTCAACACTTGAATTAATTTAATTTAGTCCATAATAATGTTTATGAAAATCACAATTTTCAAATACATTATTTACTTGGCCAACTTTTAATTTTAGGAACACATTCGTAAATTAAAAGTTACATTTCTCTCATAGAAGTCATACTTCTATTTTTCTTTACGCTTATAAACTCATTTATAAGCCGTTCAACACATTGAACTATTTTTACTTCTCAACGGGATCTAGAAAGCTAGTACTTGTGTGGCCCTCAATGGTTCATTGATACAACTAGCCGTAGGTTCACATCTCCATGTGATTCGGACTAAACATGTCCTTATATGAGCATACCCCAATTGCTCCATTCTTACTTATCAACTCCTTGATAACAAGAACGTCAGAACTCAAGTCTGATAATACCCAACCAATCATGTTAAATGCCTAGCAGCATCGCTTACATGATTCCCTAGGTATCAAATGATAGTGCCTGCAAGAACCATTCAGTTATGGTTAGCGTACAGTACGGTCCCTTCAATTCATATATCCCGACCGATTCGACAACCATTGGTTTATCGAGAGTTGTCAATGAATCGATACTATGTGTCATGTCGTAGTTGCATCGATGGTGTAATCTATGAAACCCCTTTCATAATTACCACCATACTCTGATCAGAGATTTCAACCTACATACACATGATAACACATAGGATATCCATACCCGAAGGTAAGCGGTGAATCCCCGACTACAATGCATCGACTCCTATATGTTTCGACAGAACACCCAACCTTGCCACTTGATGACCCCATGAGAGTTGGTAAACAAGTCAAAGTGTAATTCTAGCACATAGAGTCTCAATGTTGTCCCGGGTCATAAGGACTAATGGTGTACAACCATAAACTAGGACTTTTCCACTCGATAAGTGAGAACCACTTGGAAAGTCCTTTTAAAGAGGGTTGTTCAGTGCACTCTACAAGGAGCACCTATCTGCATGCTCGGACATCACAATGTCCCCTACCAATGAAACATGGTACTCACATCGCAGATACTAGTCTCGAACTCGAGCGGCCTATATCCTTCTTAGTGGCGGCTGAATCGACTAGGAACCGTTTAGAATATACAGTATTACAAATATGAGTTTCATGATACTCATCATATGAGCATCTCATATTCTTTCTACTATTTGTATATTCAAGGGCTTTATCTATGCAACTAGCATGGGTATACAGATAAAGAAGTGACAAAACGATAAATTCAAATATTATTAAAATAAAGACTGTTTATACATAGAGTTTAATCATGAACCCTCGGCCAACACTTGGCAAGACGGGCACCTACTCTAACAATAAGTGCACTGAAAGTTGTTCGAGGTCTTCCCAAAGAATGGGATGTTAAAACCATGGCCATGTTAGAATCAAAGGACCTAAATAAGGTCGAACGTCACGACCTATTTCCTGATCTAAAAGCCTACGAGTTTGAGCTACAAACGAGAGAAGGAGAACCTTCCATACCAGCAGCTACAACAGCTCTTAGTGCTGACCAATTGGTTCAATTGAGAAAACTGCTGATCTACTAAGCAATGACGCAATGTCATTATTTGTCAAAAAAATTGGAAGATTCATGAGAAGAAATGAAGGCTCCTTTCAAAGACAATATCATAGGAACAACACCAAGGAAGAACCAAATGCTTGCTACAACTGTGGAAAAACTAAACACTTCATTGCTGACTATCCTTAGACAAAGAAGGAGAGTCGAGTATCAGCTAAGAAGGGAAAGAAATCTCATGAGCACAGGAGAATAACCAAAGATGATAAGAAATCATTCAGAAAGAAACACGAAGTTCTAGCTGAGGAAAGTAAATCCAAATGGGCTGAATCTGACAGCGATGAATCAGAACTTGAAAGCTTGAGCAGCTCCAGTGATGATAAGGAAGTCAAGTGTCCGATGGCTGATGACACGGAACTAAAATCAACCAGTGAGCAGGTATTCGATTTTAGTTCAACTGACTTTACACGTGATGAACTTATTTCTACATTGCATGACATGGTCAACGAGAATCGCAAGCTAGCTCTCTCAGTTGAGAAGGCTAAAGCAAAGCAAACTGATCCCAATGACGATAAAACTGGAACTGGTAAATCATTTGAACTGTTGAGTCTTAAACGGGAGATTGATGAGCTGAATGATGAAAGAAACAAGAATCAATCTATGATTCAGCAGTTAATGCTTGAGAATTCAAAGCAAACTGAGCTTATTCAGGCATGAAATAAATCATCAGTTGCACTAACTGAAATATAAGATATGCAAAAATCAGTTACCGATAAAACCAGTTTAGGCTTTATCAATCATGATAAAACTTCTACCAGTGATACTCAGCCAAAACTGAACATGAGCAAAGGGAAATACATTCACTTTGTCAAATCAGCTGTGGTACAAGAACAACTTGAGTCAAGTAGACCAGTTGAACAGCCTATTAAAAATAAGAACAAGGCTAAAAGGTATGGAATTAGTTATAGCCCAAAAACTTCAACTGATTCGTGTAGCTGTCAACATAAAAGGTTCAACAATAAACAACTGATTTCTCAAAATGGCTATTCCAATTACAATAACTGTAATCCAGTTCAGAAAATATATCGGCTGAACAACCAGTTGAACAAGGCTAAAGCACATGTTGTCTCATCTGCACACAACACACCTAACACACACAAGCTGGGAAAAACAATTTGGAACACAGCAACTGGAAAGTCAGCTATATTGATCCAAGTCTAGGTTCCTAAAGGACTAATCAGTTTAGGACCCAAATAGATATGGGTACCAAAATTATTCATTGTGTGTGATTGCAGGTGACAGGTACAAACAAAGAATCAATCTAGTATCTAGACAGTGGATGCCCACGGAATATGACAGCGAATGAAAATTTTCTTTCCCAACTGATCAATTATACTGCTCCAAACATCAGTTTTAGAGACAACTCCAAAGGTAAAACTATGGGTAAAGGTAAGCTTATCCATGGTAACTTTATTATTAAAGATGTCTTACTAGTTGAGAATTTAAAGTATAACTAGATTAACATCAATCAGTTATGCGACAACAATTTCGCAGTTCAGTTCAGTTCAGCAACACACGTGCATAGTTAGAAACTCAACTGATGATATTATCTTAACTAGCAATCATTGTGGAAATACTTACAAAGTAAGTTGGACTGATCAACCTAATGCATCGGTTTGTTTTATAGTATCAAAATCTTCTAAGAACTGGTTATGGCATAAAAGGTTGAACCACCTAAACTTTAAGTCTATTACTTATTTGAATAACCATGATATTGTAACTGATTTGTCCAAAATAGATTTTTCAAAGGACAAAATTTGTTCAGCATGTCAGTTTTGTAAGCAAGTAAGATTTTTTTAAAAAAACAAGGGGAGTAAATCATCCACCGGATGCTAAGAACTGCTACATTTGGATCTTTTTGGTCATATACCAGTCATGAGTTTAGGGGGAATGAAATACACCCTGGTGATCATTGATGATTTTTCAAGATTTAGTTGGGTTATCTTTTTAAAATCAAAAGACCAAACTGCTGCACAACTAATTAAACTTTTCAAAAGATTATTAAATGAAAAATCAGTTGGTATTGATAGAATAAGATCTGATCGAGTGACTGAATTCATCAATCAAACTCTTTCATAATTTTTAGAAAACATTGGGATCAAGCATGAGCTCTCAGCAGCTAGAACACCTCAGCTAATGGTGTAGCTGAGAGAATAAATCGAACCCTTAAAGAAGCTGCTAGAACAATGCTTGCTGATTTTGGTATTTCTCAAAGGTTTTGGGCAGAAGCAGTAAACACTGCGTGTTACACTCAGAACATATCAATTATTAATAAAAATAATTTGAAAACGCCATATGAGATCTGGAATGGACGTAAAAATTTGGCATCTTATTTTAAAATATTCGGCTGTAGATGTTTTATTCTCAATAATGAGAAAAATCATTTAAAAGCTTTTGATGTTAAATCTGCAGAGGGAATATTTCTTGGTTAATCATCAGTTAGTAAAGCTTACAGAGTATTTAACAAATGCACTTTGAATGTCGAAGAGTGAATTCATGTGGTATTTGATGAAACTATGCTAACTGATAAACCAACTGATCCAGTTGATCACTTTACATATATAAGTTTTGTTTCACAAATGGAACCAAAGAAAACTGATGAAGCCCTTGCTGATCCTAACTGGATAAATGCTATGCAAGAAGAGCTAAATTATTTTACCCATAAAAATGTCTGGAACTTAGTTTCAAGATCAGTTTCTAAAACTGTTATAGGTACAAAATGGGTATACAGAAACAAACTAAACGAATATGGTTCAAATGTGCACAATAAAGCGAGGCTTGTAGCACACGGATATAGGTAAGAAGAAGGAATAGATTACGACGAGACATATGCACCAGTTGTAAGACTGAAATCAATCAGAATATTCCTTGCTTATGCTTCATTCAAAAACTTTGAAATCTACCAAATGGACCTGAAGAGTGCATTTTTTAATGGTCAGTTGCAGGAGAAGTATATGTTGAACAACCACCAGGTTTTGCTAATCACTCTATTCCTTATCATATTTATTATTTGAACAAAGCTCTATATGGTCTTAAACAAGCTCCAAGAGCTTCGTATGAAACACTTTCAAAATTTCTAACTGATCATGACTTCACTGTTGGGTCAGTTGATAAGAATATGTTCAAATTTTCAAAGAATGATAATATTTTACTCGTACAAATATATGTCGATGACATTATTTTTGGGTCAATTAACCCCAAATTATGCGAGAAATTTTCCAAATTAATTCAGGAAAAATTCGAGATGAGTATGATGGGTGAACTGACATTCTTTCTCGGTCTGAAAGTGAAACAAATGGAAACTAATATCTTTATCAGTCATAACAAAAACACCAAGGAATTACTTAAGAAATTTGGCATGGAAACATGTTCAGCTGCAACTACTTCCATGAGTTCATCGATTAAATTAGATAATGATCAAGGGGGGATATCAATTGAGACGGCACACTACAGAGGTTTAATAGGTTCTTTATTATACATAACTGTTAGTCATCCTATTATCGTATTTGTTGTTTTCATGTGTGCCAGATTTCAGGTAAATCCTAACCAATCGCACTTTTTAGCTACAAAAAGTATATTGAAATATCTTAAAGGCACACAAAATGTGGGCATATGGTATGCTAAGGACTCATCGTTCAATTTAGTTGGATACTCAGATGCAGATTATGCAGGGTGTAAGCTTGATCGTAAAAGCACCAGTGGATCATGTCAGTTTCTAGGAGACAGACTGATTTTATGGTTCAGCAAGAAGCAAACATTCATAGCAACTTCCACTACTGAAGCAGAATACCTTGCTGCAGGAAACTGCTGCGCTCAAGTGCTCTGGGTTCAGCAACAACTGAAAGACTATGGATTCATTGCAAAAGAATCTCCGATCTTTTGTGATAATACAAGCACAATTGCGGTTACATTTAATACAATTCTTCACTCAAGGACCAAGCACATCGATTTCAGACATCATTTCATCAGAGATCATACTCTAAAAAAGGCAATCAGACTAGAATACATACCAACTGATCAATAAGCAGCTGACATCTTCACCAAACCATTACTCGAGACTAAGTTTTTTCATTTTCGCAATATTCTTGATTTAATTGATCTGTCTTAATTATATCTATTTTAATGTTGATATGTATGTTATTGCTAATTATCACTTAGTTGATAAATTGTCAGTTAGTTGATTATCAATTAGTCAATTGTCAGTTAGTCAATTCTTAGTTAGTCAACTAATATCAGTTAGCATGCAGAAAAGGAAACAAAGATGTATCGAAATAACAAGTTTATTGATAATATCTCTCACATATTACACGATTCAGTTCCCTTTCTACGTCATCTAGCCAAGGGGACATCCAGCTAGATAATTCATTACAAGAAATTTTTTTATAGCCTCCCGAAAAGACAATCTTTTCTAGCTCTCTCTGCTCCTTCAGCAGCATCAACTCCAATAGACCTTCATCAGTATCAAGATATGAAGTGTGGATCACATCAATACACTGTTTATACTTGATCTCAGTTGCCCTCTGTTTTTCAGTAGCAACAAATCATTCCCCGCTGAATAGTTTGGAAGTCTTGTACTTTAGTCCAGGTGGACATAACTTTCAACAAGATAAGCTCTTCTATAGCCTCCTTCAAACTCTCCAATCGACGAAGTGTTGATGCAGGAAGAGGGTTATTGGAACTGCTTGTTCTATCCATCTGTGATTAACTAGTGTTGTTATTATCTAATGACAGTGATCATATTTATAGACAGACTTTTATTGAAGAAATAAAAGAAGACGAAGAGACATCAGTTAACAGAATGCACTTAACTGATTCAAAATAAATTTCTTCTATCCTTTTTATTTATATGCATCTATTGAGGGGGAATATCAATTTAAATAGGTCAACTGATTAAACAATAGTCAGTTGGTCTTCAACTGAACTGACTCAGTTTTAACTGATCACTCAGTTACTGACCTAACTGATCTTATCCAATAAGTTAAATGATTAATCGATAAATATTCCATATTAAGTGATGTGACTGTTAAAATTACATCTTTAATGTCATTCATTGAATAGTTGAAATGTGGCCCCACGTGGTTCACTAAAACTTCTGTTCACGTTTTCACCGCATGTACACATGATTTTATCTTGGACTGACACGTGTCCAAAAATTTGAACAGTCACAAGCATAAGAATTGAACCCGCTTCATTTCAGTTTCTTTACGCGCATTACAACTCTCAGAGCAAATCCAATACACAAAGCTTTTCAGTTTCTTTACGCGCATTACAACTCTCAGAGAAAGTCCAATACACAAAGCTTTTCTTTCCTTGCAGATATTCCGATCATCAGCAATGGCAAATCAGGTTCCAGCTTACATCCTCAACGCTATGGCTGTTGACTTTGACTCAGTTCTGCCTGTCAAAGATGAAGCTATCAAGGATGTCTTTCTCAAGCTAAAAGCAACTGGACTGAAGAACTTTCTGGGATTATCATCTCAGGAAATCTATCCCAAAGAGATTCAGGACCTCTATGCTAATGCTTTCATCTCTGCTGATGGAAAAATCACTACAACTGTGTAGAACCCGTAACTTAGACTAGTATAAGCCATGCATAATTCTATTATTTTAAATGATTTTATTTCATGAGCATTTAAATGATTTTTCTTAAGTTAATTATTTCATGCAGCAGTTTGATTTTTATCATTTCAGTTATTTCAGTGAGGCCGGACTGGAGTTGGAGTTTAGAGATAAAATTTAAGATTCAGGAAACATTTCCAGAATTTATTTTAGCTAGCAAGTAAGTTCATTTAAGTTAATAAGGAGGTTTGAGGATTTAATTTAATTACTTGAGGTGAGTAGGAAATAAGTTCGTTTAAGTTCCAATAATTAAGGGATTAATTCACTAAATTAATTAAAGGATTAGTGAGGCTTTTAAGGGTTATTAATTTACTAGATAATCAACATTTCCCCTCTATTTATTAGTGAATTTTCGGCCCCCTTAGTATCTAGACTATTCCTTGCCAACTCATCACCCTTTGACCCATTCTTTGTGGTGTTAACATGCTAATCTTTTTTTTTATTATTAGTCAACCTTCATTAATTAATTAATGAGCATCATCCTAGTCTAGATTAGCAAGGAATTTCGGTCATCCCATTCTAGATCCATCCAAGAAGCCATTTGATACCAACCAAATTCAAATTTCAAAATGAGGAGACTTGGTCATGCCTATCCACCTATATTGCTACCTTTCCTCCTCACTATCTTAACAACCATTTCCCCTCTCCCCCACCACCAAAATTCAGTAGCTTTCAGACCATTCTTGTGAGTTTTAGTAGAGGGAAAAACCGAGAACACTTAGAGAAATAATCGAGTGAAGAACAAGCTAGCAAGAACGCTCCACTCCTCCGCGCCGTATCGTCTCGTTCTTTCGTTTTTCTTTCAAACGAAACCAGGCATGCATATGTTCTTCCTTGACTCTTCAATCAAGTTCTATTATCAATTATTTTCATTGCATGATCATTATTTTTATGACAATAAACCGAAACATCAAGAATATTTTTCAGAAAACCACATGCAGATTTTCTCGGCTTTATGATGCAGTTCACGGTTTTCATTTGTTGTGCTGTTTCAGGTGGATGGTTCGATTCCAGGCTCCCAAGGCGACATCTAGACATGTAATAGGATGCATTAGGACCATGTTGGTCCATTCATTTAACCCCATGCACACTGGAAAACACGAAAATGACAGCAACTCCCAACTTGTGATCTTTTGAGTTTCGAAAATTTCTGTTTGCTGTCAATATGGAAATGGATCTGATCATGGCTGCCACAAGGCCCATAGCCATGGTTAGATCACTTCCCTAGCATGTCTAAGATGTGACTAAGTCACCCTTTTGGTGGCTTGGTCCATGGTTAATCGGTTTTTAAATTAAAACTCAAGAACAGCCCCTACACCCTTTCGCCCCTCTTCATTTTACAGCATGTGTGTGTTCGATTTTGTGGAATGGTGTGGATCTTGGTTGGCCTATGGCCCTTAGCCATGGTTCATACCATGCCCCTAGATGTCTAGATCGTGCCATGGTCAACCAAATGGCCATTGGAACGACACGAGACAGCAAATGAATCACAACAGCACACGCGCAGGTTTGGCTCTCGGTGGGGAAGTTTCGGTTGTTCATGGTGTGGTTTGGATTGTGGCTGGCCTAGGACCCTTAGCCATGGTTCAAATCATTCTTTGGGATGTTGGTAAGAGTCTCTGGTCGGTGGTTCAAGCCCCAATGGCGGGTAGTCTCGAAAACGACACAAGGAAAGCAAGTGCGCAGCTGCTGTAATTTTGACAGCAAGTGTGCTGCTGTTCTCAGGCGTCGTTTGAGTTCTTGGTTGGCTTTTAGCCCATGGCCTTGGACTAAACAGTGCCTCATCAAGTTAGGAAGGTCATGTTTTTGGCCGTTTGTCATTCGGATCATTTTTGAGGTCGTACGAGAATTTACGGTGCGATGTGCCAAATTGACTCTCGAAAGAGCGTTTCATGTTTTGGCCTTCATTCACCTAAGATTCGACATGCATCATTTGAGGAGCATTAATTCATCATTTTAAGCGTATTTTAATCATGACTATATGATGTTTCAGTGTTGGTTCGGGTTGGTTCGGAGTCATGATTAAATACGAAGTCATTAGGCGCATTTGTCTCAGTTTTTGGTTTTTAATTGCATGGTTTGGTCAAGTAAAAACTATTGCATATTTTTCATGGCATATTTAGGTTGCAGCGAGCCTGGGAGTGATCCAATCCATTCAGTAAAAATGATTACAGGATATTTAATTCAGTTATTTAATTATATTACGTGCAAAAAAAAACAAATTTTGAGATTTATGCGATATGGCTTGTGGTCACTTTACTATCATGATTAAATCCGGTCGTCAGTTACCGGTCCGATCATCAGTTACCGGTTATGAGAGCATTACTAAGTCCTGTCGCCAGTTACAGGCCCGATCGCCAGTTACCGGTCAATTCAGTTGTTTCACCCAGTACTGTGGCAGTGGTCTGATCAGACGTACATTACTAAGTTCCGTCGCCAGTTACAGGCCCGGTCGTCAGTTACCGGTCAGTTCAGTTCAGGGACCACATGCGTAGACCATAATCTCACCAGAAAATTATTACAGGCTATTTCAGTACAGGGCTCCAAGGATCAAACATTTTCACTATGATTTTCATTTCAGTTATGCACGTATTATAACTAATCATGACACGACATTTTTACGTTATGCCTCATGACATGATATTTTCACTTGCATGCAAGCTTATTATTTATTTATTTACTTGCTATTTACGATATATGCATGTTGAGTCTTTAGACTCACTAGACTTGATTGTTGTAGGTGCTGATGATGTCGGGACCGAGGGCAGGGACCAGTGAGCAGGCTCGAGTCGGCAGTAGTAGGACCCGAGGACCTCAGTTCAGCATTTATTATTATTTGATGGCTCAAACATTTTAATTATCATTGGAAAAACCTTTTACTGTTATTTCAAAAATGTTAATTTCTTCCGCTGCCACTTTGAACATCAAACTTTATTTATCAGTTCAGTTTTGAATGAGGCAATTTTAATTATTTAAAAGAAAAATTTTAAATTTTCCGCAAATTTCCAAGTACGGATTTTTAAGCCCCTACAAACTGTCAACTATCAACTGCTGACCATTGATGAAGATTATTCAGCAACCTCTTCCAATTGTCTTCTGATGACTTGACTAATATTTCTGAGATCAAAACATCTGATGTAGAGGAGATGCAGACGCTGTTAATGGCAGAAAGACGGAATATCAAGGTATCTGATCTGAAGAAAGAGCTGAAGCATTAGATTCAGTTGTTGGCTGGCATCGTGGCCAAGGGACTGCTCGGTAAAGCAGGTTCATTTGCTGCTCCCACCTTGGAAAAGTTCCAGGTGATGACTGCGATTATGGCTGGACGCAGACTGAATTGGTCATTCTCTATTCTCAAGAACACGCTCCAATCATCCAATTAATCCAAGGGATACGATGTACAACTTAGCTATATGTTAAGAACAATGGTTTGGTGGATGACTCGTCTGAGAAGTCATCCAAATTCAATAGTTTCAATGCCAAGAGTGTTCAGCTGCCAAAGGTCAAACTGGACAAGTCACCTGAGCAGTTTATCAAAATAAAGATGGAGATTGGGACACAGGATGCTCCCAAATCAGTCAAGAAGACAACTCAGAAAAGGACAATCAAAAGGAAACTGATTTTCACTGAGACTGATTCTGAGAAAACTCCATCTCCCAAAATCCAGAAAAAGCCAAGAACTCTCAAGACCAAACCAGCAGCTATTCTGAACACAATCCAAGCTGATCGGTTGAAATTGACTGGAGCTGAACAGCCTATCAACGCCAAACCTCTAAGGGCAGTTCCAGTTGAGTCTTCAACTGAGGGCCAATTACCTCCACCAACTGATCCATCCAAGAAGATTATCACAAAGACTGGTGATAAGCAAAAATCAGTAGGTGTCCAAGCTCCAATGATCTCCATCAATGCTTCAACTACTCTTCCATTTGCTAGACCAAAAGGAGTGGTCATCAGAGAGAAAGTAGATGCAACTGCATCAGGACTGAGTATCCCTCATGTCCTAACTGACCCAAAAGGGAAGGTCAAGTTGACTGAAGATCCCCGACCAACAAACTCTATTCAAACTCACATTGACCTGATTTGGAACGAGGTCAATGAGTTTGCCGAATCAAAGCAGGAAATTTACAATGAGTGGTTCAGGTTCAGAAGTGAATTTTTTGCGAAGCAGTTGCAGAAGAAAGCAGTTCTGAAGAAATTTATTGCTTTGGAAACTGTGGTCCTAATGGTGGTCAAAGGTGCTTCAATTGTTCAAGCACTGGAAAGGAAGACTTACTTCTTTGATCTAGTGTGTGTCAAAAAGCTTGCACAACTGATCACTCAGTTGCGCCAAAACTATGATCCAACCAGCCCTACCGCTTTCAATGACAAAGCAGTCCATGATCAACTGGATACAGATCTTCGATCACTCCAGATGAAGATAAAGAGTTGGGAAATGGATCAAGAGTTGATTATCCCAGCAAATGCTCAGAGTTCTTCATCTGAAAAGCAAGCTGAACAATCAGTTCCAGATCCAAAGCAATCCTAGGAACGAGTTGCTGAATCAAATGTACCAGCAACTGCTCCTCCCTCTAAGGATGCTCAATCATCTCCTTCAGTTCCTCCATTCTCTACTACAGATCTTCAGCTCTACAATGATGCTAAGTTGTCATTGGCGAACATCGACGAAGTCATACAATCAGTCTCCACTGATATTCAGCTAAATATTTTATCTACAGAAGTAGTTGAAGAACCGAGAGTAACTGAACAACCAGCCGCAGCGACTGTTTTGCAAAAAACTGAAGAACCAGTTCAGTCGGCTGCCACGACTGAACAAGAAGTTCTAGCTGAGACAGACGTGGCTCAGATGCACATGGAACAATCTGAAAAAGTGCAAACTGAACAGCCACCTACAGTTGTTCAACCAACTGAAGAACCAGCTACAGTCTCAACTGAAAAAAGAGCCGATGAGCCCTCCAGCTCAACTGATCCTCCGACTTTCTTCCTTCCTCTAGAACTTCACTAGGAAGCTATACAAGAAGAAGTTTCAGAAATGGTCACTGTTGCGACTGAACCAAACGATAGAGCCTTGGTAATTTTTCATCAAGAAGACACGGAGCAGGAACCTGAATCCTCTGCATCTTTGTCTCCTAATAAACCAAAGGACACTGAATCCATGATCGAAGAAATTTAGTCCAACCTTCCCGATGTGATCTCCTCCATCTTTGTTATCAAGTCAACTCAACTACTGCACACCTTAAATATTGATTCTATAAAGGAAAAGACTCTCAAGAGTTTACAACAAGTCACGAAGGATATTACTTCACTATTTTTTCAAATAGATCAGTTCAAGAAGGACCAAGTGATGATTCAAGATCATTTCCAAGCTCAAGAAGTATTCACAAACCGCATGGATTTTCTTCAGAATGTGGGCACAAAGATAATGGATTTGTTGCAAGAACACATAGTACAAGCCTTATCGAATGTCACTTCGGAAGTTTGCTCCTTATCCAGCAGAGTTGACAAGTTTGACAAAAAGAGGGAAGAGGAAAAAGAAGAAGATCAGCAGAAGCAATCAAAGAAAAGACCTAGTCAACTGACTGATCAATGACCATCTGATAAAAGAGCAAAGAATTAAAGATATCCAGAGATCCAGATCAATTAGAATACAGTCTTCTTATTTCTTTTTCAGTTGAAAAGTTTGGCATATTTTATAGAGTTTCTCAGTCAGCAGATGATTCTTTTATTCTTTCATTCCTTTTACGAATCTGTACATTGAAATATTTGTTAATAAAAGATTATTTTATTTACAAGATTTTCAGCTTGATCATTTTTCATTTATTTTATCTGCACGAGATTCAGCTTGATCAGTTCTCATTTTCTAAGTTTTGTCAAACAACAAAAATGGGAAAATTGTTGGAAACCTAATTTCGGAAGTTTGACAAACAGGACGTTTAAAGATTGAACTAACTGATCAAGAAGACTGAATAGAACTGATCCAAAATATACACAAAATATATTAGTTGTCTAACTGAGATTACTGCAGACAAGGCAACTGAACTAAACTAACTGAAATGTGTAGTCGACTGGATGATCAGTTGGAACTGATCAGTCTTACTGCAATCAGTTGTGAGCTATCAGCTAGTTCCATCGGCTGTGTCAAACTGATAGTTTGACACGTCATCAGTTAAAGAATGTAGCTATCAACCGACAACTGTACAAAAGCAGACTGTAACATGTAGTGGGAACGCAGTATATCAGCAATGCTACAGTGTACGACTGTCAGAAGGATATTGACGTGGCAAACAACGGATAGAAAGATTCAAACACATTCATTGTTACCGTTGAAAGCAAAGACTATAAATAGCCGTGAAGAACAGCTGAGAAAAGTGTGACACATAGAACCAAGTTGCTATTCTGTTGAAATTCTCACTAAGCTTTCTATTCATACTCAAAGATTTCAAAAGCTCACACTTAGAGCATATATTCATAGCATTCAAAGGCTATACATTGAGCTTACAAGCACAAACCTTTATTGTTGTATTATTCGATCATAAAGTTATCAGTTGTGTTAAGTAGTTTCAAATCAGTTGAGAACTGTTAAAATATATTGAAACTAAGAGTTTCAGTTTGATATTGTTAAGTCCATAACTGAAGGGGGTCTGTACAAGTCTTGTATTGATCAAAGTCTTTTAGTGAATATCCAATCTTATAGATATAAGGGGTGACGTGGGAGTGATTGAAATCTCCGAACATCTATAAATCTTGAGTCTCTAAATTTCAGTTATATTCTATCTGTCAGTCAGTTTATTTTCGCACTTTCATAATTTAAATGATTGATATTGACATAACAATATTCCCGAGTTTAAGTTTATCACTAAACTGACTCATATTTTGAAAAGGTGTTATAATTGTCGAGTTTTTATTCAACCCCCCTTCTAAACACACTTTCACCTACCAACCGATCCTATCGGACACACAGATTTCAGGATTAGTTCCTCAAAGAACTGATTCATATTTGAAAAAGATTTCAAAAGGCCGAAGAGTTTATCCAAACCCCCTTCTAAACACTTCACCCATATGAACTAATCCTAACAAATTTTCTATTCAACTTGCAAATCGCGATCATTAGATACTCATTGATATATTTGTAGCATTCATGCTACTCAGTCGAGCTATTCAGTTTCCAACTGATAGGTTTTGTACAGAAAACAACTAAGAGTTTCAGTTTGACAGTGTTTAAGTCCAAATTGAAGTGGATTATTATAGTTCAATGTAATTAATCAAAGTTTTTTAATTAATACACATCCTTGAGATAGAAGGAGTGACATAAGAATATTTAAAGTCTCAGAACATCCATAAAAATCCTCGTGTGCATCATTTTTTTCATTCAGTTATCACAATACCCTAGTCAAAATAGTCAATCTATCCTTCATTTTATTTTTGCATTATTATTAATAAACTAATAGATATAGACACATAAGATTTCAGGATCAATTCCTAAAAAAACTGATTCATAGTTAAAAATATTTCAAAAAGTCGAAGTGTTCATTCAATCCCTCCGTCTAAACACTTCACATATATTAATCGATCCTAACAAAGCTATAATATAAAATATTATCAATTAAATCATGTATCTTTTAAATTCATCACTAACTCCCGTAATAAAAATAAATTAAAAAATTAAATAAACAAGTTTATTTAATTATCCAAGTAACTCATTAATAATTAAAATTCTCTATAAAACACATTTTAATATAAATAATGAAAATCATATTTCAATTATTTACATGTTTAAAATATATTTTTCTACATGATTGCAATAAAATATATTTTTAAAGGTTATTCAAATTGCGATCGAGGAACGGAGACCGAGGGCTGAAAAATAGAAAATGATTTTTATTAAATAGTTGTTTTTAATTATTTAAAATTTGGGTGATGCTTTATATTATTTTTGAAAATATGGGGTTTTTAGGTGATTTTATACGCCAGAGCGTAAATTTTATCGGTGTTGGTTTTCAACTAAAATACGAGCTTTCTGGCAACCCGGCTATTTAATTCACAAACTTATTTTAAGAAAGCTATTTTTAACATTTTAACTAATCACTAATGGGCCTAATTTATATTCTTAATGGGCCTAAACTTAATTAATGCTTAACTAGCAATAAAATAGCCAAAACCTCCCCATAAGCCCTCATTGTGTACGCCACTTTTCAGAATTCTATTCTCCAAAATTTCCCTCAAGTACATGGCACCCACATACCACAATTTGAAAGGAAAAGTCGAGAATTTCAAAGGGGAAAATTCAGCCGAGGGTTTTTGTCGCCGTTCTTCGCAATCGTCAACGGTTTTTCGTGCTTTTAAAACGCAAAGGCACGCCATAATTCTCCTTTTACTCATCCATCACACCATAGTATTTATTTAATTGTGTTTTGCATGAAAAACAAATTGCACATCATGATATTTTCGTAACTATGCCTATATGTGTGGTAAACTCTTGTGTTTTGGTTCAAAAATCATGTTTGATTTGTGTTAAAGGGCTGCCATGGTTAGGGAATGGATTAAGGGTGTTTTACACAAAGTTTAGGGTCCTAGAAACACACCAAATAAGCTGAAAACTTGAATAACAAAATATGGACAAAAAAAAATACGTAGGCAGCAACTAGAAAGAACCGTGAGTGTGGGTTGTTGTTCAAGGGGGTTCAGCTTTGGGGCTTGAGGGCTTGGCTCGGTCTGGGCTTGGGGCCAGAGCGAGCTAGGGACGGTTATGGGTCAGGGGAAGAGTCCTAGCCATGCTAGGACTCGAGACCATGGGTTGGGGAGGAGTCCTTATCAAGGAGGACTCCACCCGAGAGCTTCTATGGGCAGCGCAGGGGGATCGGCGTGCAGGGAAGAGGGGCTCGGCCAGGGGGTCTGGGATGGGCTAGGTTAGGTTCTTAGGGTCCTAGGAGGGTGCTTGAGGGGATGGTTCAAGGAGTGGCTCGATGGGTAGAAGCCTAGCATCAAAAACGTGAGATTGAGGCTCATGACAGCAAGTAGGCGAGAGGTTGCTGTCCATGTTCAGTGGGTTTCTGCTCACGTCCAGGGGATTGGGTTGGTCTGGGTATGGTCTGGGCGTGGTCCAGGGTTAGTTAGGGTCAGGTTGGCTCGATGGTTAAGGGTTGGGAGGTGTCCTAGCCTAGATAGGAGTTCAATGGTTCAAGGATACTACACTCACACACATGCAGAAACATGGGTAGACTTCCAGCAAGAATTTGAGCGGGTTAGGGTCATGTTTTGGGGCTGGGCTTGTACAGTAGGGTCCCTAGATGAGTTGGCAAGGTTTTGGCTCAAGGTGGCTTGGGCGTGGCTCGAGTAAATTAAGAGATGGCTCGGTGTGTGCGATAAGGTGTCAAAAACGAAAATAATAAAGCTAAAATTAAATCCAAGGGTCCACGGGGGTGGCTCATGACTTGAAAGGGTAGAATAAATATTAAAAAGGCCATGTTTAAAATTTGGGATCAAAATAACGAGTTTTGGATTTATTCGGGATTTAATCGCCGCACGAAACGCTAATTAACGAGATAATTGAAAAGCCTAGTTTTAAGCTTTATAAAATTATGAAAAATTAGGTTTAAGCTTAAATAATTATTATAAGTCTAAGTTTTTAATTTGGGAATTTTCTATTAAGGTTTGGTTTAATTCGGGATTAAAACGCATTAATACGTCACATTTAAAGATTAAATTAAAAGTCATCGATTTAATCCAAATAAAAATATAGAAAAATTCGTGTAGGCTTAAATAATTATTTGGGACATGTTATAGTCAATGATTAAGAAAATGTCAAAAACGGGAAATTTTATGTCCAGAGGTAAAACGGTCATTTTACACCTAGAAATTAGTAAACGTCATGGCAGTGCCCTGAATGCTGTTTTATGTGCTAATATGATTATTTTCTATAGTTATTGATGTTTATGGAATTTTTTTATGTTAAAATGATATTTTAAATGTTTAAGAAATTCTATATGTTTATGATTTAATATGTAAAATGTTATTTTACATATTTTGAGGGTAAAATGTTATTTTAAATGTTTATGAAATGTTCATTATTAAATTATGATTTTTTTTAAATGTCCATGGGATTTTTATGAATTAAGGAAGACATTTAAAAGACATGTTGCATGCTTGGTTGAAAAGAAAAACGTTATATGCATGTTTAAATTTTATAAAGTGATGAGAATATGAAACCTTGAAGGAAGTTAAGTAATTGTGACTAATACGATGATATGTTGGAAATTTCGTGAGGGTTATGGTCCCAGTGGGATCCCGACGATCGTGTTTCCTTGGATACGGACATGTAGATGAATACGATGATATGTTAATACGTAAGGCCAAGGCCCAGTTGACCGGTGAGAGTGTTGCTGGTGTCCCCGCCGCCCAGTACTGTGGTTACATGTAGATGGATCCATCGCCCAACACGTAGACGTAGACGTAGATGAACACGAAACTCACAATTAACGATCTGAATTCAACGAAAGGAAAAAAGAATACGTATATGTTGATGATAATATGAATATGAATATGTTGAGGATGATATGATTAAGTTTATGAAAATGTTTATGTTTAAAGTTCATGCATCATTATGAAAATGTTTTTATTTAAAGTTTATGCATCATGAAAATGATTATGAAAATGTTTTTATTTAAAGTTTATGCATCATGAAAATATTTTATAAAAATGTTCATGTTTGAAGTTTATGCATCTTCATGAAAACGATATTTTAAGTACAAATATTTCTCATTGTTACATGTTGACTGTATTACGTATTATTTGTTATTAAGATTATGATGTGTTGAGTCTTTAGACTCACTAGGTGTGATGAATGCAAGTGAGGTTGAGGGAGGTCTTGACGGATGATTTGACTGGACTGAAGGCGCACACAACCCGAGGACCAGCGCTTCTACTTTTCCGCATTTATGGTTATGACTTATGATTTATGTTAAAACATTTAAGACTAATTATTTATGCTTTTTGAGATATTTTTGAGAGATTTAGTATGGGCTATGCTTTTCAAACTTATTGCTTTTTAGGTTTGGTACAACAGGTGACGATTTCATTTTATGGCTATTGCACTTTATTCTAAAATGCTAGATGGTTGGTATTTTATTTTAAAAGGGGAAAATATTTTTATTTTCATGTGAGAAAGGTACATGGCCGAAAAATTGAGTGTTTATAAAAAAAAAATTTCTAGTACTTTTAAAGAAATAAAAAGGGCAGGACGTTTTAGTTGGTATCAGAGCAAAGGTCCTGTAAAGGGTTGTGCCACCATCAGCGCCAGGAAGATCAGTCGTCAAGCCTCAAATTTGTAATTTTATAGGCTTTATATGATTTTATGATGTTACCTGCATAAGTACATGACTTATATGTTTACGTCACATGTTTGTTTTATATGCTTTGAATTTTTATACATGATACGATATGAAATGAAAAATTATTTTTCAACGCATGTTGGTTTTGTGTTGGAATTGGACTATCTTTGAAACGGCCTCGATTTTTTTTTTTATAATCTTCAATCATAAATTCTAAATTACTGAATAAAATAATTTAACATAATCATGAATCATAATAATTTATCAATTTAAATCTCAAGAGCATGAATTAAAATCCTAAATCGATCTTTGAAAAGATCGGCTAACAATAAAATAAAGCATAAAAATATCTCTAATAAAAATCATTAGCAAAATCTTTAAATCATAATTCTATCTAGCTAGTGCGGAAACATAAAGGCCCTCGGGTGTGTACTGCTGCACTCGATCGACTCAATCGTTACCGCCTCCAAAATCATCAAATCCTGCATCATACAAACCTAGTGAGTCTAAAGACTCAACACGTTCTAAACATGGTTAACAAATAATACATATACATCCACATGCATTTAAAAATCATATTTTTATTTAAAATAATCTTTTGAACATAAATAACCATTAAAAATAAATCATAAATACTAAAATCATTTTAAAAATAACTTTGAGCATAAATAAATCTTTTAAAAATAACTTTAATCATCATCATAAATCATATATCATAAAAATCATTTTTATCATAATCTTTTAATTATATATCGTTTTGGGTGAAATTTGATCCTTGAAAGTGACTAGCTTTTATCCTTTGGTCGACTGCAGTCTTAGCTCCACATGGCCCATGGGGGTGTGCACTAGGCTCCACCATGGAAATACGATCGTCGGGGCTCCCTTGGGGGCCTTCTCCCATAGACGGGCTCCCTCTGGGGCCTTTTCCCCTCACGACATCCCCACAAAATTGTAAGTTCACCGTCCTCAACATCAACAAATTCCCCACAAATCATATATCATATCTTTTGTCACAGTCAATTCACATCCCTCAAAATATTTTTTTTTCTTTAAAAATCATAAAATAAGACAGCTTTCCAAAAATAGCATTTTTGACAGTATAATTTGCACAGCTTTACCATAAATCGTAAAAATACATATTATCATCAAAATCATCATAATAAATCATAAAATATCATTTAACATGCGTTATGATCCTTCGAGACGCTGCCAAGCGTTTTTGTATTTTCCTAAGCGTAAAAAGACCGTTTTGCCCCTGGACGTAAAAATTCTCGAATTTATCTTTTTCTCGCATTTAATTACATTAGAATATTTTAAATAATTATTTAAGCTTAAATGAATTTTCTCGTATTTTTATTTGGCTTAAATCGATGAGTTTTAAATTAATATTTAAATAAGACATATTAACGCGTTTTAATCCAGAATTAAACCAAACCTTAATATAAAATTCCCAAATTAAAAACTTAGTCTTTTAATAATTATTTAAGCTTAAATATAATTTTTCATAATTTTATAAAGCTTAAAACTAGGCTTTTCAATTAACTCGTTAATTAGCGTTTCGCGCGGCAATTAAATTCCGAATAAATCCAAAACTCGTTATTTTGATCCCAAATTTTTAACATAGCATTTTTATGATTTATCCTACCCTTCCAAGTCATGAGCCACACCCGTGGACCCATGGATTCAATTTTAGATCTTAAATTCGAAATATTGACCCCTTACCGAACCACCCGAGTCATCTCCCAATTTACTCGAGCCACGCCCGAGCCATCTCGAGCCAAAACCTATCCAACCCATCTAGGCACCCTCCTGACCAAGCCCAGCCCATAGAACCAGGCCCTAGCTCGCCCAAACCATGCTGCAACTTGACCCCATAATCTGCACAGTGTGTGTGTGAGTTCCTTGGTGCAATAGGACTCCTAACTAGTTTAGGACTCTCCCAACCGAGCCACCACCGAGCCCACACGACCCTCACCATACCTGGACCACGCCCATACCATACCCATACCAGCCCAATGCCTAGAACCCACCAGCGAGCCACCTGAATCCAACAGACCCAAGCTGCGCGCATGCTGCCTCCTCGCCCAAGGACTCCTAGTTTGCTTAGGACTCCTCCAGCCCTCAAACCCCTGATCACCCACGACCCCTAAGGACCCTAGACCATGCCAAGACCTAGCCTGGACCAACCCAAGCCCTGAACCCAAGAGCCGAAGCACAAAAATCAGAAGACACCTGCTGCGCGCGTTCCTTGCTGCCTGCGCTTCCTCACGTTTCGTTCAACCAGCATCGAGCCTACTACTCCAGCACCTAGCCCGACCCTTGCCCATCATCCTAGGGCCCTGATGAACCACCTATCCCAGCCCCAACCGAGCCCCAGCCCCTGGAATCTCTCGGCCACCAGAAAACTACATCGAGAAGAGCCCCACCCTGCGTAAACTCCTTCCCCAGCCACAAACTCGAACCCTAGCCACCCTAGGACCCAACCCAGACCTAGACCATGACCCTTAGGACCCAATCCCCAGCCCTGGTCGAGCCCCAAGCCCCCATGCAAAGAAACAAGCCCCTTGGATCAATAACATGCGCACAAGACTCCAACAAACTCACGGTTCCTATTTCTAAATTTTCCTACGGTTCCAGCATGATTTTCTTGTTAAAATTGACATGTTTTGCTAATATTTTAATCATATTTTAACATGTTTTGGCAGCGTACTCGTTGGAATCAAAATCGTTTTTCAAATAATTGTAAAATCATTAAAACTTTAAAAATACGCAACTTACCGTAAAATAATCGAACCCACATATTTTTCATGCATAAACAATTAAATCAAGCATATTATGATTTTTATGATGTTAAAAGAGTTTAGAAAACGTGCCTTTGCGTTTATAACGCTCGATTATTCGATCTTCGGCGAGGGTTCGACGTTGGACGACCGGACGACAAAGAACACAAGCTTTTCTTTCTTCCTAAATTTTAAAAATCTGAATTGTGTGTGCAATGTGATCCACGGCTGATGGTGCAAGGAATTGTGGTGTTTTCAAAACCTAAATCACTTATTTATAATTAATTTAACATGTTAATGGGCTTTGGTTTGGGCTTGCATGATTAAGGGTAATTGACCTACTTAAATTAATAAAATTGGGCCCAATAACACTTAATTAATTAAATAATAAAAGTTTATAAAATAAGTTTCCCAAAAATAATATTTTTGATCTTTTAAAACTCCTTGTTTGCCCAAAACCGGCTTCCTGGAAAAAATCGAGCTTGATTCGTAAAATAATTCGAACTCCAATATTTTTAGGAAAAATTAAATCATTTTTAAATCATATTAGGATGCCTTGCCATTATTTAAATAAGAATACATATCTTTGTCTTGGTCGTCCCCGGTCTCTTTTTCCCTGCCTATTATCGAATATTCGGAAAAATCCTTAATTTAATGCAATCATGTCATATTATCATTTAATCATGTAATTATACATTTAATCATATAATAAATATCATGCAAGCATTTAAAAAAATTAAATAAAATAATTAAGCAATTAAAATATTTTTGCATGCATGTGGTTTACGTGGACTGATTTTTCGGACGTTACAATCTTGATATTTGGGTTTTAGTGCTGGCGTTCTATTTTTGGGCTATAAGTTAATCGTAAATTTTATGAATGTTTTGGGACACGTAGATTTTCTAAGACAATTTTTATGATTCATGGTTACTAGTCGAATTAATTTTTGGAAATTAGACGTAAGGAATAATGATTTAAGGATTTGCAACGACTTTGGGAGTAAGAAAATGTATAAATTGGGATTTTAAGTTTTGATGAAAGATAAGATTGATTATGAGAATTTATTTTTGGGTAAATAAGTTTAAAATTATCGAAATTATGTTATGGAAAACCCGTAGAAGGAAATTAAGAATGCCAATAATTTATGGGATAATTAAGGAATTTTCGAAATTAAGGATCAATTAAGATAATTTTTGGGAAAATTAAGAATTAACTTTGATATCTTTAAGGAATTTGGGAACTAGTTTAGCAATAAGTGATAATTGGATGGTTTAAATGATAAGAATTTTGAGAATTTAGACTTTTAAGAATATTTGGAACCTTGAGATATCTTGGGTTATAATGTTATAAAGAATGCTAATCAAGGGTTTTTAAGAATGAATCGATATTAGGCTTGAAAATTTAAGCGTTAGCGGATGCATTTGAGATTTTAAGATTAAAATTTGATAAGTTGATGAACATTTTGGGTATAAAATAAAGAAAACAATATATGATAAGTATGGTCATCCATATTTTTATATTCGGAATTTTCAGAAAAGTTGAAATTCGAGGTTATAATAGTATATCACTAAGTCATTATGGGTCTTTTTAAGTTGCGAATTGCAAAATATGGATACAGGGGGGGTAAAATTAATTGGGATCAAGGAGATGTAAGGACATTTTAGATCTTAAGTTTTATCAGAGTAGCGCAGCGGAAGCGTGGATTTTTGGGGATACTAGAATTAAGTCTAAACTTTAAGTTATTAAGGATAAGTGAATTTCGAGAACGAAATTCAATTTAAGTGGGGGAGATTGTAACGCCCCGAAAATTTAAAGGTCCACGCAAACCACATGCGCAAATTATTAAATTCCTTGTGCATTTCAATTAATGGTTTTAATTGCATGGATTAATTTTTTTATGCATATTTACATGTTTAAAATATACTTTTTCTACATGATTGCATTAAAATATATTTTTAAAGGTTATTCAAATTGCGATCGAGGAACGGAGACCGAGGGCTGAAAAATAGAAAATGATTTTTATTAAATAGTTGTTTTTAATTATTTAAAATTTGGGTGATGCTTTATATTATTTTTGAAAATATGGGGTTTTTAGGTGATTTTATACGACGGGGCGTAAATTTTATCGGTGTTGATTTTTCAACTAAAATACGAGCTTTTTGGCAACTCGGCTATATAATTCACAAACTTATTTTAAGAAAGCTATTTTTAACATTTTAATTAATCACTAATGGGCCTAATTTATATTTTTAATGGGCCTAAACTTAATTAATGCTTAATTAGCTATAAAATAGCCAAAACCTCCCCATAAGCCCTCATTGTGTACGCCACTTTTCAGAATTCTATTCTCCAAAATTTCCCTCAAGTACACGGCACCCACATACCACAATTTGAAAGGAAAAGTCGAGAATTTCAAAGGGGAAAATTCAGCCGAGGGTTTTTGTCGCCGTTCTTCGCAATCGTCAACGGTTTTTCGCGCGTTTAAAACGCAAAGGCACGCCATAATTCTCCTTTTACTCATCCATCACACCATAGTATTTATTTAATTGTGTTTTGCATGAAAAACAAATTGCACATCATGATATTTTCGTAACTATGCCTATGTGTGTGGTAAACTCTTGTGTTTTGGTTCAAAAATCATGTTTGATTTGTGTTAAAGGGCTGCCATGGTTAGGGAATGGATTAAGGGTGTTTTACACAAAGTTTAGGGTCCTAGAAACACACCAAATAAGCTGCAAACTTGAATAACAAAAGCTGGACAAAAAAAAAAAATACGTAGGCAGCAACTAGAAAGAACCGTGAGTGTTGGTTGTTGTTCAAGGGGGTTCGGCTTTGGGGCTTGAGGGCTTGGCTCGGTCTGTGCTTGGGGCCAGGGCGAGCTAGGGACGGTTATGGGTCAGGGGAAGAGTCCTAGCCATGCTAGGACTCGAGACCATGGGTTGGGGAGGAGTCCTTATCAAGGAGGACTCCACCCGAGAGCTTCTATGGGCAGCGCAGGGGGATCGGCGTGTGCAGGGAAGAGGGGGTCTGGGCTGGGCTAGGTTAGGTCCTTAGGGTCCTAGGAGGGTGCTTGAGGGGATGGTTCAAGGAGTGGTTCGATGGGTAGAAGCCTAGCATAAAAAACGTGAGATTGAGGCTCATGACAGCAAGTAGGCGAGAGGTTGCTGTCCATGTTCAGTGGGTTGCTGCTCACGTCCAGGGGCTTGGGTTGGTCTGGGTATGGTCTGGGCGTGGTCCAGGGTCAGTTAGGGTCAGGGTGGCTCGATGCTTAAGGGTTGGGAGGAGTCCTAGCCTAGATAGGAGTTCAATGGTTCAAGGATACTACACTCACACACATGCAGAAACATGGGTCGACTTCCAGCAAGAATTTGAGCGGGTTAGGGTCATGTTTTGGGGCTGGGCTTGCACAGTAGGGTCCCTAGATGAGTTGGCTAGGTTTTGGCTCAAGGTGGCTCGGGCGTGGCTCGAGTAAATTAAGAGATGGCTCGGTGTGTGCGATAAGGTGTCAAAAACGAAAATAATAAAGCTAAAATTAAATCCAAGGGTCCACAGGGGTGGCTCATGACTTGGAAGGGTAGAATAAATATTAAAAAAGCCATGTTTAAAATTTGGGATCAAAATAACGAGTTTTGGATTTATTCAGGATTTAATCGCCGCACGAAACGCTAATTAACGAGATAATTGAAAAGCCTAGTTTTATGCTTTATAAAATTATGAAAAATTAGGTTTAAGCTTAAATAATTATTATAAGTCTAAGTTTTTAATTTGGGAATTTTCTATTAAGGTTTGGTTTAATTCGGGATTAAAATGCATTAATACGTCACATTTAAAGATTAAATTAAAAGTCATCGATTTATGCCAAATAAAAATATAGAAAAAGTCGTGTAGGCTTAAATAATTATTTGGGACATGTTATAGTCAATGAAATTAAGAAAATGTCAAAAACAGGAAATTTTATGTCCAGGGTAAAACTGTCATTTTACACCTAGAAATTAGTAAACGTCATGACAGTGCCCTAAATGCTGTTTTATGTGCTAATATGATTATTTTCTGTAGTTATGGATGTTTATGGAATTTTTTTATGTTAAAATGATATTTTAAATGTTTAAGGAATTCTATATGTTTATGATTTAATATGTAAAAATGTTATTTTACATGTTTTGAGGGTAAAATGTCATTTTAAATTTTTATGAAATGTTGAAGGAAGTAAAGTAATTGTGGCTAATACGATGATATGTTGGAAATTTCGTGAGGGTTATGGTCTCAGTGGGAGCCCCACGATCGTGTTTCCTTGGATACGGATATGTAGATGTATACGATGATATGTTAATACGTAAGGCCAAGGCCCAGTTGACCGGTGAGAGTGTTGCTGGTGTTCCCGCCGCCCAGTATTGTGGTTACATGTAGATGGATCCATCGCCCAACACGTAGACTTAGAAGTAGATGAACACGAAAGTCACAATTAACGATCTGAATTAAACGAAATGAAAAAAGAATACGTATATGTTGATGATAATATGAATGAAACGTCCTGCCCTTTTTATCGCTTAAGAGTACTAAGAATTTTTATTTTTTTTTTGAAACCTCACATAGCATTCGGCCGAACCATAAAACTTCATAAAATATTTTTGACATCATTTTAAAATAAACAATCCACTAACATTTTTCTAAATCTAAAAATAACATTTGAAAAGTATAGCCCATACTATAACCTCTCAAAAACCACTCATAATCATGATAAAAGTCATAAAATCTTTTAACATAAATCATAACATATATGCGGAAACTAGCGTCGGTCCTCGGGTTATGTGCACCTTCAGTCCAGTCGGATCAACCATCAAGACCTCCATTAGCATTATCATGATAACCTGCATCCATCACACCTAGTGAGTCTAAAGACTCAACACACCATAATCTTTATAACGAGTAATACGTAATACAGTCAACATATAACGGTGAAAAATATTTGTACTTAAAATATCGTTTTCATGAAGATGCATAAACATAAACATTTTCGTAAACATTTTCATGATGCATAAAACTTTAAACATAAACATTTTCATGACATGCAAACATGAATTTCCTTTTCCTCAACATGACAAGACATAAAACCTTAAACATAATCATGAACATTTCCCTTCTTTTTTTTTTCTTTGTTGAATTCAGATCGTTAATTGTGACTTTCCTCAACATGACATGACATGACGATGGATCCATCTACATACAACCACAGTACTGGGTGGCGGGGACATCAGCGACACTCTTACCGGTCAACTGAGCCTTGGCCTAACATGATCGAATATAAATACGATCGTCGGGGCTCCCTCTGGGGCCTTTTCCCATAAATGGGCTCCCTCTGGGGCCTTCTCCCCTCACGACATTCCCATTCTTACCTCAAATCTCATAACCTCATATTCGCAATAATGGAAACACGATCGTCGGGCTCCCACTGGGACCATAACCCTCACGGCGTCGCCATTATCAACGAAATAGTAACAATCACTTCACTTCCTTCAACATTTTTCATTCACATCACTTTATAAAAATCATGCATAACATAACATTTTGTTTTCGAAACCAAGCATGCAACATGTCTTTTAAATGTCTTCCTTAAATCATAAAAATCCCTTAGACATTTAAAAATCATAATTTAATCATGAACATTTCATAAACATTTAAAATGACATTTTAACCACAAAACATGTAAAATAACATTTTTACATATTAAATCATAACCATCTAAAATTCCTTAAACATTTAAAATATCATTTTAACATATAAAATCTCATGAACATTTAAAATATCCTTTTAACATAAAAATTCCACAAACATCCATAACTATAGAAAATAATCATATTAGCACATAAAACAGCATTCAGGGCACTGCCATGACGTTTACTAATTTTCTAGATGCAAAAAGACCGTTTTACCCCTAAACGTAAAATTCCTCGACTTTGACTTTCTCTTGAATTCATTGACCCTAACATGTCCCAAATAATTATATAAGCCTACATTAATTTTACCATATTTTTATTTAGCTTAAATCGAGGATTTTTAAATTAATCTTTAAATAAGATGTATTAACGCGTTTTAATCCCGAATTAAACCAAACCTTAATATAAAATTCCCAAATTAAAAACTTAGACTTCTAATAATTATTTAAGCTTAAACCTAATTTTCCATGATTTTATTAAGCTTAAATCTAGGCGTTTCAATTAACCCGTTATTAGCGTTTCGTGCGGCGATTAAATTTTCCGAATAAATCCAAAACTCAATATTTTGATCCCAAATTTTAAACATAACCTTTTTATGATTTATTCTACCCTTCCAAGTTATGAGCCACACTGGTGGACCCATGGATCAATTTTTCCTTCTTAGATTCTCGTTTTTGACCCTTCGACGAACCCACCAAGCCATCTCCCAATTTACTCGAGCCACGCCCGAGCCACCTTGAGCCAAAACCTAGCCAACCCATCTAGGGACCCTACTGTATAAGCCCAGCCAAAAAACCCGGCCCTGGCCTGCTCAAAACTCCCTGGAAAGTGAACACAAAATCTGTGTACTTGTGCGTGAGTCTCCTAGTATGTGTAGGTCTCCTAACTAGTCTAGGACTCTTCCAAACAAGCCACCACCGAACCCACCTGTACCTAACCATCCCTGGACCATGGCCAGCCCTACCCAGACCAGCCCAACCCCTGACCCGCGCGCACGAAGTCTCTGAACCAAGACAGCAGCCTCGCGCTAATTCTTGTTGCCATCCTCACGCTTCCAACTTTCGCTCGAGCCAGCATCGAACCACCCCACTCCAGCGCCTAGCCCGACCCCTTCCCATGACACTAGGACCCTGACGAACTTTTCCTGAGCCACCTAACCCCAGCAGCGAGCCCTCTTGGCTGCTGTCAACTTTAACGATCGCGCGAGGAGCCCCTTTTCCATGGGACTCCTCCAAGCCTATGTGCGATGGGTCCTAGCCATGCTAGGACCCTTCCTGACCCTAGACCCAGACCCTCACTGCCCCTGGCCGAGACCTGAACGAGCCCCAACAGCCCATGCAAAGGAACGAGCCACTTGACTCTAGTACCCAACACACAACCTCACGGCCCTCTCGAAAAATCTTTGCCCACGGTTCCAGCTTTATTCTTCTCATATTTGCAGCGTTTTAGGGTGATTAAGGACTCAATATAACATGTAAAAAAATCCCTCAACCTATCCTAATCATGGCAGCCCCTAATCAACATAATATTCATGTTTTTGGAACAACAATTCACAAGTTTACCTCATGTACATGCAATATTTCGAAAATATTCATAAAAATCTCATGCTTATAATTTAAACAATAATATGATGTGATAGACGAGAAAAGGAAATGTATGGCGTGCCTTTACATTTTAAACGCTAGAAAAACCGTTGACGACGAAGAACGGAGAGGAACCTTGGCTAGCTTTTCCTTTAACCCCTTCGAAAAATCCTTCCACCTTGCAGTGAGTTTGTGCCGTGTGTGTTGTGCTTTTGGGAGAGAGTTTACTGAATTTAAGAGTGTGTGGCCGTGTCTTGTTTGCAAGGTGTAGGGTTTTAACTTTTAAATAATGCTTAGAATCCTAATTAAATTCTAATTGCTAGTTTAGGCCCATTAACAACTTAATTAAGCCCACTTAGCCCATTAGTATTTAATTAAAATATTTAAAATAATTTTGCTTAAATAAGTTTGTGAATTTATTAGCCGGGTTGCCAAAAAAGTTTGTATTTTTGTTGAAAAACCAACACCGATAAAATTTACGTCCCGGCGTATAAAATCATCTCAAAACCCCTTATTTTCAAAAATAATAAAAAGAATCTCCCAAATTTTAAATAATTAAAACAACTATTAAATAAAAAATCATTTTCTATTTTTCAGTCATCGGTCTCCGTTCCTCGATCGCAACTCGAATAACCTTTTAAAAATACATTTTAATGAAACAATATAGAAAAGTATATTTTAAACCTGTCAATATGCACCACATAATTAATTTATGCAATTAAAACATTTAATTAAAATACACAAGGAATTTAATAATTGCATGCATGTGGTTCGCGTGGACTTCTAAATTTTCGGGGCGTTACAATTTCCCCCCCTTAAATTGAATTTCGTCCTCGAAATTCGCTTATCCTTAATAACCCAAAGTTTAGACTTAGTTCTAGTATCCCAAAACTCCACGCTTCCGCTGCGCTTACTTTGATAAAACTTAAGTTCTAGAATGTCTTTACGTCTCTTTGATCCCAATTAATTTTGTCTTCTAAATCCTTATTTGCAATTTGCAACTTAAGAAAACCCATAATAACTTAGTGCTATACTATTATAACCCCAAATTTCAGCTTTTCTTAAAATTCCCAATATTCGAAATGGATGACCACACTTATCGTATGTTACTTTCCCTATATTATACCCAAAAATGTTCGTCGACTTATCATATTTAAATTATAAAATCCCAAACGCATCTGCTAACGCTTAGATTTTTCAAGACTAATATCGATTCATCCTTAAAAACCCCTGATTAAAATTCCTTATAACACTATAACCAAGATATCCCAAGGTTCAAAATATTCTTTCTAGCCCAAATCATCAAAAATTCCTATCAATTAAACCATCAAATTACCGCTTATTGCTAAATTAGTTCCCAAATTCCTTAACAATTGCAAAAATCAATTCTTAATTTCCTCAAAAATTATCTTACTTGGTCCTTAATTTCAAAAATCATATGATTAACCCATAAGCTATTGGCATTCTTAATTTCCTTCTACAGATTTCCCATTACATAATTTGAAAAATTTAAATTTATTTACCTAAAAATCAATTCCTATAACCAGTCTTACCTTTCATCAAAACTTAAAATCCCAATTTATACATTTTCTTACTCCCAAATTCATTGCAATCTTCGAATCATTATTTCTTATGAGTAATTCCCAAAAATTAATTCAACTAATAATCACGAATCATAAATATTTTCTTAGAAAATCCACGTGTTCCAAAGCATTCATAATATTCACGATTAACCTATAGCCCAAAAAGTAAAACGTCAATACTAAAATCCAAAATTCAACATAGTCCAATTCCACCACAAAACCAACATGCGTTGAAATCAAATAATTTCTTATTTCTTGTCGTATCACGTATAAAAATTTTCAAAGCATAAAATCATATATTATCATAAAGCTATTAAACATGTGACGTAAACATATGATTCATATAATTATGCAGGTAACATCATAAAATCATATAAAACATGTAAAAACTTACAACTTTGAGGCTTGACGACTGATCTTCCCGGTGCTGATGGTGGCACAACCCTTTACAGGACCTTTGCTCTGATACCAACTGAAACGTCCTGCCCTTTTTATCGCTTAAGGGTACTAGAATTTTTTTTTTGTTGAAACCTCACATAGTATTCGGCCGAACCATAAAACTTCATAAAATATTTTTGACATCATTTTAAAATAAACAATCCACTAACATTTTTCTAAATCTAAAAATAACATTTGAAAAGTATAGCCCATACTATAACCTCTCAAAAACCACTCATAATCATGATAAAAGTCATAAAATCTTTTAACATAAATCATAACATATATGCGGAAACTAGCGTCGGTCCTCGGGTTATGTGCACCTTCAGTCCAGTCGGATCAACCATCAAGACCTCCATTAGCATTATCATGATAACCTGCATCCATCACACCTAGTGAGTCTAAAGACTCAACACACCATAATATTTATAACGAGTAATACGTAATACAGTCAACATATAACGGTGAAAAATATTTGTACTTAAAATATCGTTTTCATGAAGATGCATAAACATAAACATTTTCGTAAACATTTTCATGATGCATAAAACTTTAAACATAAACATTTTCATGACATGCAAACATGAATTTCCTTTTCCTCAACATGACAAGACATAAAACCTTAAACATAATCATGAACATTTCCCTTCTTTTTTTTTCTTTGTTGAATTCAGATCGTTAATTGTGACTTTCCTCAACATGACATGACATGACGATGGATCCATCTACATACAACCACAGTACTGGGTGGCGGGGACATCAGCGACACTCTTACCGGTCAACTGAGCCTTGGCCTAACATGATCGAATATAAATACGATCGTCGGAGCTCCCTCTGGGGCCTTTTCCCATAAATGGGCTCCCTCTGGGGCCTTCTCCCCTCACGACATTCCCATTCTTACCTCAAATCTCATAACCTCATATTCGCAATAATGGAAACACGATCGTCGGGCTCCCACTGGGACCATAACCCTCACGGCGTCGCCATTATCAACGAATTAGTAACAATCACTTCACTTCCTTCAACATTTTTCATCACATCACTTTATAAAAATCATGCATAACATAACATTTTGTTTTCGAAACAAAGCATGCAACATGTCTTTTAAATGTCTTCCTTAAATCATAAAAATCCCTTAGACATTTAAAAATCATAATTTAATCATGAATATTTCATAAACATTTAAAATGACATTTTAACCACAAAACATGTAAAATAACATTTTTACATATTAAATCATAACCATCTAAAATTCCTTAAACATTTAAAATATCATTTTAACATATAAAATCTCATGAACATTTAAAATATCCTTTTAACATAAAAATTCCACAAACATCCATAACTATAGAAACTAATCATATTAGCACATAAAACAGCATTCAGGGCACTGCCATGACGTTTACTAATTTTCTAGGTGCAAAAAGACCGTTTTACCCCTAGACGTAAAATTCCTCGACTTTGACTTTCTCTTGAATTCATTGACCCTAACATGTCCCAAATATTTATTTAAGCCTACTAGAATTTTCCCATATTTTTATTTAGCCTAAATCGAGGACTTTAAAATTAATCTTTAAATAAGACGTATTAACGCGTTTTAATCCCGAATTAAACCAAACCTTATTATAAAATTCCCAAATTAAAAACTTAGACTTATAATAATTATTTAAGCTTAAACCTAATTTTCCATGATTTTATTAAGCTTAAAACTAGGCGTTTCAATTAACCCGTTAATTAGCGTTTCGTGCGGCGATTAAATTTCGAATAAATCCAAAACTCAATATTTTGATCCCAAATTTTAAACATAACCTTTTTATGATTTATTTTACCCTTCCAAGTCATGAGCCACACCGGTGGACCCATGGATCAATTTTTCCTTCTTAAATTCTCGTTTTTGACCCTTCGACGAACCCACCGAGCCATCTCCCAATTTACCCGAGCCACGCCCGAGCCACCTTGAGCCAAAACCTAGCCAACCAATCTAGGGACCCTACTGTGCAATCCCAGCCCAAAAACCCGGCCCTGGCCTGCTCAAAACACCCTTGAAAGTGAACACAAAATCTGTGTACTTGTGCGTGAGTCTCCTAGTATGTGTAGGTCTCCTAACTAGTCTAGGACTCTTCCAAACAAGCCACCACCGAACCCACCTGTACCTAACCATACCTGGACCATGGCCAGCCCTACCCAGACCAGCCCAACCCCTGACCCGCGCGCACGAAGTCTCTGAACCAAGACAGCAGCCTCGCGCTAATTCTTGTTGCCATCCTCACGCTTCCAACTTTCGCTCGAGCCAGCAGCGAACCACCCCACTCCAGCGCCTAGCCCGACCCCTTCCCATGACCCTAGGACCCTGATGAACTTTTCCTGAGCCACTTAACCCCAGCAGCGAGCCCCCTTGGCTGCTGTCAATTTTACCGATCGCGCGAGGAGCCCCTTTTCCATGGGACTCCTCCAAGCCTGTGTGCGATGGGTCCTAGCCATGCTAGGACCCTTCCTGACCCTTGACCCAGACCCTCACTGCCCCTGGACGAGACCTGAACGAGCCCCAACAGCCCATGCAAAGGAACGAGCCACTTGACTCTAGTACCCAACACACAACCTCATGGCCTTCTCGAAAAATCTTTGCCCACGGTTCCAGCTTTATTCTTCTCATATTTGCAGCGTTTTAGGGTGATTAAGGACTCAATATAACATGTAAAAACATCCCTCAACCTATCCTAATCATGGCAGCCCCTAATCAACATAATATTCATGTTTTTGGAACAACAATTCACAAGTTTACCTCATGTACATGCAATATTTCGAAAATATTCATAAAAATCTCATGCTTATAATTTAAACAATAATATGATGTGATAGACGGGAAAAGGAGATGTATGGCGTGCCTTTGCATTTTAAACGCTAGAAAAACTGTTGACGACGAAGAACGGAGAGGAACCTTGGCTAGCTTTTCCTTTAACCCCTTCGAAAAATCCTTCCACCTTGCAGTGAGTTTGTGCCGCGTGTGTTGTGCTTTTGGGAGAGAGTTTACTGAATTTAAGAGTGTGTGGCCGTGTCTTGTTTGCAAGGTGTAGGGTTTTAACTTTTAAATAATGCTTAGAATCCTAATTAAATTCTAATTGCTAGTTTAGGCCCATTAACAACTTAATTAAGCCCACTTAGCCCATTAGTATTTAATTAAAATATTTAAAATAATTTTGCTTAAATAAGTTTGTGAATTTATTAGCCGGGTTGCCAAAAAAGTTTGTATTTTTGTTGAAAACCAACACCGATAAAATTTACGTTCCGGCGTATAAAATCATCTCAAAACCCCTTATTTTCAAAAATAATAAAAAGAATCTCCCAAATTTTAAATAATTAAAACAACTATTAAATAAAAAATCATTTTCTATTTTTCAACCATCGGTCTCCGTTCCTCGATCGCAACTCGAATAACCTTTTAAAAATACATTTTAATGAAACAATATAGAAAAGTATATTTTAAACCTGTCAATATGCACCACATAATTAATTTATGCAATTAAAACATTTAATTAAAATACACAATGAATTTAATAATTGCATGCATGTGGTTCGCGTGGACTTCTAAATTTTCGGGGCGTTACAATCTCCCCCCCTTAAATTGAATTTCGTTCTCGAAATTCGCTTATCCTTAATAACCCAAAGTTTAGACTTAGTTCTAGTATCCCAAAACTCCACGCTTCCGCTGCGCTTACTTTGATAAAACTTAAGTTCTAGAATGTCCTTACGTCTCTTTGATCCCAATTAATTTTGTCTTCTAAATCCTTATTTGCAATTTGCAACTTAAGAAAACCCATAATAACTTAGTGCTATACTATTATAACCCCAAATTTCAACTTTTCTTAAAATTCTCAATATTCGAAATGGATGACCACACTTATCGTATGTTACTTTCCCTATATTATACCCAAAAATGTTCGTCGACTTATCATATTTAAATTATAAAATCCCAAACGCATCTGCTAACGCTTAGATTTTTCAAGGCTAATATCGATTCATCCTTAAAAACCCCTAATTAAAATTCCTTATAACACTATATCCAAGATATCCCAAGGTTCAAAATATTCTTTCTAGCCCAAATCATCAAAAATTCCTATCAATTAAACCATCAAATTACCGCTTATTGCTAAATTAGTTCCCAAATTCCTTAACAATTGCAAAAATCAATTCTTAATTTCCTCAAAAATTATCTTAATTGGTCCTTAATTTCAAAAATCATATGATTAACCCATAAGCTATTGGCATTCTTAATTTCCTCCTATAGATTTCCCATTACATAATTTGAAAAATTTAAATTTATTTACCTAAAAATCAATTCCTATAACCAATCTTACCATTCATCAAAACTTAAAATCCCAATTTATACATTTTCTTACTCCCAAAGTCATTGCAATCTTCGAATCATTATTTCTTATGAGTAATTCCTAAAAATTAATTCAACTAATAATCACGAATCATAAATATTTTCTTAGAAAATCCACGTGTCCCAAAGCATTCATAATATTCACGATTAACCTATAGCCCAAAAAGTAAAACGTCAATACTAAAATCTAAAATTCAACATAGTCCAATTCCACCACAAAACCAACATGCGTTGAAATCAAATAATTTCTTATTTCATGTCGTATCACGTATAAAAATTTTCAAAGCATAAAAATCATATATTATCATAAAGCTATTAAACATGTGACGTAAACATATGATTCATATAATTATGCAGGTAACATCATAAAATCATATAAAACATGTAAAAACTTACAACTTTGAGGCTTGACGACTGATCTTCCCGGTGCTGATGGTAGCACAACCCTTTACAGGACCTTTGCTCTGATACCAACTGAAACATCATGCCCTTTTTATCGCTTAAGGGTACTAGAATTTTTTTTTTTTGAAACCTCACATAGCATTCGGCCGAACCATAAAACTTCATAAAATATTTTTGACATCATTTTAAAATAAACAATCCACTAACATTTTTCTAAATCTAAAAATAACATTTGAAAAGTATAGCCCATACTATAACCTCTCAAAAACCACTCATAATCATGATAAAAGTCATAAAATCTTTTAACATAAATCATAACATATATGCGGAAACTAGCGTCGGCCCTCGGGTTATGTGCACCTTCAGTCCAGTCGGATCAACCATCAAGACCTCCATTAGCATTATCATGATAACCTGAATCCATCACACCTAGTGAGTCTAAAGACTCAACACACCATAACGAGTAATACGTAATACAGTCAACATATAACGGTGAAAAATATTTGTACTTAAAATATCGTTTTCATGAAGATGCATAAACATAAACATTTTCGTAAACATTTTCATGATACATAAAACTTTAAAACCATAAACATTTTCATGACATGCAAACATGAATTTCCTTTTCCTCAACATGACATGACATAAAACCTTAAACATAATCATGAACATTTCCCATCTTTTTTTTCCTTTGTTGAATTTAGATCGTTAATTGTGACTTTCCTCAACATGACATGACATGACGATAGATCCATCTACATAAAACCACAGTACTGGGCGGCGGGGACATCAGCGACACTCTCACCGGTCAACTGAGCCTTGGCCTAACATGATCGAATAGAAATACGATCGTCGGGGCTCCCTCTGGGGCCTTTTCCCATAAATGGGCTCCCTCTGGGGCCTTCTCCCCTCACGACATTCTCATTCTTACCTCAAATCTCATAACCTCATATTCGCAATAATGGAAACACGATCGTCGGGCTCCCACTGGGACCATAACCCTCACGGCGTCGCCATTATCAACGAATTAGTAACAATCACTTCACTTCCTTCAACATTTTTCATTCACATCACTTTATAAAAATCATGCATAACAAAACATTTTGTTTTCGAAACCAAGCATGCAACATGTCTTTTAAATGTCTTCCTTAAATCATAAAAATCCCTTAGACATTTAAAAATCATAATTTAATCATGAACATTTCATAAACATTTAAAATGACATTTTAACCACAAAACATGTAAAATAACATTTTTACATATTAAATCATAACCATCTAAAATTCCTTAAACATTTAAAATATCATTTTAACATATAAAATCTCATGAACATTTAAAATATCCTTTCAACATAAAAATTCCACAAACATCCATAACTATAGAAACTAATAATATTCGCACATAAAACAACATTCAGGGCACTGCCATGACGTTTACTAATTTTCTAGGTGCAAAAGACCGTTTTACCCCTAGACGTAAAATTCCTCGACTTTGACTTTCTCTTGAATTCATTGACCCTAACATGTCCCAAATAATTATTTAAGCCTACATGAATTTTCCCATATTTTTATTTAGCTAAAATCGAGGACTTTTAAATTAATCTTTAATAAGACGTATTAACGCGTTTTAATCCCGAATTAAACCAAACCTTAATATAAAATTCCCAAATTAAAAACTTAGACTTCTAATAATTATTTAAGCTTAAACCTAATTTTCCATGATTTTATTAAGCTTAAAACTAGGCGTTTCAATTAACCCGTTAATTAGCGTTTCGTGCGTCAACATATAACGGTGAAAAATATTTGTACTTAAAATATCGTTTTCATGAAGATGCATAAACATAAACATTTTCTTAAACATTTTCATGACATGCAAACATGAATTTCCTTTCCCTCAACATGACATGACATAAAACCTTAAACATAATCATGAACATTTCCCATCTTTTTTTTCCTTTGTTGAATTCAGATCGTTAATTGTGACTTTCCTCAACATGACATGACATGATGATGGATCCATCTACATAAAACCACAGTACTGGGCGGCGGGGACATCCGCGACACTCTCACAGGTCAACTGAGCCTTGGCCTAACATGATCGAATAGAAATACGATCGTCGGGGCTCCCTCAGGGGCCTTTTCCCATAAATGGGCTCCCTCTGGGGCCTTCTTCCCTCACGACATTCCCATTCTTACCTCAAACCTCATATTCGCAATAATGGAAACACGATCGTCGGGCTCCCACTAGGACCATAACCCTCACGACGTCGCCATTATCAACGAATTAGTCACAATCACTTCACTTGCTTCAAAATTTTTCATTCACATCACTTTATAAAAATCATGCATAACATAACATTTTGTTTTCGAAACCAAGCATGCAACATGTCTTTTAAATGTCTTCCTTAAATCATAAAAATCCCTTAGACAATTAAAAATCATAATTTAATCATGAACATTTCATAAATATTTAAAATGACATTTTAACCTCAAAACATGTAAAATAACATTTTTACATATTAAATCATAACCATCTAAAATTCCTTAAACATTTAAAATATCATTTTAACATATAAAATCTCATGAACATTTAAAATATCCTTTTAACATAAAAATTCCACTAACATCCATAACTATAGAAACTAATCATATTAGCACATAAAACAGCATTCAGGGCACTGCCATGACGTTGACTAATTTTCTAGGTGCAAAAAGACCGTTTTACCCCTAGACGTAAAATTCCTCGACTTTGACTTTCTCTTGAATTCATTGACCCTAACATGTCCCAAATATTTATTTAAGCCTACTAGAATTTTCCCATATTTTTATTTAGCCTAAATCGAGGACTTTAAAATTAATCTTTAAATAAGACGAATTAAACCAAACCTTAATGTAAAATTCCCAAATTAAAAAATTAGACTTCTAATAATTATTTAAGCTTAAACCTAATTTTCCATGATTTTATTAAGCTTAAAACTAGGCGTTTCAATTAACCCGTTAATTAGCGTTTCGTGCGGCGATTAAATTCCGAATAAATCCAAAACTCAATATTTTGATCCCAAATTTTAAACATAACCTTTTTATGATTTATTCTACCCTTCCAAGTCATGAGCCACACCGGTGGACCCATGGATCAATTTTTCCTTCTTAAATTCTCGTTTTTGACCCTTCGACGAACCCACCGAGCCATCTCCCAATTTACTCGAGCCACGCCCGAGCCACCTTGAGCCAAAACCTAGCCAACCAATCTAGGGACCCTACTGTGCAAGCCCAGCCCAAAAACCCGGCCCTGGCATGCTCAAAACTCCCTGGAAAGTGAACACAAAATCTGTGCAGTTGTTCGTGAGTCTCCTAGTATGTGTAGGTCTCCTAACTAGTCTAGGACTCTTCCAAACAAGCCACCACCGAACCCACCTGTACCTAACCATCCCTGGACCATGGCCAGCCCTACCCAGACCAGCCCAACCCCTGACCCGCGCGCACGAAGTCTCTGAACCAAGACAGCAGCCTCGCGCTAATTCTTGTTGCCATCCTCACGCTTCCAACTTTCGCTCGAGCCAGCAGCGAACCACCCCACTCCAGCGCCTAGCCCGACCCCTTCCCATGACCCTAGGACCCTGATGAACTTTTCCTGAGCCACCTAACCCCAGCAGCGAGCCCTCTTGGCTGTTGTCAACTTTAACGATCGCGCGAGGAGCCCCTTTTCCATGGGACTCCTCCAAGCCTATGTGCGATGGGTCCTAGCCATGCTAGGACCCTTCCTGACCCTAGACCCAGACCCTCACTGCCCCTGGCCGAGACCTGAACGAGCCCCAACAGCCCATGCAAAGGAACGAGCCACTTGACTCTAGTACCCAACACACAACCTCACGGCCCTCTCGAAAAATCTTTGCCCACGGTTCCAGCTTTATTCTTCTCATATTTGCAGCGTTTTAGGGTGATTAAGGACTCAATATAACATGTAAAAACATCCCTCAACCTATCCTAATCATGGCAGCCCCTAATCAACATAATATTCATGTTTTTGGAACAACAATTCACAAGTTTACCTCATGTACATGCAATATTTCGAAAATATTCATAAAAATCTCATGCTTATAATTTAAACAATAATATGATGTGATAGACGAGAAAAGAAGATGTATGGCGTGCCTTTGTATTTTAAACGCTAGAAAAACCGTTGACGACGAAGAACGGAGAGGAACCTTGGCTAGCTTTTCCTTTAACCCCTTCGAAAAATCCTTCCACCTTGCCGTGAGTTTGTGCCGTGTGTGTTGTGCTTTTGGGAGAGAGTTTACTGAATTTAAGAGTGTGTGGCCGTGTCTTGTTTGCAAGGTGTAGGGTTTTAACTTTTAAATAATGCTTAGAATCCTAATTAAATTCTAATTGCTAGTTTAGGCCCATTAACAACTTAATTAAGCCCACTTAGCCCATTAGTATTTAATTAAAATATTTAAAATAATTTTGCTTAAATAAGTTTGTGAATTTATTAGCCGGGTTGCCAAAAAAGTTTGTATTTTTGTTGAAAAACCAACACCGATAAAATTTACGTCCCGGCGTATAAAATCATCTCAAAACCCCTTATTTTCAAAAATAATAAAAAGAATCTCCCAAATTTTAAATAATTAAAACAACTATTAAATAAAAAATCATTTTCTATTTTTCAGCCATCGGTCCCCGTTCCTCGATCGCAACTCGAATAACCTTTTAAAAATACATTTTAATGCAACAATACAGAAAAGTATATTTTAAACCTGTCAATATGCACCACATAATTAATTTATGAAATTAAAACATTTAATTAAAATACACAAGGAATTTAATAATTGCATGCATGTGGTTCGCGTGGACTTCTAAATTTTCGGGGCGTTACAATAAATATGAATATGTTGAGGATGATATGATTAAGTTTATGAAAATGTTTATGTTTAAAGTTCATGCATCATTATGAAAATGTTTTTATTTAAAGTTTATGCATCATAAAAATGATTATGAAAATGTTTTTATTTAAAGTTTATGCATCATGAAAATATTTATGAAAATGTTCATGTTTGAAGTTTATGCATCTTCATGAAAACGATATTTTAAGTACAAATATTTTTAACTGTTACATGTTGATTGTATTACGTATTATTTGTTATTAAGATTATGATGTGTTGAGTCTTTAGACTCACTAGGTGTGATGGGTGCAGGTGAGGTTGAGGGAGGTCTTGACGGATGATTTGACTGGACTGAAGGCGCACACAACCCGAGGACCAGCGCTTCTACTTTTCCGCATTTACGATTATGACTTATGATTTATGTTAAAACTTTTAGGACTAATTATTTATGCTTTTTGAGAGATTTAGTATGGGCTATGCTTTTCAAACTTATTGCTTTTTAGGTTTGGTACAACAGGTGACGATTTCATTTTATGGCTATTGCACTTGATTTTAAAATGCTAGATGGTTGGTATTTTATTTTAAAAGGGTTCATGTGAGAAAGGTACATGGCCGAAAAATTGAGTGTTTATAAAAAAAATAATAATTCTAGTACTTTTAAAGAAATAAAAAGGGCAGGACGTTTTAACTTCAGGCAGCAATCGTGGGCTGATCTTTTCTGGTAGGGTTGTACGTTGTCATACTTGAAAACACAATTTTGTTTTTTGAAAAACAATTTTGGGCACTCGTCGCTACTTAGATCTGCAGGGACCGCCTGCGGGCAGCTCTTGCTCACATGTGTTGCCCGGAACAACGTAGAATAATTTGTTTTTTGTTTCCAAAATTATGATTTTCTAGGTCGTTGTAATTTTCTGGAATTTCTTAAGCTGTTAAAAACAATTAATTTACTCAAAATGATTTAAATAATAACAACACAAATCGTACAATCGAGAACCTTGGCTCTGATACTGTTGGAGTATCATTTTCTCACACATAAGAATCAGCAAAAGTTTAAAATTTTCACAGAAATATTCGTTTTGGCAATCAAAATATTATTTGGTGTAGTCCAAAAATATGATGTTTTAGAGTTATTTATCTTCGTCTTCTAAATGTTAGACAACAAATTATTCATGGATTGATAGAGACAGTCCTTCTTTTAATTTCTTACAAACGATCTATTAGAAGTAATGTCATTATTCAATCTCCCAATTAGCTCTACGATCAAATAATAGATTCTTCGTCTAATTCACACTAGAAATCTATACAAAGTTTTGCATTGAGACAATCGCCAGAACTGAGTGATTATGTGGCAACGACACAACTGCAGCAATGGTCAACGACTGTTGAAAGTGGTCTCAGTCGTGAGTTGTTTCATAGAAAGGGGGCCGATTTTATTCTTTGTGGATGAGATAATAGATAGAAAAAGTCTGGTTTATGTGTTGTATATATTGTGTTTAATCCACTATTGATCATATATATAATATCTCACAATCCTTGAATCATAATCTCACTAGGATGCTAGGAGTTTCATTGAGTTGCAACGACTTAATTATTCAAAATTCCTACCTAGATATTCTTCCCTTGTCAAAACTCTCATGTATATTTTGTACTTTTGAAAATACTAGACCTGATTAATTAACTATATAGAGTTATTTCAATTTTTGATGACACATAATATAAGATAATTAAATAACTATTATTTAATTGATTTCATCAATTAGTTAATAGATTCATTTGGAATATACCTTGGATATTTGGGATATTTAGAGAAATAACCACGGTTAAAATTTAATTTTTTTAAATGACCATCTCCAAATGTATTTGAATGTTTTCAAATACAAGTCTTTTTTTTAAAAAAAATTATTTGACTAAGGTTATTTTGATAACTACCTCCGGATATTTTGACTAGGTGAAAATCCACTAGTCAAGCTTTTATATTTTTTTTTTGTTTACTAATTCAACATTATAGGATTGTGGATTCATCATAATCTCGATCGATGATCAAATACACGTAGGTGAACATTGAATTCACGAATACAATATCTCGGCTCCTATATATGTCGAAACTACACTCAACCATGCCACCTGATAATCCACTTGGAGTAAGTAAATGAATTAAAGTATAGTACTACTACGTAGAGCTTCTACGTTGTCTCGGGTCAAAAAATTAATGGTGTGCGACCATTCCATCGTCCTAAATTCTCATAAGCATGAATGCAGGGACTTCCCCACACTCGATTAAGCTTTTATAGGATAAGTTGTTGGATCTCAGTTTTTTCGTACCCAAAACGCAGCGAAAGTTTTAAAATTTTAGATATTGACATTCAAGATGTATTTTTGGACACTTGAATGGTTTTAATAAATAAACATACAGAGGATGTTTAGTTTTTACCTTTAGTGAAATTTCACTTGGCTCCAACTACGCCGGTATAAGCGAATGTAGCTCTTGTTGTAAATACCACGTACGTTCTTCAAATCTTCTTTCTTCAATTTGGAATATTTAGAATATATTTAGAATCTTGATTGTTTATCTTCTAAATTGCACTAGAAATTTAGAATATATTTTTCGTTGAGATGGAACACTAAAAACCGGCACAACTCTCAAACTTGGAGTGATCAAGTTTTTTTTTGTTTTGAAAAGAGATTTTCGAGAGCTCCTTTGAAAATTGGGAAGAGCCGAAAGTTATCAAAATTACCAATTAACTTTCGGATGCTATCTTGTAAAATAAGAAATCAAAATCCTTATTATATATTCTAATCTTTTATTAACTTAATTAATTACTTAATTAAGTTAAATAAAGATTCCAAAATTGCATCTCATCCCATTGTGAATCTCGATGCATATATATACTTTTGATTTATTCTCTCAACGCGAACAAATGATCCAGTGCTTGTATGACCCTCAATGGTTCAAGGATACAGCTAGCCGTGGGTTCACAACTCATTGTGATTCAGGACATAATCCTTTATTCGGGCTTACCCTAATTTGCCCCATTCTATGTATCAACAATTGATCATTAGAATGTCAGAAATCATATTTCTGATTAAATCCATCGAATCCTGGTAAGAGCTTCTAGTAGCATCGCCCCATAATTTCATAGATGTTAATATCATCATAATCTCGATCGACTATCCAACATCATCGATTTTACAATTTCAACTCATGTGTTATTTTGATGCACACTTTAATTTCGAGATCACCAATGTCTAAATAAGGCAGTTGTACTTATTTGACTGTCCTAACAGTCAAGCTCTCAAAATTTCTATAAGTTTTTATAAACTTTATTTACAAGCTTATCGATTGATCATATCAAACTTATTTTTTATAAATTCAACTCATTGAATTTATTATCTCAACGGGAACAAATAAACCAGTACTTGTGTCCCTCAATGGTTCAGGGATACAGCTAGCCGTGGGTTCACAACTCTTTGTGATTCAGGACATAATCCTTTATTCGGGCTTACCCTAATTTGCCTCATTCTATGTATCAACTATTGATCATGAGAATGTCAGAAATCATATTTCTGATTAAACCCATCGAATCATGGTAAGAGCATCTAGTAGCACGCCCCATGATTCCCTAGGTATCACTGATAGTGCCTGCAAGAACTAGTCGATTATGATTAACGTACAGTACGGTCCCTTCATCTCATATATCCCAATCGAATCTGCAACCATTGATTCATCGAGGGTTGCATAATAATTCGATAACTATGTGACACATATTTGATAATAAATAGTGGCATCGCATGTACAACTAGAGAACTTCTTCTCTAACGTACATCTCATACTCTTGCCAAAGATTTCATGCACTATTATTTAATCAGATCACATAGGATATCCATACCCGTAGGTGAGCGGCGAATTCCCGATTACAATGCACTGGCTCCTACATGTGTCGCAACTGTACCCAATCTCGCCACCTGATGACCCTCATGGAGTCGATAAACGAGTCAAAGCACAGTCCTAGCATATAGAGCATCAGTGTTGTCCCGGGTCTTAAGGACTAATGGTTCACAATCATAACCACGGACTTATCCTCTCGATGAATGATAACCACTTGGAAAGTCCGACGGAGGGTAGTTCGGTATAATCATCATATGACTACCCATCTGTATTTTTGGACATCTCTATGCCCTTACCAAGAAACGCGGTACACAAAATCATAGATGTTAGTCTCGAGCTCAAGTGACATTTATCCATGTTTAAGGCAGCTGAATCGACTAGGAACGAATTTAGATTATACAGTGTTTACAAATGAGTTTCAACATCGAATTACGATTCATTTGTATTAAAGTATAATCAAGGACTTTATTTATGCTGATTGCATGGGAATACAGATAAAGTAAAACAAGACCATAAAAATTTAAATTATATTAAAATAAAAATTGTTTATTACACTTGAGTCAATAAATTTTCTAGCCAACCGTTGGCTTGCAGGGCATCTACTCTATCAAGATCCCACTTGCCCTAGAGCCAACTACCCATAACTTTAATCCAATTGCTTCGCGATGCTTCTCAAACAATGGTCCTGGCAAGGGCTTTGTAAGTGGATCAGCAACATTATCTGCAGAGGGGATTCTTTTGATCGATATGTCTGCTCTTCCCACAATCTCCCGTATGATGTTGAACTTCCTCAGTATATGTTTGGATCGCTGATGAGACCTTGGTTCCTTTGCTTGCGCAATGGCACCAGTGTTGTCGCAGTACATCGGAACTGGATCAACTCCATTAGGAATAACGCCCAACTCTTGGACAAAATTCCTCATCCAAACTGACTCTTTTGCTGCAGTAGATGCAGCAACGTATTCAGCTTCGGTGGTGGAATCTGCAACGGTGTCTTGGTTTAAACTTTTCCAAGAGACATCCGTACCATTTAGCATGAATACAAAACCAGATATCGATTTCGAATCATCTATGTCACATTGGAAGCTAGAATCAGCGTAGCCTTCCAATTTTAGTTCTCCACCCCCATAGACCATAAACAAGTTCTTAGTCCTTCTTAAGAACTTAAGAATATCTTTCACAGCCTTCCAATACATTGGACCAGGGTTCGCCTGATATCTGCTTGTAACACTCAGAGCGTAAGAAACATCAAGACGTGTTGATATCATACCATACATGATACTACTAATGGCCTGACGCATATGTAATACGTGTCATCATCTCTATCTCTTCATCAGTTTTGGGACACATAGCTTTAGATAGAGCAACATCATGACACATTGGTAACTATCTTCTCTTGGACTCTTCCATAGAGAATCGCTTCAAAAATGGTGTCGATATAAGTGGCTTGGGTGAGCCCCAACATCCTCTTTTTGATGTCTCCATTGAGGAATGCAGTCTTTACATCCATTTGCCATATCTCATAGTCATACCATACTGCTATGGCTAATATTTTTGTAATGGACTTAAACATATCAACTGGTGAAAAAGTTTCCTCATAGTCAATTCCTTGCCTTTGAGTATAACCTTTTGCAACCAGTCTTGCTTTGAAGATTACTATCTTCCCATCCGCCCCAAGCTTTCTTTTGTAGATCCATTTGCATCCTATGGGATCGATTCCCTCAGGTGAATCCACTAATGTCTAGACTTGGTTTGAATACTTAGAGTCCATTTCTGACTGCATGGCTTCAAGCCATTTGGTTGAATCAGTGTCAGATATTGCTTCTTTGAAATTCATTGGATCACATCCAACACAAGGCTCATCATGGCTTTGTTCATGAAGAAGCGTATATCTTGCAGGTGGTCTAATAACCCTATTAGACCTTCTAGGAGCTTGTACTTCAATTACTGGTTGTTGGGGATTTGATTCAACTTCTACAGTTGAGGGAGTATCTTGAATTTCTTCAAGTTCTATCATCTTGCTTTTTTTCTATCTAATAGAAATTCCTTTTCCAAAAAGATGGCATTTCTTGAAACAAACACTTTTTCTTCATTGGGATGATAGAAATAATATTCAACAGAATTCTTTGGATATCCTACAAAGTAGCACAAAGTTGATCTACTATCCAATTTGTCTCCTACTGTCTGCTTCACATAAGCAGGACATCCCCATATTCTCAAATAGGAATATTTGGGATTTTTTCCCATCCATATCTCATATGGTGTTTTATCCACTGCTTTAGTATGGACATTATTCAACAACGTTGTCGTAGTTTCAAGCGCAAAGCCCCAAAACGATGTAGTCAATTTAGTGAATCTCATCATGGATCGAACCATGTCCAACAAGGTTCGATTACAACGTTCACAAACACGATTCAATTGTGGTGTTGCTGGTGGAGTCCACTGTGAGAGAATCTCATTCTCTTTTAGATAACCCAAATTCAGCACTTAAGTATTCTCCACCTCGATCAGATCGAAGTGTCTTAATACTTCTTTCTAGCTGGTTTCTACTTCAGATCTGAATTCTTTGAACCTTTCAAATGCTTCAAATTTGTGTTTCATCATATAAACATACACATACCTTGAATGGTCATCAGTAAAGGTAATAAAGTAGGATTGCCCATGTTATGTGCTAACACTTATCGGGACACAAACGTCTGTGTGGATCAAATCCAGTAGACCACGTTCACGTTCCACGTTTCCTATAAAAGGGAGTCTTTGTCATTTTTCCTTTTAGACAGGACTTACAAGTAGGTAGAGAATTTATGTATGACAAGTCAAACATGCCTTCTACCACTAGTTTGTGCATCTTTTTTTGGGAAACGTGACATAGTCTAACGTGCCATATTTGTGCGGGATTTGGATCATCTAACTTTCTTTTGTTTGTTGTTGAAATCGTGTTTACTTTGACATTCACTTATCATTTTCAGAACATTTCTGACACATATAATTTCTTATGTCCGGACTTCTTGCAGTGAAATAAATATATTCTGACTTATCGGGCTTTGTAGGCCCTTTAAGTGTCCTTCATAGTTTGACTCTTATTGGGATTGTTTTTCTTGTGAGGGGCAGAAAATATCTTTCGCTTACTTTGTGGGCTATTTTTCGTCTGACGAAAGGCCCATTAGAAAAACAATAATTTCCTATTTTATGGTGATCTCATAAGTTATAATCATATTGATAGCTCTTCAAGGCTATCATCTATCTTATTCAAATTGAAGTTCACCATAACCCCGTCAAATGAGGAAGAGAAAAACAACAATTTGATGTCATCAAGTAACTCGTTAGGAATCATATATTTCAGGCCTACCACATTCTCAATAAGCCCAGTCATACTTACATCACGCTCATGGGCCAAAGGCCCATCTTGCATACGTGTAGTCATGTGCTCCTTGAAAGTAATGTGCATCATTGTATGAGTTTCATGCACCATGCAACTCTTGCACGCGCATTCGAATGTCAGCAGCATTCAACATTTTCTCAACCTGTCCCTACCGTTCATTTGACATATAAGCGAGCATGTTACACTTTTGCATACTATGGTCCTACCATCTTGCATGTTGTGTCAGTTCAGCAGGATTGACAATAGTGTGAATGTCATTTTCTCCGAATTCGGAACAATTTTCCCAACCAGTCTTGAAAGTTAGGTTCGGTTAGCTTGTTAACAGAGATGGATTACGTGACGAAATCGAAAATATACTGATATGGAAACAGAATATTGGTTGCTGATTATTTTAAAATAATTTTAAGATATAAAATATGGATTTTATTTTATAAATATCTCTCCCACTATTTTGACATTTTCACCATCCTCTGATGAAAAAAGAAAATCGTATTTCCTTAGTGGGCACGTAGAGTCCAATTAGACAATTATAATTCCGAATAATATCAGCCAATTATAATTCCGAATAATATCAGCCAATTATAATTTCTAAAAGATAGAATTCAATTGCATCCCTATGCAACCTCCGCGTGTTTTGCTTCACGTTTAATAAGGACCCAATAATATGACTCCGTTTATTTTCACGTGTCAAACCGGCCCATCAATGTTGAACTGTAGTGGACGGTCGCCATGAGTTCCCCCAATAATATTAGCCGAAGTCATGGGAGTTTCACTCAATTCACATCATATGTCCAGTGGAAGTCACAGCTTTCCGACGTCCAGGCCTCCTCAATAATATGAGCCAGACACTGTCTGTGGGTAGCGATCAACATGCAACCACGGTTGATGGAAGGCAAGGAAAAGTTAAACTCTTTTAATTTTCACTTTTGATGTTTGATATAAATTTTGAATCTTATTCAAAATGAGGGATTTTAATTTTAAAGTTGTCTCATCATTTTAATTTAAAATCGTGTGCCACGAGTTTTTATGTTTGTCGGATTCATGCAACTATATTATTTAATAATATACATACATGCATACTACTATATATCGCATATATCATAATATGACATTCAACAATAAATAAGGATGATCGATCGTCAACGCTATTCGATCCATAGTGAGCCAGACATGGATCCAGGCCCAAAACCTAGGTGAATGTAGGGATGCAAATGCAACTATTACAAGAGCTTCATATATTTTACATGTCTTCATTTTGTGCATCGGGCCCACCATTTTCCAGTCTTGATCCTCCCTCTATTTCTAATAATTACATTTAAATAGTCATGGCACATAAGGGATACATGTCATGGGGTGGGAACGGACCATAAACCAGGTCCCACTTCAATAATATCAAATATTAACAAAATGAATGATAACAGTAAAATATCCTAACATACACCTAACACATTGGTCAAGACTCTCGATCATCCTTCATGCTTTTAATATTAAATATTAACATCAATTTAATTAAACAAACTTAATTAATTGTTAAATCATGTATCTAATAATTTTATTACTAACCACCACAATTATTAAAGAATTTAATAAATTAAATAAACACCATTATTTAATTTCCAATTAAATCAATAATAATTGATTTCTTATAAAACTCATTTTTACCATAAATAATTAAAATCATATTCTAATTATTTATTTACAAGAAAATTATTAATTTTCCAAAAATTAATTTTTCAAAAGATAAATTGAACTAATTTTCATAAAATATCAATTTAATCCAAAGTTTTGAAAAATCAAAAAATCGCACCCTAGGCCCAAAAATTCAAACCCAATAATCAACACAGTGCCCGAGACGTTCTAAGGCAGCTGCCCGCGCACTGCCCGAACGTTTCGGGCAGTCGCAGGCACGCTGCCCGCGCACTGCCCGCCGCACGCATGCTGTGCAGCTCCTGCGCGCGGGTCTGCCTGGAACAGTTCCTGGCAGATCCGAATTTTTTTTTATTTCTGGAAAAATAAAATTTTTATGGTGCATCTATTTTCTGAAAAATTTTCTTGTGTGGTTAGAAATAAATTATTCAATATGATTTAAAACTATACGATATAGAGAAACCTGGCTCTGATACCACAGTTGGATTTCGTTTTCTCGTGCCCAAAACGCAGCGGAAGTTTTAAAATTTTAGATTTTGACATTCAAGATGTATTTTTCGACACTTGTATGGTTTTAATAAATAAATATACATAGGATGTTTAGTTTTTACCTTTAGTGAAATTTCACTTGGCTCCAACTACGCCGAAATAAGTGAACGTAGCTCTTGTTGTAAATCTCCACGTACGTTATTCAAATCTTCTTTCTTCAATCTCCTAATGCGGTCCATGACTGGATTGATTGTTCTCCTTCTAAATTGCACTAGAAATTTAGAAGATATTTTTCGTTGAGTTAGAACACTAAAAATCGGCACAACTCTCAAACTTGGAGTGATCAAGTTTTTCTTGTTTTGAAAAGAGATTTTCGAGATCTCCTTTGAAAATTGGGAAGAGCCGAAAGTTATCAAAATTGCCAATTAACTTTCGGATGCTATCTTGTAAAATAAGAAATCAAAATCCTTATTATATTTTCTAATATTCTATTAACTTAATTAATTACTTAATTAAGTCAATTAAAGATTCCAAAATTGCATCTCATCCCATGGTGAATCTCGATGCTTATATATATTTTTGAGAATATCATGCAATATTATTTTCTTTGTGTGCAAGTTTTTAAATTATGGTATCATGAATATTTTAATATTACATAAATCAATACCATATCTATAAAAACTTAATGTGCTATATTTTAACTCAATTAAAATATAATTTAATTATAAAGCCCATTTTAACCTTTAATAAATTAGCATGATAGACTTATACTCTTACAAGCCCATGATCCATGCTCCCATTATATTAATATCATCATAATCACGATCGACGATCAAACATCATCAATTTGACAATTTCAACTTATTTGTTATTATGATGCACACTTTAATTTCGAGATCACCAATGTCTAAATAAGGCAGGTGTATTTCTTTGACTGTCCTAACAGTCAAGCTCTCAAAATTTCTATAAGCTTTTATAAACTTTATTTACAAGCTTATCGATTGATCATATCAAACTTATTTATTATAAATTCAACTCATTCAATTTATTATCTCAACGATAACAAGTAAACCAGTACTTGTGTGACCCTCAATGGTTCAGAGATACAGCTAGCCAGTGGGTTCACAACTCTTTGTGATTCAAGACATAATCCTTTATTCGGGCTTACCCTAATTTGCCCCATTCTATGTATCAACTATTGATCATGAGAATGTCAGAAATCATATTTCTGATTAAACTCATCGAATCATGGTAAGAGCGTCTAGTAGCATCGTCCCACGATTCCCTAGGTATCACTGATAGTGCCAGCAAGAACCAGTCGATTATGATTAACGTACAGTACGGTCTCTTCATCTCATATATCCCGATCGAATCTGCAACCATTGGTTCATCGAGGGTTGCATAATAATTCGATAACTATGTGACACATCTTTGAGAATAATTAGTGGCATTGCATGTATAACTGGAGAACCCCTTCTCTAACGTACATCTAATACTCTGGCCAGAGATTCCATGTAATATTATTTCATCAGATCACATAGGATATCCACACCCGTAGCTGAGCGGCGAATTCCCGACTACAATGCACTGGCTGCTAAGAAACGTGGTACACAATATCACAGATGTTAGTCTCGAGCTCAAGCGACTTTTATCTATGTTTTAGGCGGCTGAATCGACTAAGAACGAATTTAGATTATACAGTGTTTACAAATGAGTTTCAACATTGAATTACGATTCATTTGTATTAAAGTATAATGAAGGACTTTATCTATGCTGATTGAATGGGTATACAGATAAAGTAAAACAAGACCATAAAAAGTTAAATTATATTAAAATAAAGATTGTTTATTACACTTGAGTCAATAAATTCCCTTGCCAACCGTTGGCTTGCAGGACATCTACTCTAACATAAGTATACTTACCTACCATTGTCATAAGTTATGTAAGTAGTTACCACTGAACGGTCAAAGAATTTATAAGTTAATACCCAATATTTAATTAAGAGTCAATGGATATAATAGGTCGTTAATTTCATTAGAGATGTAATCGAGCTTAGGTAAACAGTATTAGACTCCGCTCGAGCTCTATTCGATCTTTTATCAAGAGGCTCGAGCTCGGCTTGGCTTGTTTTGAAGTTATTAAGATCGTGAATAGCTCGAACTCGGTTTGTCAATAGTTCGTTTATCATGTTTAACGAGTTTGGCTCGAGCTCGGCTAGCTATGCGAGCTCATTTTCGAGCTCGTTAAACAAAATCATTTTCGAGATCGTCGAACATTCTTAACCAAAAGAAGGACTAAGTACGAGAATTTAAAATCGTAGATTTTTCATAGTCAAATATCGATGTGAAACAATGCAAGTTAACTTTCAATGCTTGAGTTATTGTACACTGACGACCCAACAAATTAACCAAGCTCGAGCTCCAGATCTTACGAGCCGATTATCCCTAAGATCGAGCTCGGTTCAATAAAATTGTTAAGCTCGAAATTGAGTTCGGCTTGATAAGTTTATAGAACAACCTCGAACAAATTTTTTTCCAAAACAAGTTCCAAATAGCTCACAAGCGATTTAATTTATTAAAGTCCCTAAATTTCATTGTACGTTCCATAACAATCTAATATAGATAAAAGTATTTAGTAGCTCTCTCTGTAATTCATTAAAAACCGAGGTTCTTGGAAAGATCAATATATAAAAATCCGTAATAACACGATATCTAAACTGACAAATCTAAGGAATATTTTAAATTCTAAATCGATTATGTTTTTTTCTTCAGACAAATAACTTTCACATTACGCAATAAAATAAAAACCGTTCGAAGACTATTAATTCCTTGAATCATTCCACTAAATTCCAATTCCCCATCAAATTATAATATTCTTTGTTATATATATATACAGGAAGGATCTCATATCATAAGCTTCAACTTCTTTTGAACCAAGGCAAGGGAGTCCAAGAGTTTCATCATCCAAAAATTGTCTCGAATAGCACAAACAGAACATCGTTAAATGCTTCATTTTTGTAACACGATGAAACCATCTCAGGTTATCACTGAACTTTCGTCCGAAACTGATCTTCTAGAATTCAGACTGGTTTTAATTGGGGCCCAAATATCGGCTCCATTGCTACTCGCAACTCCGTCAATCAATGAACTTGGGATGACACACAAGCCTCTGCCTTTGAGGCCATTGCAAGTTTCCATTTCCTTGGAGAAAATAGCAACAGCATAACACAACAAACTTGATGAACACAGATTAAAGAATCAGATGCTGTGCAAATCTTTACAAGGCAGCATAGACTAAGCAATTGCCAATTGACAGCGAAATATGAATTTATTTCAGGCAGTAAAACTACACAGCCGTTGCAAATGTGCCATCAGCAAAACCTATATAGAATTCATTTTAGATTTAGGAATTCGCAACCATAGCAGTCCATCGAATTCATAACAAGTACATCGTATTTTACAAAAATAACCCATAAGACGAGCATACTCTACAATATAACCAATTAAAACTCACCAGTGGCTGGGTGGTTGGTGTGGTATATAGGTATGGAGCACTCAAAACCTGAAAGTGTGAAAAATAAGGTTAAAAGGTAGACAAGACATCCCAATTGTCAAAAATATAGTAAAATATAGAATTTTCATAGAGACAAGAAAGATGAGTTGTTTGTAGCTTTTCTAGGTATCAAGAAAATGTCATCAATTCATTAGCAGTAAAATTCGAAGAACTTTCGTAATCTGTAGTCGGATGAAATGAAATTGCAGCTGCAGAATCCGTGTACCTTAACCTGTTCGTGAAGGAATTTTATGTATTCCATTGCCTCGAAAAGTACTGAAGCTGTATCAGTCTGTAAAAGAATACAACTTTAGCACCGGTGGTAATAATCAGTGAAAATTTGTAAATTGAGAGGTGAAATTGTAATGCCCAAGATTTTATATCGTGTTAAATTACGATTATCAATTTTAATCGAAACGATTATGAAAGGGCTAATCGAGACACGAATTAAAAGTTGGTATGTGAAGTTGTTGGTGCGAGAGCCGAAGGTCTCGCGCATATGCGCGAAGAGTAGGCGCGCATATGCGCGAGTAGGGCAGAAACCCATGGTGCGGAACAGAACAATAGGCGCACATGCGCGACTATATGTGCGCACATGCGCGAGAGATCCAGAGAGGTTCGCGCACATGCGCGACTTGGATTCGCGCACATGCGCGAGGGTACCCGAGACTTGGCAAATTTGAGCAATGGCCTCGCGCATATGCGTCGAGTAAGGGCGCGCATATGCGCGAGTCTCCGTGAAACTACGCGCCAAGACAGAATGTCTCGCGCATATGCGCGGAAGGTGGTCGCGCATATGCGCGAGACGTGCAGCACAAAGACATGAGCCACGTTTTGGAAAGCATGCACGATATATATATATATATATAAACATCAAACGTAATTCAGAAGATTAAAAAAAAAAAGAAAACCAAAGCCAACCTTTTTGGTTTTGATTTTAGAATAGATCTTGCGAGAAATCCGTCCGTTCGATTTTGAATCCGAGTACGACACCGTGTTCCTAGCAACGACAGCTACTACAGGACGTAAGTTTTGTTACGTTTTGTTAAGATTTGAAATTATGCTATGTCCAGAATCAAATACGATTCATATATAGTGTTCTTGACATAGTAGACATCATAGAATCGAAGTCAGATTAAGAAACAGATTGATTATGAAATTGTTATGAATTTCAGAGTTAAATTGACTGAGATGTGATGTCAGATTTGTACGGTGGTTGATTATAAATTATTGGAATTAGTATATATTGGTGTGGTATCACCGGTATCGCAAGATTGTACTGTTGTACCGTCAGAATTTGATAAGACGGGGATGTTTTGATTTGAATAGAATATTGATACAGAATATTGATATTGTCATTGCCAGATTGAACATTGACTGACTTTGAGTCGAGACTTCGATTGTATCAGAGCGACAGAACGAAAGGTATAAATAAATGTTGATTCGGGATTGCACAACTCGAGTTAGGTTTGACTTGAGTTTCCCAAAATCACATACTTTACTTTATTGCATTGATATTTGCAGATTATCAGATTGATATGTTTAGTCTATTGAATTATAGCAGAGCCAGAGTTTGAATCTAGGGCAGATCAGCCTAGCTAGGGCAGAACCGCCGAGTCTTTGTCAGAACCGCGTAGACTCTAGACTTACGGTGTATCGATGAGCTTAGATGTAGATCGACGTCTATTGTAGACACTCGATACAGCATACCAAAGTCTAAATTAGATCGGGATCCCTAGGTTAGAAATAAGTTGAGATAAGATAATAAGTCATTGAATTAAATACAGATTCGTATTGGTTCATGTAGTCAGATTGGATACATGTTTTAATAATTGTTTGTGCTTTTATATATGTTTTATATGATTGCATTGATACATTGTTTATACTGGGATATTTATATCTCACCGGAGTTATCCGGCTGTTGTCTTGTCTGTATGTGTGCATGGGAACAGGTGGGACAGGTTCAGGGTCACAGAGGTGAAGAAAGATCGAGTTAGAGTGGAGACTACGGACTTGGACTAGAGTTAGGGTTTAAACACTTGTTATATAGTTGTTAAACCTTAGTTGAGACTGATTGTATATAGTGCAAAATGTGTACTTTTAATACTGACGTGTATGTTAAGATGTATGCCATTACGTTCCGCACTTAAAAAAAAAAAATTTGACCCTGTTTATTATAATTAATTAAATTAGTCCCAATGACGATTAATAAGATGATTAGCGTCCGGGTCCCCACAGCAGGTGGTATCAGAGCGATAGATCCTTTAGATTGAGATAGAAGAGGCTAGTGAGCGGGGTAGATTGAGGTTTTCTTTCCTGCTTTTGAATGCTAACATGTCTTACTGCTTTAATACATGTTACTTGCTTATCTGATTTGATATAGTAATATGTTTTATTGAGAATGGATCAGCACCGATTCTAGATCAGCAGTAAGATGATCAGAGGAGGACTGAAGTTGGTTGTTGTATTTGAGTTACTAATTCTGTTGATAACCAGATATGCCAACCAGACGAATCCCAGAACAGGGTAGTACATCAAATCCTCCAATGGATGTAACACCGACTCCAATGGAAACGTTACTGAAACGATTTCAGTCATTTCATCCGCCAACTTTGAAAGGAACAGAGAACGCTGTGGAATGCGAGAGTTGGCTTGATGATATTGAAATGCTTTTTGACTCATTGGAGTATACAGAAGAGAGGCGAGTTCGATTAATTGGGCACCAGTTACACGATGTTGCTAAAGACTGGTGGATTACTAGAAATAGAGCCATGGAGCATAGAGGTACGACTATTACCTGGAATATATTTAGAACTGAATTTTATCAACGATTCTTTCCAGTATCGTACCGGAAGGACAAAGGGGCGGAGTTTGCCAATCTAAGGCAGGGACAGATGAACATAGAAGAATACGTGTCAAAGTTCTCCACCTTGTTGAAATTTGTTCCACATGTGGCTGACAGCGAGGAAGCTACTGCTGACCAGTTCATCAATGGCTTGAACCCCGATATTTTCACATTGGTGAACACAGGGCGACCGAATAACTTTACTGACGCCCTGAACAGAGCTAAGGGAGCAAAAGCCGGTCTGATGAGACAGAAAGGGGCTTCATTTGTGCCTCCAGCACCGAGACCACAGCAACCACCTCCCAGATTCGAGGGTGGCAGCAGCAGTGGAGGGAAGAAAGAATTTTTGAAAGCCAGGGGAAAGCAATTCAAGAAATCTGGCAGTAGTTCTTCTAGCTCCGGTGGTTCTCGACAGAGCCAGAGTTATACTGGAGTTAATTGTAAGACTTGCGGAGGAAGACATGCAACTGAGCAATGCCAGGGAGTAACTGGTAGTTGCAACATCTGTAAACAGCCGGGACACTTTGCTAAAGTGTGTCCACAGAGAGGGTCCCAAAGATCTCAGGGAGCCGAGTCATCGGGATCAGCAGCACAGACTGAGAGACGATCAGCTGCTGTTCATACATTCTAGCCAGCGCCAGCTCAGTCACAGCAGAGGCCAGGAGGTAGCCAGACTGTTAGCCAGCCTCCTAGACAGCAGGCCAGAGTATTCGCTTTGACCGAGGAGCAGGCCCAGGAAGCACCAGACGACGTTGTGGCAGGTAACTGTTCTTTATGTGGTTACCTTGCTTATGCATTGATTGATACCGGTGCTTCACATACTTTTATTTCTGAACGATTTGCATTAAGTCATGCATTGCCTGTAGAATCTTTAGCTACTGTAGTGTCTGTCTCTTCTCCTTTAGGGACAGGTTTGATATCCGTAAATTCTGTAAAACATTGTGTACTACAATATGACGGGCATGAGATTGAATTAGATTGCATCGTACTTGGGTTGTCAGATTTTGATTGTATTATCGGTATTGATATGCTGACCAAGTACAGAGCTACAGTTGATTGTTTCCACAAGATAGTGAGATTCAGACCAGATATGGCTGAAGAGTGGAAATTCTACGGTAAGGGTTCTAGATCGAGAATTCCTTTAGTATCCATATTATCTATGACTCGATTGTTACAGAAAGGAGCAGAGGGATTCCTTGTATATTCAGTAGATTTACTGAAGTCGAGTCCAGCATTGGCAGACCTGCCAGTGGTATGTGAGTTTGCTGACGTTTTCCCAGACGAGATCCCGGGATTACCTCCAGTTAGAGAGAAAGACTTCAGCATTGAATTGATGCCAGGTACAGTTCCGATTTCTAGAGCCCCGTACAGAATGGCACCAATTGAATTGAAAGAATTAAAAATCAGCTGGAAGATTTACTGGCCAAGGGGTACATCAGACCGAGTGTTTCTCCTTGGGGTGCTCCAGTATTGTTTGTAAGAAAGGACGGTTCGATGAGACTCTGCATCGACTATCGGCAACTGAACAAGGCAACGATAAAGAATAAATATCCTTTGCCTCGTATTGATGATTTGTTTGACCAGTTGCAGGGTTCTTCAGTATATTCCAAGATCGATTTGAGATCTGGATATCATCAGCTGAGAGTCAGAGATTCTGATATCTCAAAGACAGCATTCAGAACCAGGTATGGACACTATGAATTTATTGTCATGCCGTTTGGTCTGACGAATGCTCCAGCTGTATTTATGGGATTGATGAACCGTATATTCCAGAAATATCTCGATGATTTTGTAATTATATTCATTGATGATATTTTGATTTATTCAAAGAATATGAGTGAGCATGCTGAGCAGTTAAGAACTGTGTTGCGAATTTTAAGGACTGAGAAATTATATGCTAAGCTGTCGAAATGTGAGTTTTGGTTAAGACACGTAGTATTTCTGGGTCATATTATATCCGGAGATGGGATATCAGTGGATCCCAGTAAAGTGGAAGCCGTGATTTCTTGGCCAAGACCGACGTCAGTGCCCGAAATTCGCAGTTTTATGGGTTTAGCAGGATATTACAGTCGTTTCATTAAAGATTTCTCAAGTATTGCTAAACCAATTACTCAGCTGACTCAGAAGAATGCTCCATTTGTTTCGGTCTGAAGAATGCGAGACCAGTTTTCTGGAGTTGAAAAAGAGATTGACCAGTGCTCCGGTGTTGACTATCCCATCCGGTACTGGTGATTTTGTGGTTTATTGCGACGCCTCTCACAGAGGGTTGGGATGTGTTCTGATGCAGCGAGGGCATGTTATTGCTTATGCCTCGAGACAGCTTAAACCACATGAGACCCGTTATCCAATTCATGACCTGGAATTGGCAGCCATTGTCTTTGCATTAAAGATATGGCGACACTATCTTTACGGTGAGAAGTTCGAGATATATTCTGATCATAAAAGTTTGAAATATCTGTTTTCACAGTCTGAATTGAATATGAGACAACGAAGATGGCTTGATTTGCTTAAGGATTTTGATTGTGAAATCAAATACTATCCAGGAAAGTCTAATGCAGCAGCTGATGCACTAAGTCGAAAGGTATGTTCTTTATCCTTGTCGACGATCGGATGTTTCAAATTTGATAGAAGACTGCTGTTTGTCTGGATTAGCATTTGAAACAGATTATAGACCGTTGAAACTTTATACGGTGCAAGTAGAACCAGAGCTGATTATGAGGATTAAAGCGGCTCAGAAAGTTGATCAGAATGTACAGAGATCAATAGTGATGATCAGAACAGGACATCGATCGGAATATCAGGTACGTGATAACGTCTTGTATGTAAATAATCGTTTGGTTATGCCGAATGTTTCAGAGTTGAGACGACAGATATTGTCAGAAGCGCACAACAGTTGATTCAGTATTCATCCTGGTGGCAGAAAGATGTATAATGATTTGAAAAGACAGTTCTGGTGGAAACAAATGAAGACTGACATTGCCGAATTTGTTTCCAAATGTCTGAATTGCCAACAGGTGAAAGCAGAAAGAAAGAAATCAGGAGGTTTATTAAAGAGTTTGTCCATTCCTGAATGAAAATGGGATCACATTTCCATGGATTTTGTGACGCAGCTACCGCGTTCCTCCCGAGGTTGTGATGCGATTTGGGTCGTGATTGACAGATTGACCAAATCCGCATGTTTTATTCCGTACAAGATGACGTACAGATTTGACCAGATGGCAGAGATCTATGTCAGAGAAGTGGTCAGATTGCACGGAGTGCCGAAGTCAATTGTATCAGACCGTGATCCTCGATTTACTTCGCACTTCTGGCAGAGCTTGCAGCAGACTCTCGGTACGAAGTTACATCCGAGTACCGCATATCATCCACAGACCGACGGACAGTCAGAGCGGACTATCCAGACACTGGAGGATATGCTGAGAGCAGTGGTGCTTGATTTTAGCACTAATTGGCAAGATGCATTGCCACTTTGTGAGTTTTCGTACAACAACAGCTATCAGACAAGTATTGAGATGGCACCATTCGAAGCGTTGTACGGAAAGAAGTGTCGATCCCCTCTCTATTGAGATGATATCTCTGAAGTGCCTGAGATTGGACCTGATATGATCAGAGATATGACAGAAAAAGTGAAGCTAATTCAAAAGAAAATGAAGGCAGCACAAGACAGACAGGCCAAATATGCCAATGTTCGACGTAGACCGTTGGTATTTGAGGCAGGAGACCGAGTATTTTTAAAGATTTCACCTTTCAGAGGAGTTGTCAGATTTGGCAAGAAAGGGAAACTGTCTCCACGATATATTGGGCCTTATGAGATTCTCGAAAAGATAGGAGATCGTGCATATCGACACGCGTTACCGCCTTCATTATCCGGAATACATGATGTCTTTCATGTATCGTTATTAAGGAAATACCTTCCTGATGCTTCACATGCTATTCAGCCAGACGAGGCCGAAATGGATGGAACGTTGAGCTAGGTTGAAAAACCGATTCAGATTATTGATCGTAAAGAAAAACAGCTCAGAACGAAGACCATTCCACTTGTGAAAGTTCAATGGACTCGTCATGGCACTGAAGAAGCAACCTGGGAAACTGAATCAGATATGAGACAAGAGTTCCCAGAGTTATTTCGATAATGTAAATTTCTTATACAGTTTTTGTATATATACTCCTTATTGATACGATTGATTGCCTGTGATTTCGGAGACGAAATTGTATCTTAAGGGGGGAGAAATGTAATGCCCAAGATTTTAGATCGTGTTAAATTACGATTATTAATTTTAATCGAGACGATTATGAAAGGGCTAATCGAGACACGAATTAAAAGTTGGTATGTGAAGTTGTTGGTGCGAGAGCCGAGGTCTCGCGCATATGCGCGAAGAGTAGGCGCGCATATGCGCGAGTAGGGCAGAAACCCATGGTGCGGAACAGAACAATAGGCGCACATGCGCGACTATATGTGCGCACATGCGCGAGAGGTCCAGAGAGGTTCGCGCACATGCGCGACTTGGATTCGCGCACATGCGCGAGGGTACCCGAGACTTGGCAAATTTGAGCAATGGCCTCGCGCATATGCGTCGAGTAAGGGCGCGCATATGCGCGAGTCTCCGTGAAACTACGCGCCAAGACAGAATGTCTCGCGCATATGCGCGGAAGGTGGTCGCGCATATGCGCGAGACGTGCAGCACAAAGACATGAGCCACGTTTTGGAAAGCATGCACGATATATATATATATAAACATCAAACGTAATTCAGAAGATTAAACAAAAAAAAGAAAACCGAAGCCAACCTTTTTGGTTTTGATTTTAGAATAGATCTTGCGAGAAATCCGTCCGTTCGATTTTGAATCCGAGTACGACACCGTGTTCCTAGCAACGACAGCTACTACAGGACGTAAGTTTTGTTACGTTTTGTTAAGATTTGAAATTATGCTATGTCCAGAATCAGATACGATTCATATATAGTGTTCTTGACATAGTAGACATCATAGAATCGAAGTCAGATTAAGAAACAGATTGATTATGAAATTGTTATGAATTTCAGAGTTAAATTGACTGAGATGTGATGTCAGATTTGTACGGTGGTTGATTATAAATTATTGGAATTAGTATATACTGGTGTGGTATCACTGGTATCGCAAGATTGTACTGTTGTACCGTCATAATTTGATAAGACGGGGATGTTTTGATTTGAATAGAATATTGATACAGAATATTGATATTGTCATTGCCAGATTGAACATTGACTGACTTTGAGTCGAGACTTCGATTGTATCAGAGCGACAGAACGAAAGGTATAAATAAATGTTGATTCGGGATTGCACAACTCGAGTTAGGTTTGACTTGAGTTTCCCAAAATCACATACTTTACTTTATTGCATTGATATTTGCAGATTATCAGATTGATATGTTTAGTCTATTGAATTATAGCAGAGCCAGAGTTTGAATCTAGGGCAGATCAGCCTAGCTAGGGCAGAACCGCCGAGTCTTTGTCAGAACCGCGTAGACTCTAGACTTACGGTGTATCGATGAGCTTAGATGTAGATCGACGTCTATTGTAGACACTCGATACAGCATACCAAAGTCTAAATTAGATCGGGATCCCTAGGTTAGAAATAAGTTGAGATAAGATAATAAGTCATTGAATTAAATACAGATTCGTATTGGTTCATGTAGTCAGATTGGATACATGTTTTAATAATTGTTTGTGCTTTTATATATGTTTTATATGATTGCATTGATACATTGTTTATACTGGGATATTTATATCTCACCGGAGTTATCCGGCTGTTGTCTTGTCTGTATGTGTGCATGGCAACAGGTGGGACAGGTTCAGGGTCACAGAGGCGAAGAAAGATCGAGTTAGAGTGGAGACTACGGACTTGGACTAGAGTTAGGATTTAAACACTTGTTATATAGTTGTTAAACCTTAGTTGAGACTGATTGTATATAGTGCAAGATGTGTACTTTTAATACTGACGTGTATGTTAAGATGTATGCCATTACGTTCCGCATTTAAAAAAAAAAATTAGACCCCGTTTATTATAATTAATTAAATTAGTCCCAATGACGATTAATAAGATGATTAGCGTCCGGGTCCCCACAGAAATCGTTTACACACTAAAAATTTATTTTTTTCTGACAGTGTTACCCGCTACAAGGAATTGTTTGGCCTAAAGAAGGCGAGACTTATTAAAGAATGAGAGACCATATAGTAAACAGTTCTAGTCAATGCACAGATTGTGGCATGTATATTTTACATACCTTTCCATATGGTGAGACAAGCTGTTGAAGTGCCGAAATTCGTTCACTAACTTTCTCTTTCTTATCCTGTAGCCAATAAACTTCACAATTCAGACAAGGTGGCGAAGCACTAATAGCATACATTCCCCTACTAAAAAGTTTGATTAAAAACCAGTATATCCTTGGCAATTTTCGCTGGAAATCAAAATCATACTTCAACAAAATTTGGCTGCACAGCCTTCATAATATTGTAGTACAAAGTTATCTGGAATGCATATACTACTAATGGGATTTTACTTTATGGCGAAGTGCAAACTCTTTTTTAGAAAAAAAATAAGAGGGAGATTGATTACCTTGGGAGAGAGTGCTACATCAGTCTTTAATCGCTTTGGTATCAAATTTACAAAGCTGCTTTGGTCAAGTGAGCTAAGGCTTCTTTTGTCTTCTATCATCTTCTTTTCTATCAGTGCCTCAAGCTAAACAAAATTGGCATACAACACAAGTGTTCACAGTGAACAACAAATTCAAGCAAACATGCACTCAATTTACACATTTTCCACGGTATGCTTCGCAATATCTAAATATATTTTTTAAAAAGTTTCACAAAGTAGTTAATTAACTAAATCATGGATTTGGTTTTTATCTGTTAAAAGATCAAACGACAATCAAGAAAAGAATAGCAAGAGGCTGCTCAAGAAAGTTTCTTGGACAATTCCCGCCGCTACAGCAAATAATAAGAAGTTTCCTACAGATTTAGATTAAAATTTTAATCCGAATTTCTTATGTTACATGGGATTCATACATGAACATGATCAAAACCGCATTAATGAAAATCCAGTTTCTGTATTAGAATATAGTTAAGATAGCATAAAACTAGCATCAACTTGTTAATACATCATATAGTTTGAAATATTTCTTTCATTAAGTTTGCTTTGCCAACACTTTAAGGTGGTTCAAATGAGAATAAGGAAACTGTAAGAGTAGTGCAACAACCTAAATTGTCCATTTACAGAGCTTTGAAGGTCTGGAAGTTAAAAGAAAAATATCCGGCGCATTTAAAAGAATCAATATTATAGACATTTTCAGATGAGAAAATATTGGATGATTCGTTTCTATCTTTCTCGCTCTTCACATCAATACTGTGCAACCTCTTCTAGCTGGTATGGAGGAACTGAGTTAACACATGTTAAGTAAAACATCAAGTCACAAGAAGCTAAGGTAGAAGGTTTATCTTCCTCTAATTTCTCTTGCTATTGGAGGACCCAAAAGCTGGTGCTTAAGTTCCTAACAGCTAGCCACCATCATTATAAATCGTAAAAGGTTTGCTTTGCATACATTGATTCAGAGTGTTGACTGAAAGAATTTTCTATGGGATGCGTAAATATAAGAAACATATTATCGTTTCCGAAAATACATCCTACAAGGACGACTTTGATTGGAGGACACAATTAGATAAATGCCAAGTACCAGACAGGACTGGGAGGTTACATCAATTGATAAAAAATAAAAACCAATTAACATTATCTAGGGAAGATTGAAGTACAACATCAGTGTCCAAATTTTGTAAAACTTATGGCGTTTCATCTCCGATTTATAGAGAAACATGTCTTTAAAACAATTTTCAAATTATGTAATAGTTACACGGCATTTATGTAGCCTTCACATGCACCTTAATATAAAAATTAATTACTAATGTGAAACAGAAGACGGGGAGTAGGAATAGCAATAACTTAAAATCAACAACATTTTACATTGTGTTGTAATCAAAACATTGCAAAGATTCTATGGCCAATCGAATAGCCCATTCTTCTCAGCTGGTTTCCAAAAGCATAAGATTTGGTTCGAGCCTCATCCGGAACGCAAGTATGAATTTTCGAAAAAGAAAAAGTCAAATGTTTTATAGCCATGAATCATACAACAATAAGCATGCAATTTCCATATCATTTATGTCGCAAGTGTAGCATTTTCTATTCCAGAAATAGAGCAGTGTCAAAGTTCCTTAAGTGTGTCTAAAACAATGTTTATTTTTAAACCAATACCGTACTAAAACTCATGAATGAGAGGTGACACCAAGAAAACAGTTGAAAAACAAACAGGATTGCATTCCATATTTAATTATACCAACCGTCGTCTACTCGTTGAGTAAGTTAAGCGATATACTAAATAGCAAGAATTTTCATGTACGTTATCAATTTAATATAAGAAAGTTCTTCGTCATGACTATTCAAATTCATTAATAAACCAATTGTGTATCATAATATAGATTCCTTTAGCTGGGAAACATGATTTTTCAATAAATATATCGATTGTTGTGAATTGGGTTTTCTCGTGCCCAATCGCAGCGGAAGTTTTAAATTTTTAAATTTTGACATTCAAAATTATTGTTTGAGCAATCGTATGCTTTTAATAAACAAACATTTATAGGATGTTTAGTATATACATTTAGGGAACAATTTTCGCTTGGCTCCAACTACTCCGATATAAGGGGACGTAGCTCTTGTTGTATATCTCTACGAACTTTCTTCAAATCTTCTTCCTTCAATCTTCTAATCCATTCCACGACTGTATTACTTGTTCCTCTTTCAACTTGCAGTAGAAAGTATAGAAGAATTTTACGTTGAGATGGTGGCCCTAAACAAGGAGAATGGGAGGAGTTGTTTCTTCCAAAATCCCTTGGCTTGGAGGCTAGGGTTTCAAAAATTGCATGGATTAATTGTGTTTAACCCTAAGCCTAATACACATATATATAAGCTTAGGGCCCATCAATTAAATTAAATACTTAATGGGCTTAATCAATTAATTATTCTAGTTCAACTAGTTTAATTAATTAATTAATCTTTTTAAATTCCAATTAAGAACCTTAATAATTTATATGTTCTTTTACTCTTAAAAGCCATAATACATACATCCATTACATTTAATTTAAATCCTTTATAAATTCAACATTTGAATTAAATATTTAAATTATAAATTCAACTCCTTGAATTTATCACCTCCAAAATTTAATAGTCATAAATTCAACTCTTTCAATTTATTTCTCAATGTTTTCTTTAAATTCAACTCCTTGAATTTATTATCTCAATGTTTTATATAAATTCAACTACTTGAATTTATTATGTCAAGGGGAACAAAATAATCTAATATTTGTATGACCTTCAATGATTCAGGGATATAGCTAGTCATGGATTCACAACTCTTTGTGATTCAGGACATAATCGATTATTCGGGCTTACCCTAATTTGCATCATTCTATGTATCAAAATTAATCATGAGAATGTCAGAAATCATATCTCGGATTAAACCCATCGAATCATGGTAAGAGCGTCTAGTAGCGTCGCTTAATGATTCCCTAAGTATCACTGATAGTGCCTGCAAGAACCAGTCGGTTATGATTAACGTACAGTACGGTCCCTTCATCTCATATATCCCGATCGAATCTGCAACATTGGTTCATCGAGGGTTGCATAAGAATTCGATAATAGTGTGACACATCTTTGAGAATAAATAGTGGCATCGCATGTACAATTGGAGAACTCTTTCCCTAATGTACATCTCATACTCTGGCCAGAGATTCCATGCACTATTTTTCATCATATCACACAGGATATCCACACCCGTAGGTGAGCGGTGAATTCCCGACTACAATGCACTGGCTCCTACATGTGTCGCAAACGTACCCAATCTCGCCACCTGATGACCCTCATGGAGTCGGTAAACGAGTCAAAGCACAACTCTAGCATATAGAGCCTCAGTGTTGTCCCGGGTCGTAAGGACTAATGGTGTACAATCACAACAATGGACTTATCAACTTTATCCAATGTTCTAAATTGCGGCCTATACGGCCGCCTAGGCGCTAGGCGGAGGCCAACGATAAGGTGCTAGGCAGCCAGTCCAGGATCTAGGCTGGGCGCACCTAGGCGGAGGCTGGTTGCCTAGGTGGGCCTGATTTTTTTAAAACAAAAAATTTGGGCTTCTAAAATTTAATGATCCGCTAAGAAACCCATATAAAAAAATAAAATTTTGGCCCACTAGGTCTGCTGCTTTTTTGTCTGGGCTGCAGCGTTTCTTTCTCGTTATTTTCCAGAGGCTCCTTCTCGGCCAGGACTACTCCTCGTTCCAGAAACAGAGAAACTTCTCGTTCCAGGACTTCATCTCGTTCCAGAGGCTCAAGTTATTCTTTCTTCTCACTTTCTTGCATATATTTTTTCTCCCTGATTATTGTTCCAACACTGCATCAAGGTGTTTGTTCTATAACAAACAAATGAGTGCTTCTTTAACCAGAGGGGTAAATTAAGTCATAGGCGGCATAACAACCAGGCACGTGATTTGTTAGTTATTGGTATGTTCTAGGGGTGGGTTTAATCAGTGGCTAAATTCTTCTATAATGACATTAGTGTCGGTAGTATTATGTTCATAGAACAATTTTGTCTGCAGTTCAAAGGTCTATAGCATGTTCTCACTTATCAGGGACAGCTCAACGTGAGCTAAAAGCTGAATCCATAATTCTACAAGAGGAGTAAACTTACAGCTTTGCATCACATGATCTATCAGTTAACGTGAGCTAAAAGCTGAATCCATAATTCTACAAGAGGAGTAAACTTACAGCTTTGCATCACATGATCTATCAGTTAAATATATTCAACTATTCATTTCATTTCTTCCAAAAACACGAACTCATGAAAGGTATTCCCATGATAGTTTAACACTCGACACTCCCCCTCCTGCATGAGCCAAAGATGGATAATATATGCTTCTAATTTAGGTCCAAAGTACATGGGCATGTAGGCTAGGTATTTCACAATAATGGCGCCTATAAATAAGCACAGGAGACCAACTTTACATGACTTTTCAACCTTGATATTATATCAGTAATTACTTTACACTTTCTTATTAATCTGTTGATATAGACACTTGCAGGTTTAAGTGTTTCATATTCAGCAAGGTTTGGAGGGTAACAATGGCAAGCAATCCATCGTCGACTGCATCCGTTACTCAGTCTGAGTTTGGGATTTTTAAGAGAGAGTCAAATGACATCGGATGGTAGTTTGGTATGTTGATTGATCCTAAGAACCTCGACAGAGTTAAATGTAAGTTGTGTGGGAAAATGATATCCGGTGGTGGAGTGTATAGAATCAAGGAGCACATAGGAAATATACCTGGAAATGTATCTGGTTGTCGAAATGCATCTCAAGAAGATCGTAATAAGTGCAAACATGTTATTTTAGAAGGGAGGAACAAAAAGAAGAACAAAATACAGGAAGAAGAAAGTTGTAGAGCACATGTGAATATTTCTCTAGATGAAGAAGAAGATGCTGAAATTGAAGGGATAGATGGAATTAAAAAACCTAATCTACTTGGCCCCATGGATAGATATGCATCGATGATTGCTCCAGAAAATTTAAGTTCAAGTGGGAATAAAGTGCTTTGCCAAAAAAATATAAACGATTCTTTTCAAAGAGAGAACTCAACAAGTTCAACAATATGTTGGGAGATGTGCTTATGAAAATGGAATCTCATTCAATGCTCTTGATAATGCTATAGCTTCAAGCAACTAATTGAGGTAGTAGATCAATTTGGGTCAGGGTTCAAGCCTCCAGCTCAATATCAACTTAGAGAACCACTTTTGAAAGCAGAAGTTGAAAGAACAAAGCAATTGTTGAAGAAGCATGAAAAAAATGGGCAAAAAATGGGTGCTCGATTATGACAGATGCATGGAGTGATAGAAAAAGAAGAAACATATTAAATTTGTATGTTAATTGCAAGGAGGGTACTGTATTTTTAGAGTCTAAAGAGTCTTCAAACGAGGCACATACAGCTGGACTTATTTTTGAGTATGTTGACAAGTGTGTTGAACAAGTATGAGCTCAGAATGTTGTCCAGATTGTAACAGACAATTCCACCAACAATATGGCTGCGGCTAAATTGATGAAAGAAAAGCGGCCTGGGATTTTTTGGATTTCATGTGCAATTCATACTATTAATCTCATGCTTGAAAGTATTGGCAAGCTTCCAAAATTTAAAAAGATTATCGACCAAGTCTTTTACAATTTTCATTTATGCTCACCATAAGACTTTGTCATTGATGAGAAGTTTTACGAAGAAAAGAGACATAGTCCGGCCAGGAGTTACCAGGTTTGCATCAAACTTCCTCACATTGCAAAGTTTGATTGAGAAAAAATCTAGTTTAAGGGTCGGGCCATGCTTACAAGTGATATGTGGGAGAACTGTAAATGGTCAAAAGACAAACAAAGGGAAATTGGCTTACTCTATTGTGATGAGCATGAGTATTTGGAATGGGGTGACACTTTGTTTGAAAATATTTGCTCCTTTGGTAAGAGTTCTCCGATTGGTTGACTGAGATAGAAAGCCATCCATGGGGTTTCTATATGGGGAGCTTCTTTCAGCTAAATAATATATCAAGGTAACCCTGAACTATGTCGAATCAAATTATCAACCTATCATAGTGATTATTGAGTCAAAAATGAAGGATAGACTTGATACATCATTGCATACCACAGCCTTTTTGTTGAATCCCTACTTCTACTACAAAGATAGTTCAATTGATCTTTATGGAGAGGTCGCGGCAGGGATTTTTGAATGCATGGAAGTTTGGCATGCCGTGAGTTTGAACTGCAAGATACAATTATTAACAAGGAATTTGCAAAATATAGAGATAAGATTGGGTTATTTTGGAAATCATTGGCAGCAAAAACATGTGAAAAAAATGACGATACATTTGATCCATGTACATGGTGGAGTACCTATGATGCTCACACACCCAACTTGCTAAGAGTGGCATTGAGGATTCTTTCATTAACTAAAAGTTCATTTGGGTGTGAAAGAAATTGAAGTGAATTTGAAGGAGTAAGTTTAAACTTTAATAAAATAATTTATTAATAATTTTTAAAATGTATGTTCATATTCATAACTATACTAATTACTTTCTCGAATTTTTTTTTAGATTCATACAAAGAAAATAAATAGGTTGGATGTCAATAGGTTGAACAATATGATATTTGTCCAATTTAATTCTAGATCGTTTAACAAGCAAAAAAGAGAGAAAGAAAGGAACGTCGACGTCCTTCTTGAAAAAGATACTTTAAATGCACAAGGTTGGATTGTGGATGGTGGGGAAGAAAATGAAGTTGAACCACATTCGGGGCTCACTTGGCAATTAGATGATGAAGCAACTGGGGCAGATGAAAATCTACAACCCCGAAGAAGCTCTAGAGTTAGAGAACATCACAAGGATGATTTTGAATCTGATGATGATCACAATGATGATATTGATTTTGTGTCCGATGAAGAACCAGTTGTTGAAAATTTCGTCGAAAAAGAAGTGGAGTAAATTTGTAATGACACATTAGACTATATCATTGTGAATTTTGAAAGAAATCTGAATTCTTTCTTATTTTATTGAGATGACACATTAGACTATGTTGAGAACATTTTGAAATTGTTTTAAATTTGATGTTATTGTGTTGAAGTTCTAGTATGTTATTTATTATGTTTTGATTCCGTAGAATCCGATTAACGTCGCCTAGTCTCCGCCTGGGCGGCCTAGGCGCTAGCCCAGCGCCTGACTGGCGCCTAGCTAATTTTAGAAACTTGCTTTTATCCATGTTTTAGGCGGCTGAATCGACTAGGAACGAATTTAGATTATACAGTGTTTACAAATGAGTTTCAAAATCGAATTACGATTCATTTGTATTTAAATATAATCAAGGTCTTTATATATGTTAATCTTATGGACATACAGATAAAGCAATAACAAACCAATAAAAAATCTATTATATTAAAATAAAGATTGTTTATTACAACCGAGTTAATAAATTCTCTAGCCAATAGTTGTTTTATGGGACATCTGCTCTAACATCGATAACAACCATGCAACCATTTATGTTTTTCTCTATAATATAGCTTAAATTTACTGGTAACTGTTCCCATTAAAATATTAAGAGCAAAAGAATTACCACTATTTTGTTTTCGCTTTTTACACTTTTTACATCGAGTGATTGATTTTAACTATCACGAAGGTGATAGAAAATAAACCCATTAAATAAATCAACATCCAGTTGCCAAAATTTACTAATAATTTATTAATATATCATGAAAATCTTCCATACATTCATTTAAATATCCAAACAATTTCTATATCAAAGCAGACAAAGTCATATCTAACCATTTTAAACACCAATAAATACATTGCAAACTTAAGAGTATGAAAACGTCCAGACATTAGAAACAAATGAAGAATTTATGAACTCAATCATACTCAGATAAAACCCATCAACCATCGATTTCAAATACTGTAAAAATTAGCTTAAAATTTCAATGAATTTAAGGTTCATAAATTCAAACAGTTTCTAGAAACTTCAATTATTTTTACGCAAACAAAGCATACAGAGACACCATCATAGAGAAGAAAAACTAACACACACTTAAATCCTCGTGAAAATTAGAACAAACCCATGTTACTGTAAACGTTTTTTACACAAAAGGGAAGAAATCAAGACAAGGTATTGACTAGTGATATGAAGACTACAGAAGAACTCACCATCAACGACGAATCAGCATAAGAATCAGTAAGAAATATCACAAGTCCGCCAATTTACCACACCAGCTTCAAAATTTAAAGAAACGGCAGTGAAAATAATCTCAACTTCTCGTAGCTCAATCCAAGAATTCCATCAATGCACAGTTTGGTGTCCTTAAAATTCGTAAACCACGTTTCACTTCTATATACATTTGTCGTACGTGGGAAATCATCCACAGAATGCAACAGAACAGAAACCGAGGAAATCGCGATACAAACTCTGAAAGCAAGCTGAGCCAGAAAAGAAGCACGAAATTTTCGAATATCCCACTAGAATTTTGTTACAAAACAATGGACATGGAAGTGGCAAGAGAGTAGTGTGAAAGGAAAGGAGGGGTTTTTGAAGCTATATTTTATAGTTAAATTTGTGGAGGGACAGAGATGATTGAAAAGGGCCAAAAAAAAAAAAAAACACGAAAGAAATAGTGAGGGGTATTTTTACTTTGACAGCTAATGTATAGCCGTATTTCCAATCTTGCTGAGGTCACTTTTACTTTTGACTTCTCGTTGAAGATGACTGTTGATGTGATGTATGTGTGTAATAAAGTCATTTTGTCTATTCAACAAATATTCACCCTATATTTTTAAATTTTTAAATAAATTACTTTTCCTATTACATTATTTCATTTTGAATGTGTTATTTTAATTTTAACTAATAAATAATAATAATTCAGTTTTCACATCGGTTAACGAGTAAGTTGTCTCTTTACAATGTGTTTGGTTCTTTCAAAATATGGATTTGGATTTGGAAATTCAAGTATTTGAAATTTTATTTGGTGTTTGGGTTAAAATTTAAAAATGGTATTTACAACTCCATTTCTTATTTAGAGAAAATAATATTCGAATTTGAAATTTTAAAATATTACTAAGCTACCCTTAGAAATCATCTAAACATAAATAAAATTTGATGGGATTTAGATAAAAAAAGTAATTGTATGTTTTTAAAATCCAAATCCCACCAAATCTTATCAAATTTGATGAGATTTGGATATACTCATTAAAATCCCATGAAATTTCATAAAATTTTAAACAAATCCGAATTGTTTTTTTAAAATCACCTTGCCAAACAGTAAAAATATGATTTTGAAATCCAAATCCCATAAAATCCTCTCAAGTCCTGGTTGCAAAAAAATCTTCAAATCCAAACTTGAGTTTAAGATTAGTCCTTGTCAAGGAAAAAAAGTTACTGCATTCTTTAATCAAAAAAATTAAAAAACTTTGACCCATATCTGTTTCATATTTCATGTAAAGTTCAGAAAATTTAAATTACGTAACCTGAATGCATGCAACCTTGAATTTTATTTAATCACGAGTTTATTTATTTTTATGCATTTAATGCATAATTATTGCTTGGTTAGGACTTATTTCACGTTTATTTTAAAGTTCACGCATTATGGTTTCTAGACGCATTTCGCGCTCGATCGAGGAACGGAACCGGAGATTTATCAGGAAAATATTTTTATTGAATGATTAATTTTAATTAATTAATATAAGATGTTTTAAGTGTATTTTTCAAGAAATGGGCTTTGTTGGGTATTTTACATGCCGGAGTATATTTTTAATCAGTACGCAAATTTTACCAATTCGAAGGACTTTTGAGGGCTCGGGCAATATTTTCAAAAACGTACTAAAACGAAATATTTTCGTTAATGTTTATGGGCTTGTTGGGTTTGTTTTATGCTAAATTGGTCCAAAACCCTTTTAATTTTTAATTAGAGCCTATTAGTGTAACGTCCGAAAAATCAGTCCACGTAAACCGCATGCATGCAAAATTATTTTAATTGCTTAATTGTTTTATTTAATTGATTTTAAATGCTAGCATGATGTTTATTATATGATTAAATGTATAATTGCATGATTAAATGATAATATGACATGCTTACATGAAATTAAGGATTTTACACGAATATTCGATAATAGGCAGAGTAAAGGAGACCGGGGATGACCAAGACAAGGATATGTATTTTTAATTAATTAATGGAAAGGCTTCCTAATATGATTTAAAAATGATTTAATTTTTCTAAAAATGTTAAAGTTCGAATTATTTTACGAGTCGAGCTCGATTTTTCCCGGGAAGCCGGTTTTGGGCAAATAAGGAGTTTTAAAAGAGCAAAAATATTATTTTATGGAAACTAATTTTATAAACTTTTATTAATTAGTTAATTAAGTGTTATTGGAACCAATTTAATTAATTTAAGTAGGCCCAATTGCTCTTAAGATTGCAAGCCCAAAATCAATGTCCATTAGCATGATAATTAATTATAAATAAGCTACCTAGGCTTTCAAAACACCATAATTTACCCTACAATCAGCCGAATTCACCAAGCACACACCTACATCAATTTCGAAAATATTGGGAAGAAGAAAAGCTAGGATTCTTTGCCGTCCGGTCGTCCGTCTTCGTACACTCGCCAACGATCGAATAATCGAGCGTTATAAACGTAAAGGCACGTTTCCTAAACTCTTTTAACATCATACAAATCATAATATGTTTGTTTTAATTGTTTATGCTTGAATAAAATAGGTATTCAATAATTTTTACGGTAGAACGTTTATACGATGTTTTTACGTTTTTATGAAAAAACGTTTTTTAATCCAACGATACGCTTCCAAGGTAGGATGTTAAATGATTGTAACATGATCAAAAGATGATAAAATTAAAAGAAACCAAAGCTGGAACCGTGGGCAATAATCCAAAAAGAAGGGCCGTGAGTTTAAAAAAAAAGTGTGTGTATGCTGGTTGGGGTTCAAGGGTTCGGTGGTTTTGCATGGGGGCAAGGTGACTCGTCCAGTTCTGGGTTAGGGGCAGGGTGGTCTCGGTCTAGGGCTGGGTTGGATCCTAGGGTGGCTAGGGTTCGAGTTCTAGGCTTGGGGAGGAGTCCACCCGAAGTGGGACTCCTCCCATATTCACGGGCAGAAGATGTTGGGGGAAGAAGAGGGGCTCGCAGCTCGGTCTGGGGGCGAGTTAGGTGGTTCATCAGGGTCCAAGGGTCATGGGAATGGGTCGGGCCAGGGGCTGGAGTGGAGTGGTTGGCTGCTGGCTCGACTGGAAGGGGGTTAGCATGAGGGAAGAAGGAATGCGCAGGCTGTTTCCTTGGATATAGGTGCTTCGTGCTTGGGGTTCCAGGGGCTGGGCTGGTCTGGGCATGGTCCAGGGGTGGTCATGGTCGGCTGGGCTTGGGTGTGGCTCGGCTGGAGGTGATCTAGGTTGTCTAGGAGTCTACTAGCGTGAGTTAGAGAAGGGTTCAGATTTTGGGTCACGGTTCCAGGGGGTTTGAGTGAGCCAGGTCTAGGTTCTATGGGCTGGTCTTGGTCAGGAGGGTGCCTGGATGGGTTGGCTAGGGTTTGACTCGAGGTGGCTTGGGCGTGGCTCGAGTATTTTGGGAGATGGCTCGGTGTGTACGATTATGAGTCAATTTAAAAAATTAAAGAACTAAAATTGAATCCATGGGTCCACGGGTGTGGCTCATGACTTGGAAGGGTAGAATAAATACTAAAAATGTTATGTTTTAAATTTGGGATCAAAATAATGAGTTTTGGAATTATTCGGGATTTAATCGCCTCACAAAACGCTAATTAAAGAATTAATTTAAAAACATAGTTTTATGCTTTATAAAATTATGAAAAATTATATTTAAGCTTAAATAATTATTTAAAATAATCCCATGTCATTAAATGTGAGAAAAAGATAAATTTGATAATTTTTACGTACAGGGGCAAAACTAATCTTTTTACACTTAAGAAAATACAAAAATGCTTGGCAGCGTCACGAAGTATCATAATGCTTGTAAAATGATATTTTATGATTTATTATGATGATTTTGATGATAATATGTATTTTTACGATTTATGGTAAAGCTGTGCAATTTATATTGTTTAAAATGCTATTTTTGGAAAGCTGTCTTATTTTATGATTTTTAAAGAAAATAAAAAATATTTTGAGAGATGTGAATTGACTGTGATAAAAAGATATGATATATGACTTTGTGGGGATGACGTGAGGGCAAAGGCCCTAGAGGGAACCCATATACGGGCCAAGGCCCTAGAGGGACCCCGTTTACGGGCCAAGGCCCCAAAGGGACCCCGTGTATGGGAAAAGGCTCCAGAGGGGCCCCAACGATCGTATTTTGACGGTGGAGCCTAGTGCACACCCCCATGGACCATGTGGATCTAAGACTATAGTCGACCAAAGGATAAAAGCTAATCACTTTCAAGGATCAAACTTCACCCAAAATGATATACGATTGAAAGCTTATGATTAAAATGATTTTATGATATATGATTAAAGTTATTTTTAAAAGATTTTTTTATGCTCAAAGTTATTTTTAAAATGATTTTACTATTTATGATTTATTTATTCTCAATTGATTTTTAATGGTTTATTTATGTTCACAAGATTATTTTAAATAAAAATATGATTTTTAAACGCAAGTGGAGGTATATGTATTATTTGTTATCCATGTTTAGAACGTGTTGAGTCTTTAGACTCATTAGGTTTGTATGATGCAGGATTTGATGATTTTTGGAGGCGGTGACGATTGAGTCGATCGAGTGCAGCAGCACACACCTTAGGGCCTTTATGTTTCCGCACTAGCTAGATAGATTTATGATTTAAAGATTTATGTTAATGATTTTTATTAGAGATATTTTTATGCTTTAATTTATTTTTAGTGATCTTTTCAAAGGTCGATTTAGGAATTTTGGTTAGCCGATGATTTAGGATTTTATTTTATGCACTTGAGATTTAAATTGTTAAATTATTATGATTCATGATTATGTTAAATTATTTTATTTATTAATTTAGAATTTATGATTTAAGATTAGAAAAAAATATATATCGAGGTCGTTTCAATTAGTGTATTAAGTTCCTACTTAAACCTAATTATCTAAACCCTAACCTTACTTAAATCATATTGGCCGCCCCTCCCCTCCATCAGCAGCCTCCCTCACGTGAAAAACCAGCAGCCAACCTTCAGCAAGCTTCAACCTTCGAGTTTCTTCAAGCAAGCCTCCTTACCCGCTCCTCCGGTGTCTCCCCGACACTTGTTTCTCCTAGTTTTTGTTCATAAATCTTGAAGGCACGCTTGTACCTCATTTCCTCTTCATTCACGCCATAATATTGCTGTCATTTATGTAAAAGCATGAGGATTTTGTTCGGTTATCATGGGGACTCTTTTTACGCAAGTTCTTGTTGTGTTTGTGCATTCTTGTGTTGTGCTTTCATGTTTTCTTGATGTTTATTGAAAGGGGCTGCTATTTTATGATGTAAAGAGGTGTGTGCACGTCTAGGACCAAGGGAAACAGGAGCTGGAGTCACGTCTTGGATGAGTTATAGGGTAACCTAGGTGAAACATATCGGTTAAGGCTCGATCGGTTGAAGGGTTTTGGGAACTAGCGAACGTGAGCACCGTGGGGCTTGCATGGGGATGTGGCCAAAATTCATGTAGTTCTAGTAGGGTCCTAAGGTGGGCTAGGAGGGGCTGGTCTCGACGGTTGTAGGCTAGGATCGAAAATATGGGAAGAGTTGAGCCTAGGTTTTCGATTGAAGAGTTGCATAATTTTTCCATCAACGTTCAGGGTGTGGTCGAGAGATTTAGGGGTCTGGTCTTGAGGGTTTTAAGGATGTTAATGCTTTTATAAGGTGTGGTAAAAGGTTGGGCGAAATTTGGTTAATTTTCGGTCGATTCGGGTTAAAACCGGGACCCCGGTTCAAGTTTTAAAATAAATCGATTAAGTTTTGAAACGGGCTAGAGTTTACGTCTAAGAAACACTTTTAATTATGTTTTGGGATGTTTTAAGGAGTTTGGTAAGCTTCGGGTCGAAAATTTAGAGGTCTAGGGGTAAAACGGTCATTTTGGGTTTCTGGAGGTAAAATGGTCATTTTGCACCTGGGGTGAGTTTTTAGTCTCGGCAAGCGTCATGAGCACAAATTTTTCATGCTTTTAAATGTTTGTGCATCATGAATATGATTTTTTTGAAATTATGAAAATTACGTTGCGAGCTTGATTTTAAGAAAAGTTTATGTATATGCATGTTTTATTAAGTGATGAATATGATGACATGTTTTGAAGGAAGGAAGTTGGTTATGACTAATACAAATATGTTAATACGAACTCGTACATGTTGATATGATGATATGAGCTATGGTTATTATTATATTTTGACAGGTTATGATTATGCATACGAGTTTTTTATGATCATGAATTGTATATTGAATACGGTTTTTTTCACTGCTGCATCATATGTATATGTATTTGATATCACGGTACAGGTGTGTTGAGTCTTTAGACTCACTAGGCGTGTATGATGCGGGTGAGCATTTGGATGAGGAGACTGGAGGTGCCGAACTCTGAGTAGGCAGGGCTGGATGTGTGTGCACGACCCAAGGACCATACTTTTCCGCACATCACGATTTCATGATTTTTGAGTAAACATGATCATTTTATACGTTATTATGTTATGATGTTGATTTTCAGATTTTACTCGTTTAATTTCATTCCTGCATGGTTAAAGGCCGAGTTGGCAAATTTTAAACTATAGTATTCTATTGATCGATTGTTTACGATTATTTTTAAAAGACATATTTTCAGTAAGGTTGCATGCATGCAAAATAGTTAAATATTTATTTTCTAAAAATGAGCTTGTCAAAAAAAAATTAGCAGCATTTTATATTAGTAGACGTCACAGTTGATATCAGAAGTAAGAGTCCTGTATAGGATTGTGCTACCGCCAGCTTTTGCAGTTCAGTCTTCAAGCCTCAAGCCTATAAGTTTTAAATGATTTGCTGTTATCACCTACATATTTATATGAGATACGTTTTACGACGATTTACAGTGCATGTTTAGCTGCTTTGAATTAAGGACTTATTATTTTGAAAAACTATATTAAATTGCATGATGAGTTACATTTAAAATTGGACTGTATTAAGATATCATGCCTCCCAGACGTGATCCTAGTGCAGATCGTCAGGATGAGATTCCTGGAGGCGGCAGAGGCACTCCGCCACCACCCCGCCGCCAGGAGATTCAGCTACCTGAGTACTAGAGGGGATAGCTAGACTTATGGAGCAAGCCCAGCAGGCTCAGCAAGTGCCCCGACCGCAGACTGATGTTTATGAGCAGTTTAGACGGCTCAACCCGAAGGAGTTCGGTGGTACCACTGATCCATTCTTGGCAGAGGGATGGATTCGATCACTGGAGCTTCACTATGAGTATTTTCATATGAGAGATGGAGATCGGGTCAGGTGCGCCATTTATATGCTGAGGGATGATGCATCCCTATGGTGGGAGGGAGCCGCTCATTCATTGGACTTGGCTACTCTCACATGGGACATGTTCAAGGAGATATTCTATGGTGAGTATTTACCAACTGATGTCAGGGGCCGCCTGACGAGGAAGTTCATGAGTCTCCGACAGGGGACTTATCCATGGTGGAGTTTATCCGTAAGTTTGATAGTGGCTGTCATTTTGTGCCCCTTATCGCTAGATATGCCGCTCAAAAGCTGAGGCATTTTATGGACGGACTGAGACCCACCCTACGCCGAGATGTTATGTTGATGAGACCAGTGAGTTATGACGAGGTAACCGCCTGTGCTTTTCAGGTGGAGCAGGCGCTGCGAGACATTGATTTTGAGGTGCAGCGGAAGAGACATAAGACTCAGTCTAGTTCACAGCCGCAAAAGAAGCAGTTTACATGGCCACCAAGGCAGCAGGGGCAGTTGGATCCCCAGGGACAGTTTCAGAGGCCTGGACAGCAGAAGCCACCTCAGGCACCCGAGGCTCCTAAGCCGGCGGGGGGACAGGTGTGCAAGCAATGCAACGGATTTCACTATGGCAAATTCATGTGGGGCAGCTTCAGATGCTTTGTGAGCAAACAGGAGGGGCACAAGGCGGCAGATTTCCCTCAGAACAAGGGCCCCTACTACTGGCAGGGAATACGTGATGCATGCCGAGGAGGCAGAGGCGGAGCCAGATTCCACCTTGATCACCGGCAAATTTTACACTTAAGTTTTATGTGTTTACAGTTTTGAGTGCATTAAGTGATCTTTTTATTATTGGAATTAATTGCTGAAATTACAAACATAGAAGGATTAGGGTGCATGTTCTATTTAGTTGACTTTAAGGATTTAATTGTAGGATCTGAAAATTTTGAGGACTTAATTGAAAAATTGAGATTTTTTGGGGTTTAATTCTCATATTTCGAGAATTTTACGATTTTTGAAGTTATACTTCGAAAATATTGACGAGTAGAACCGAATATTTCGAAAATTTTATAGGGGTCAAAGTGTAATTTTCGAAACTTCTGGGGCTAAAATGGAAATTCGGATTGTTGAGATTTATATTTGAAATTTTTGTGGGATACTTGGGATAATTGCTGGTAAGAAATTTCTCAAGTTTCAACGCTGATCAGATTTGATGGTATGTTTTGTCGCAGGAAGGATATATGTTTCAGGTGTAGCCACACATGCATTGCTAGATTCAGGAGCTACACATTCGTTTATATCTGAATATTTCGTCAAGCGACTAGGAATTATACTAGTGGCGATGGATTCAGGGTTCAAAGTATCGATTCCATCCAGGGATCAGATGTTCACTTCTCAGATAGTGAAGGTATTGGAGATTCAGTTACAGAAATATACGGTGCAGTGCTACCGTTGCAGGAGTTCGACGTTATACTGGGTATGGACTAGCTTTCATTGAATTGAGCTGTCATAGACTTTCGACAAAGATCAGTATATGTCCGATCGACCAGCGGTAAGCCGTTTATATTTGAGACAGCCAGAAGCCAGCAGTTGCGGCAAGTCATTTCCTGCATGTGTGCGAGGAAACTTATGAAGAGAGGCTGCCAGGCGTTTTTGGCCAGCATCGTGTCAGTATCTAGGCCAGTCGATCAGAGGCTAGAGGACGTCGATATGGTCAGAGAGTTCTCCAGTGTTTTCCCTGACGACGTTTCAGGCTTTCCACCTAGACAGGGAGGTGGACTTTTCTATTGAGCTCATGCCAGGTACAGTGCCGATTTCTAAGACACCCTACCGTCTAGCACCTGTCGAGATGAAAAAACTGAAAGATCAGATACAAGATTTGCTAGATAAGGGATTTATTCGCCCTAGATTTTTTCCATGGGGAGCTCCTGTAACGTCCCGAAAATCGGAAAGTCCACGTGAACCACATGCATGCAAATTATTAAAATTTTTTGGTATTTTATTAAATTCTTTTAAAGCATAAAATGTATGTTTATTTTATTAAATTGTGTTTAATTATTTTTATGCATTTTATTCATTATAATTGCATGATAGGATTTAATTCATGAAATTTTAAAAGTTCATGCACTATGATTTTTAAGTTTCATTTCGCACACGAACGAGGAGCGCAGACTGGGAAATTTTCAAGAAAATTATTTTACATGATTAATTTTTATTCATTAATATAAGATGTTTTAAAGGTATTTTTCAAGAATTGAGATTTATTGGGTATTTTTACCTGTAAGATTTTTATTTTTAACGGTACGAAAAATTTATCGAATCGGGAGATTTTTTGAGGGTTCGGCTAATATTTTAGAGGCCCGAAATTCGTACTTGAAAATTTGCGGAATAATTTAAAACTTTTATTTAAAAGTAATTAACTTGTCTCAATTATAAAATAAACTGAATAAAAGTTTTAATGTTCAATGTAACAGCGAAATAAACGTTTAAATGTCAAAATAGCAGCGGAAGTAAATATCTATTTCAAAACAACAACTTAAAATAATTCATCATAATAATAAATAAACTGATAAATGTGGTCCTCGGGTTTCTACTACTGCCGACTCAAGATGGCTCACTGGTCCCCGCCCTCAGTCCCGACCTCATCAGTACCTACAACAATCATGTCTAGTGAGTCTAAAGACTCAACATGCATATATCGTAGATAACAAGTAAATATATCATAAAGTTTCATGCCATGTAAAAATATCATATCGTAAAGTGTGACGTGGAAATCGTGCCATGAATAATTATAAATACGTGCATAACTGAACTGAAAATCGTAAGTGAAATTTTTGCTCGATAGAGCCCTGTCATGAAATAGCATATAATAATTTTCTGTTGAGAATATGTTCTACGCAAGTGGCCCATAAAATGAACTGAATCGTCTGATCAGACTAAACCATAGTATACTGGGCGATAGAGGTCATCACAGCCCTTGGATTGGATATCCGCACCAATACATGAAAATGAACAAGTCAGTGACCACCGGGTGAAGTAATAATCCCATGATAAGCTGCAATCCCATGATAGTGAAGTGGCCACAAGCAATATCACATATATCTCAAAAATGAACATTTTAAATTTTTATGCACGTAATATAATTAAATATCTTGTATTATTTTACCGAATGGGTTGTATCGTTCCCAGGCTCACTGCAACCTAAATCTAACATGAGGAACATGCAAATAACTTAACTTGACCGAACTTCGTAATTGAATCCAAAAACGAGACACTTACGCCCTACTAACTTAGTATTCAACCATGACTTCTTACCAACCCGAACAATCATTTATTCATGATTAAAATACACTTAAAATGATGAAATAATGCTCCTAAAATTTCATTACTTCGAAATTTGCTGAATGAAGGCCAAAAACATGAAACGCTCTTTCGAGTGTCACTTTGGCACATTGCACCGTAAATTCTCGTACGACCTTTAAACTTAACCGAATCACTAACGGCCAAAAAACGTGGCCTTCCTAACTTGATGAGGCACTGTCCAGTCCAAGGCCATAGGCTAAAATCCAACCAAGAACTCAAACGAGCCTCTGAACCGAAGCACCACCTTGCTGTCCAAAATTACAGCAGCAGCGCTTGTGCTTGCATGCTTCGTTTTTGCGACTAATGGCCTATTGGGGCTTGAACCACCGACCAGAGTCTCTTACCAACATTCTAAGGTATGGTTTGAACCATGGATAAGGGCCCTAGTCCAGCCACAATCCAAACCACACCAGCAACAACTCGAAACTCTCACCCGAGAACGCATATGCACGCGTTGGGTGTTGCAATTGTTCTTGCTGTCATGGACCATTCCAGTGGCCATTTGATTGACCATGGCATGATAGAGACATGAAGAGGTATGGTATGAACCATGGCTAAGGGCTAGAAGCCAACCAAGATCCACACCCAACCACAAAACCAAACACACACTTACACAGCCGAAGATAAAAACGAAGGGGCTGCTCTTGTTTTGTTTTTAAAAGAACTGATCCAACCATGGACCAAGCCCTGAAAGGCCGACTTGGTCTCGTATTAGACATAACAAGGAGATGTTCTAACCATGGCTATAGCCCCTAGGGCAGCCAAGATTAGAATCATCCCCCTTGACAGCAAAAACCGAAAGTTGAGACTCAATATGACACTAGGGAGGAGCTGCTGTCATTTCTCAATATCAGCGTGCATGGGGCTTGAACTAATGGACCAACGTGATCCCGACACACCCTAGTACGTGCCTAGGTGCAACCTTGGGAGCCTAGGATCGAGCCAGACCCTGCAACAACAGAAACAAGCCAAACCGTGAAAGCACAAGGGGAACGAAAAATTTTGCACACAGATTTTCGAAAATACTGTCATGAAGTTTCGATTTTTGGCTATCAAACCATGATCATGTAATGTTTAAAAAAAATCATATTATGACTTGATTGAAGAGTGAAAGAGAATATAAACATGCCTTGGTTTGTTTTGAAAGAAAAACAAACGAAACGACGACGCGGCGCGGAGGAGACGGAGTATTCTTCTTTTCTCACTTTTCCCTCTTATTTTACTCCTAGCCTCTAACGATTTTTACTGGAGTTTTGCTCTGAACTTTTCGGTGAAATGGAGAGGGAAAAATGGTTAAGAGAAATGAAGGAAAGTCTATTAATTAAATGGGAGAGTTGAGAGGAAAAAGAATCTTGCTATCCTAGTTGTTTGAGAGATAAGGAAAACAATAATGATATGATTTGATTTCAAGAGATTTGAGGTTGATATTCTAGGGTGAGGGCCGATTTTCAGCTTGCAAAATAAGGGAGAATATTGCTTAATTAATAATTTTAGTTGATTAAAAAGGTGAGGAATTACTATGTCAAGAAAAGGATTAAGGAATGATATAAAATAGTGAGTTGACAATATTTTTTTAAATCTCCTAATGGAGATTGCCGATTTTGCTATTAAAATTTGGTAGGAATATTGTTTAAATCATTAATTAGTGAGGGTAAAAACTGAAGGGATTATCTACCATGAAATGGATAAGGAAAAGAATCAAAGAAATGAGTTGTAAATAAAAAAAAACTAAATCTTTTTAAAAATCAGGTGGCCGAAAATTGCAAATAAAATGGAGGGAATAATATTTCTTAAATCTTGTATTTTAATTCTTTAGAGTTTTATCTATCTATTAAATAGTTTAGTGAATTAATAAATTAATTAAGGAATAACATTATCTTGCATGCATGGCTAAATCTTTAAATTAAATTACTAACTTGTTAAATTGAAATTTTTTAATTAAAATAAGTCTAGATTAACTTATCTCAATTGGTCACATATTTTAATTTAGGCTTTTAAATTAATTATTGAACCTAAAAGAATTTATTTACTACTTATCTTCTAATTAATTAATTAAATTCTTAAACTTTCCTTAAACATTCTTTTACATTAAATTAACTTATTATTTATCTTAAATAAATTCTAGGAATGTTTTCTAAATATTAAATTTTATCTTAATACCCCAACTCCAGTCCGGCCTCACTTATTTAACTGAAAAGGTAACAATTAAACTGCTGCTTAAAATAATTAATTTTAAAGAAAAGAATTTAAATTCTCATGCAATAAAATCATTTTAATTTAAATACTAGAAATTATGCATGGCTTATACGTAGTCTGATTTACCGGTTCTACAACTCTCCCCCCTTAAAAGAAATTTCATCATCGAAATTAAAACTTACCGAATAACTCGGGGTAACGACTCCTCATTTCTGGCTCAGACTCCCACGTAGCTTCCTCCTCTGAATGATTAAGCCACTTGACTTTCACTCGCTTAACCAGCTTGTTACGAAGCTTCTTCTCCTGTCTGTCTAAGATTTGCACGGTTCTCTCCTCATAAGACAGGTTCGGAGTGAGCTGCAACGGTTCAAAATTCAGGACAGGCGAAGGATTTGCCATGTACTTCCTCAGCATAAAGACGTGGAACACATTGTGTACTCCGGCCAGATTCGGCGGAAGAGCAACACGATATGCTAACGTCCCAACTCTGTCGAGGATCTCAAATGGTCCAATGAATCTCGGACTGAGCTTCCCTTTCTTCCCAAATCGCATGACACCTTTCATCGGTGCCACTTTCACAAAAACATGGTCGCCAACGGCAAACTCTAGCTCTCTCCTTCTCTGATCCGCATAACTCTTCTGTCGACTCTGAGCAGTCCTCATCCTATCACGGATCTTGACTACTACATCGGCAGCCTGTTGAATAATCTCCGGACCTAATTCTGCTCTTTCCCCTACTTCATCCCAATGAATAGGAGATCTACACTTACGACCATACACTGCTTCATACGGAGCCATACCTATAGACGACTGAAAGCTGTTGTTACCAATGACAAATTCAACTCCCAGCTCCCAGATAAATCCATAACACAAGCATGGAGAAGGTCCTCCAAAATCTGAATAACCCGCTCTGATTGCCCATCTGTCTGATGGTGGAAAGCTGTGCTAAATAACAACTTCGTCCCCATAGTCGAATGCAAACTCTTCCAAAATGAGGAAGTGAATCTGGGGTCTCTGTCAGATACGATAGAAACTGGAATACCATGAAGTCGGACTATCTCCCGGATATACAACTCTGCATACTGAATCATGGTGAAAGTCGTCTTAATAGGCAAGAAGTGCGCTGATTTGGTAAGACGATCAACAATCACCCAGATAGCATTTGATCCTCTGACTGACTTCGGCAAACCGGTCACGAAGTCCATGGTAACATTCTCCCACTTCCACTCGGGAATAGGAAGATGCTTGAGCAAGCCTACTGGTCTCTGTGCTCTGCTTTCACTAGCTGGCACGTCAGACACTCGGATACAAAACGCCTGATATCCTTCTTCATTCCGGGCCACCATTACAACAACTGCAGATCTTTGTACATCTTCGAACTCCCAGGGTGAATAGAGTACGGTGACATGTGGGCCTCTGATAAAATATCTGATCGAATAGAATCACTGCTAGGAGCCCAAATTCTGTCTCGATATCTCACAATACCGTCGCTAACTGTATACAACACACTGCCCTTGGCCTCATCTCTCTGCTTCCACTTTTCCAACTGTTCATCTACTGACTGCTCACTGCGAATACGGTCTAGAAGAGAAGACTGAATCGTCAAAATAGATAGACGGGGAACTCTACCTCGAGGATAAGTCTCTAGATCAAACCTCTGTATCTCAGACTGAAGAGGCCTCAAAATCGTCAAATGAGCCATCACTGCGACTTTCCTGCTCAATGCATCCGCAACTACATTAGCTTTTGCCCGGGTGGTAGCTAATGTCACAGTCGTAGTCCTTCACTAGCTCCAACCAACGCCTCTGATGCATATTCAGCTCTTTCTGCGTAAAGAAGTACTTGAGGCTCTTATGGTCGGTAAAGATCTGGCACTTCTCCCCATACAAATAATGCCTCCAAATCTTCAAGCCAAATACCACAGCTGCTAACTCTAGATCATGGGTAGGGTAGTTCTTCTCATGGATTTTCAACTGTCGAGAAGCATACGCTATCACCTTCCCATGTTGCATCAACACTGCGCCTAGACCGAGCTTCGAAGCAACGGTATACAGAACGAACTCGCCGGGCCCTGACGGCATGGTCAAAACTGGTGCTGAGATAAGAGCTTGCTTCAAAGTATAGAATATCTTCTGACACTCATCACTCCACACAAATTTAACATTCTTCTTGGTCAATGATGTGAGTGGAACGGCGATAAAGGAGAATCCCTGAATGAACTTCCGATAATATCCTGCTAGCCCAAGAAAACTGCGGATCTCTGATGCATTCTGCGGCACAACCCTATCTTGACTGCTGCAACTTTCGCTGGGTCTACCTCAATACCGCTGCTAGAAACAATGTGGCCTAAGAATGCCACATTCTCTAACCAGAATTCGCATTTACTGAACTTTGCGAATAACTTATGCTTCTGCAAGGTCTGCAACACTGTGGCCAGATGTCTGCTGTGATCCTCCTGATTCTTAGAGTAGACGAGAATGTCGTCTATGAATACTATCACAAACTGATCAAGATACGGCTGAAATACGCGATTCATGAGATCCATGAAGATCGCTGGCGCACGTCAAACCGAACGGCATCACAAGGAACTCGTAGTGGCCATAACGAGTCCTGAAAGCAGTCTTGAAAACATTAGTATCTTTCACCCTCAACTGGTGATAACCGGAACACAGATCAATCTTGGAGAATACCGAAGCTCCCTGCAACTGATCAAATAAATCCTCAATTCGCGGAAGTGGGTATTTATTCTTCACTGTAACCCTGTTCAACTCCCGGTAATCAATACAGAGCCTCATAGAACCATCCTTCTTCTTCACAAATAAGACTGACGCGCCCCATGGATAAAAACTCGGGCGGATGAAATCCTTGTCAAGAATTTCCTGAATCTGCTTCTTAAGTTCTGCCATCTCTGTCGGCGCTGGTTGGTATGGTGCTTTTGAGATCGGAACCATACCTGACATAAGCTCAATAGAAAACTCCACTTCTCGCTCGGGTGGCATACCAGAGACGTCTTCGGGAAAAACGTCTAGAAAATCTCTAACAATAGGGACATCTGAGGCTGACTGACTGGGTGCCTCGGGGACAGATATAAAGATTGCTAAAAACGCCCGACATCCTCTATGCATGAGCTTCCTAGCCTGGACACAAGGTATAATGTGCTGTAAAGGAAAGTACATGTCTGGTTCGAATAGGAACTGCTCCATCCCAGGCGGTCGGACTAGAACAGATCTCCGCTGGAAGTCTATCAACACTATGTTCCGTAATAGCCAGTCCATCCCCAGTATGATGTCAAACTCTGGCATCGGCAACACGATCAGATCCGCATAAACAAGGACTTAATCTAGCCCTCGGCAATCATGGGATCGGTCGTCCCTGAAAACTCCTTCGGCCGCATCTTCATAAACCTCTCATAAGTAGCCTCGGGCCCTGTCGGCCTGGCTGCCACAACATTGTTCCCCGCAAAATGCGTGAAGAACTGAGTCATCCCAGCTAGCATTTGGGCATTCATGTCAGGTGGAGGGGGTCGAGGTCCGTTCCTCTCTTGCCTCTGATCCTCCCTGTCCACCTGGCGAGGCTCATCATCTCTCGTACGCTCAAGAATGCGTCTAGGAGGCATACTGTTCCATACATATAACCCATACGTAACTAACATGCATAATTTCTATTATTTCTTTAAAATTAAATAAATACTGCATAATCATAATCTGAACGTAAAATATTTCATGAAAACATGCTGTTAAAATATTTCATGCTGTAAACGAAATGCGTAAAAGTAAAACTTACAGACCGAAGACGTGACTTCGTGAGCTTCTCATGGTCAGTAGTAGTACAACCCTTTACAAGAACATAGGCTCTAGGTACCAGCTGTAGAGTCCCGAAATTCGTACTTGAAAATTTGCGGAATAATTTAAAATTTTTCTTTAAAAGTAATTAACTTGTCTCAATTATAAAATAAACTGAATAAAAGTTTTATTGTTTAATGTAACAGCGAAATAAACGTTTAAATGTCAAAATAGCAGCGGAAGTAAATATCTGTTTCAAAACAACAACTTAAAATAATTCATTATAAAAAAATGAGTTTGCATAAAATAATAAATAAACTGATAAATGTGGTCCTCGGGTTCCTACTACTGCCAACCCAAGATGGCTCACTATTCCCCGCCCTCGGTCCTGACCTCATCAGTACCTACAACAATCATGTCTAGTGAGTCTAAAGACTCAGCATGCATATATCGTAGATAACAAGTAAATATATCATAAAGTTTCATGCCATGTAAAAATATCATATCGTAAAGTGTGATGTGGAAATCATGCCATGAATAATTATAAATACGTGCATAACTGAACTTAAAATCGTAAGTCAAATGTTTGCTCGATAGAGCCCTGTCATGAAATAGCATATAATAATTTTCTGTTGAGAATATGTTCTACGCAAGTGGCCCATAAAATGAACTGAATCGTCTGATCAGACTAAACCACAGTATATTGGGCGGTAGAGATCATCACAGCCCTTGGACTGGATATCCGCACCAATACATGAAAATGAACAAGTCAGTGACCACCGGGTGAAGTAATAATCCCATGATAAGCTGCAATCCCATGATAGTGAAGTGGCCACAAGCAATATCACATACATATATCTCAAAAATGAACATTTTAAATTTTTATGCACGTAATATAATTAAATATCTTGTATTATTTTACCGAATGGGTTGTATCGTTCCCAGGCTCACTGCAACCTAAATCTAACATGAGGAACATGCAAATAACTTAACTTGACCGAACTTCGTAATTGAATCCAAAAACGAGACACTTACGCCCTACTAACTTAGTATTCAACCATGACTTCTTACCAACCCGAACAATCATTTATTCATGATTAAAATACACTTAAAATGATGAAATAATGCTCCTAAAATTTCATTACTTCGAAATTTGCTGAATGAAGGCCAAAAACATGAAACGCTCTTTCGAGTGTCACTTTGGCACATTGCACCGTAAATTCTCGTACGACCTTTAAACTTAACCGAATCACTAACGGCCAAAAAACGTGGCCTTCCTAACTTGATGAGGCACTGTCCAGTCCAAGGCCATAGGCTAAAATCCAACCAAGAACTCAAACGAGCCTCTGAACCGAAGCACCACCTTGCTGTCCAAAATTACAGCAGCAGCGCTTGTGCTTGCATGCTTCGTTTCTGCGACTAATGGCCATTGGGGCTTGAACCACTACCAGAGTCTCTTACCAACATTCTAAGGTATGGTTTGAACCATGGCTAAGGGACCCTAGGCCAGCCACAATCCAAACCACACCAGCAACAACTCAAAACTCACATCCGAGAACGCATATGCACGCGTGGGGTGTTGCAACTTTTCTTGCTGTCATGGACCATTCCATTGGCCCTTTGATTGACCATGGCATGATCTAGACATGAAGAGGTATGGTATGAACCATGGCTAAGGGCCAGAAGCCAACCAAGATCCACACCCAACCACAAAACCGAACACACACTTACACAGCCGAAGATAAAAACGAAGGGGCTGCTCTTGTTTTGTTTTTAAAAGAACTGATGCAACCATGGACCAAGCCCTGAAAGGCCGACTTGATCTCTTCTTAGACATAACAAGGAGATGTTCTAACCATGGCTATAGCCCCTAGGGCAGCCAAGATTAGAATCATCCCCCTTGACAGCAAAAACCGAAAGTTGAGACTCAATATGACACTAGGGAGGAGCTGCTGTCATTTCTCAATATCAGCGTGCATGGGGCTTGAACTAATGGACCAACGTGATCCCGACACACCCTAGTATGTGCCTAGGTGCAACCTTGGGAGCCTAGGATCGAGCCAGACCCTGCAACAACAGAAACAAGACAAACCGTGAAAGCACAAGAGGACCGAAAAATTTTGAACACAGATTTTCGAAAATACTGTCATGAAGTTTCGGTTTTTGGCTATCAAACCATGATCATGTAATGTTTAAAAAAAATCATATTATGACTTGATTGAAGAGTGAAAGAGAATATATACATGCCTTGGTTTGTTTTGAAAGAAAAACAAACGAAACGACGACGCGGCGCGGAGGAGACAGAGTGTTCTTCTTTTCTCACTTTTCTCTCTTATTTTACTCCTAGCCTCTCACGATTTTTACTAGAGTTTTGCTCTGAACTTTTCAGTGAAATGGAGAGGGAAAAATGGTTAAGAGAAATGAAGGAAAGTCTATTAATTAAATGGGAGAGTTGAGAGGAAAAAGAATCTTGCTATCCTAGTTGTTTGAGAGATAAGGAAAACAATAATGATATGATTTGATTTCAAGAGATTTGAGGTTGATATTCTAGGGTGAGGGCCGATTTTTAGCTTGCAAAATAATGAAGAATATTGCTTAATTAATAATTTTAGTTGATTAAAAAGGTGAGGAATTACTATGTCAAGAAAAGGATTAAGGAAGGATATAAAATAGTGAGTTGACAATATTTTTTTAAATCTCCTAATGGAGATGGCCGATTTTGCTATTAAAATTGGGTAGGAATATTGTTTAAATAATTAATTAGTGAGGGTAAAAATTGAAGGGATTATCTACCATGAAATGGATAAGGAAAAGAATCAAAGAAATGAGTTGTAAATAAAAAAAAAAACTAAATCTTTTAAAAATCAGGTGGCCGAAAATTGCAAATAAAATGGAGGGAAGAATATTTCTTAAATCTTGTATTTTAATTCTTTAGAGTTTTATCTATCCATTAAATATTTTAGTGAATTAATAAATTAATTAAGGAATAACATTATCTTGCATGCATGGCTAAATCTTTAAATTAAATTACTAACTTGTTAAATTGAAACTTCTTAATTAAAATAAGTCTAGATTAACTTATCTCAATTGGTCACATATTTTAATTTAGGCTTTTAAATTAATTATTGAACCTAAAAGAATTTATTTACTACTTATCTTCTAATTAATTAATTAAATTCTTAAACATTCCTTAAACATTCTTTTACATTAAATTAACTTATTATTTATCTTAAATAAATTCTAGGAATGTTTTCTAAATATTAAATTTTATCTCAATACCCCAACTCCAGTCCGGCCTCACTTATTTAACTGAAAATGTAACAATTAAACTGCTGCGTAAAATAATTAAATTTAAAGAAAAGAATTTAAATCCTCATGCAATAAAATCATTTTAATTTAAATACTAGAAATTATGCATGGCTTATACGTAGTCTGATTTAAGGGTTTTACAAATATTTTCAAAACACTTTCCAACACGAAATATTTTTTGGAAGGTGTTTGGATTTAATGGGCCTACTTTTAATCTTATTGGGCTTAAAACTTTTTTTATTTTAATTGAGGCCCATTAGTGTGCAATTTAAATAAGCTAAACTACACTTAAACTAAACCTAAACCTACCCTACTCCAATTATTCTATATCAACCGTTATCCCTCTCTCTCCTTCGGCATTTCATGTGGGTTTTCAGCATCTCCATGGATGCAACTCTCGGCCACTTCAATTCTTGCAACAGATAATTCTCCCGGCGCTCGTTCTTCGATCTCCTCGCTTCTATAACATCTAAGGAGTAGAACCCGTAAATCGGACTACGTATAAGCCATACATAATTTCTAGTATTTAAAATAAGATGATTTTTATTGCATGAGGATTTAAATTCTTTTCTTTAAATTTAATTATTTTACGCAGTAGTTTAATTGTTACCTTTTTAGTTAAATAAGTGAGGCCGGACCAGAGTTGGAGTATTGAGATAAAATTTAATATTAAGAAAACATTCCTAGAATTTATTTAAGATAAATAATAAGTTAATTTAATGTGAAAGAATGTTTAAGGAATTTATTTAAATAATTTGAGTTAAGTAGTAAATAAAGTTCAATAATTAATTTCTTAATTCACTAAAATATTTAATGAGTAATTAAAACACTAAAGATTTAAAATAAAATATTTAAGAAATATTTTCCCCTCCATTTTATTCAAATTTTCGGCCATTTCACTTTTAAGGATTTAATTAATTGCCAACTTTCCATTTTGATAATTTTTCCTTAATCCTTTCATGGCATAGATAATCCTCTCATGTTAAATCCTCATTAATTAATATTTAAGCAATATTCCTACCATGTTTATCTAGCCATATTTCATCCCCATTTAATTAAATAAAATCGGCCCTCACCATAAAAGATTTAATTTTATTTGTCAACTCATTTCCCTGATTCCTTTCCTTATCCATCTTCTTGGGAGATAATTCCATCATACTTAATATTCAATAATTAACCATTTAGCTATTTTCCTATCCATTTTTGAATGAAATTATCGGCCACCTCCTTGGAAGATTGAATATTTGTTTAACAACTCACATTTGATTCATTTCCCTAATCTTTTCCTTGGTATGATAATCCATTCCTTTTAATCACCAAAATTATTAAATAAACAATATTTCTACCCTTGTTTTGATAGCAATTTTCGGCCATCAACCCCCAATATCATCAATAAAATCAAATAATATCACCATCATTTCCTTATCTCACAAATTCAAAAGAAGCAAGATATGATCTTTCCATTCTATCCCACTTTATTTGTAGACTTTCCCTCATTTCCCTAACCATTTTCTCCCCACCATTCCCACCAAAATCTGAGAGCATTTTCAGAGGAAAAATCGTGAGGTGCTTGAGGGGAAAACAAAAGAGAAAACGAGAAAGCGAAGCACTCCGCCTCCTCCGCGCCGCGTCGTCGTAATCGTTTGTTTTATTTTCAAAACAAATTTCCAGGCATGTTTATATTTCCCTTTACTCTTCAATCAACCTATATTAATATTTTAAACCATCATACTCATGATTTATTTAAGCAAGAACCGAAATTTCATGACAGCAACTTTCGAAAATGTACAGATTTATTTCGGCCCCTCTTGTTCTTTCACGGTTTGGCTTGTTTCTGTTGTTGCAGCGTTCGGCTCGGGTCCAGTCTCCCAAGACTACACCTAGGCACGTACTAGGGTGTGTCAAGATCACGTTGGTCCATTAGTTCAAGCCCCATGCATGCTAGATTTGAGAAAATGACAGCAACTCCTCCCTAGTGTCACTTTTTGCATTTCGGTTTTTCTATTTTGCTGTCAAAGGAGAAGGTTTCTGATCTTGGCTGCCCTAGGGGCTATAGCCATGATTACAACCCCTCCTTGGCAGGTATAAGACGAGACCAAGTCGGCCTTTCAAGGCTTAGTCCATGGCTACATCGGTTTTTCAAACAAAACAAGACAAGCCCCCCTTCGATCCCCTCATTGTTGCATGTATATGTTTCGAATTTCAGAGGTGGTGTGGATCTTGGTTGGCTTTTTAGCCCTTAGCCATGGTTCATACCATACCTCTTGATGTCTATGTCATGCCATGGTCAATCAAATGGCCACTGGAATGGTCCGTGACAGCAAGAACGAGGAAGGCACCAGCACGCACAGATTTGGCTCTCGGGTGGAACGTGTGGCTGGTTTCGGTTGTTACTTGGATTGTGGCTGGACTAAGGCCCTTAGCCATGGTCCAAGCCACACCTTAGGATGTTGGTAAGAGGCTCTGGTCAGTGGTTCAAGCCCTAATGGCCATTAGCCTTGCAAACAACGCAAAGGAACGCAAGCGCTGCCATTGTATTTTTGTGACAGCAAGTTGTGCTTCGATTCAGAGGCTCGTTTGAGTTCTTGGTTGGCATTTAGCCTATGGCCTCGTAGTAGACAATGCCTCATTGAGTTAGGAAGGTCATGTTTTTGGTCGTTTGTGATTTGGTCAAGTTTAGAGGTCGTACGAGAAATTTCGGTGCAATGTGCCAAAGTGACTCTCGAAAGAGCGTTTCATGTTTTGGCCTCCATTCACCAAAATTTCTAGGTACTGAAATTTTAGAAGCATTATTTCATCATTTTAGGTGTATTTTAATCATGACTAAATGATGGTTCGGTGTTGGTTCGGGTTGGCACGGAGTCATGATTAAATACTAAGTCATTGGGCGAAATTGTCTCGTTTTTGGATTCAATTACAAGTTTTGGTCAAGTTAAATCATTTGCCTATTTTTCATGACAAAATTAGGTCGCAGCGAGCCTGGGAACGATCCAACCCATTCGGTAAAATAATACAGGAATCATAATCATATTACGTGCATAAAAATATAAAAAAAATTCATTTTTGAGATTTATGCGATATTTTGCTTGTGGCCACTTCATTATCATGAGATTATTACTTCACCCGGTGGTCACTGATCGGTTCATGTTCATTTATTGGTACGGATATCCAGTCCAAGGGCTGTGATGATCTCTACCGCCCAGTATACTGTGGTTTAGTCTGATAAGGCGATCTAGTTCAGTTCAGTTCAAGGGCCACTAGCGTAGAACATAATCTCAACAGAAAAATTAATGACATGTTATTTTATGACAGGGCTCGATTGAGAAAACATTTCACTTATGATTTTCAGTTCAGTTATGCACGTATTATATTACTCATGACATATTTTACGTTACGCTAGACTCATGATATTTTTACCATGCATGCAATTTTATTATTATTACTTGTTATTTATGATATATGCATGCTGAGTCTTTAGACTCACTAGACTTGATTGTTGTAGGTACTGATGAGGTTGGAGCCGAGGGCGGGGACCAGTGAGCCATCTTGGGTCGGCAGTAGTAGGAACCCGAGGACCTCATTTTCAGCATTTACTATCTTATTTCAAACTCAGTTTTTATCTGTTGTTGAATTATTTTAAATTATTATTTTGCAAACAATAATACTTCCGCTGTGCTATTTTGAACATTAAACTCTATTTATCAGTTTATTTTACGAATGAGGCATATTACTTATTTTAAAAGAAAATTTTAAATTTTTTTCTGCAAATTTTCAAGTACGAATTTCGGGCCTCTACAGCTGGTATCAGAGCCGACCTCTCTTAGTATGGTGTGGTTCGGGGACGAACCAAGCGGAAGCTGGTGGGCATGTGAGGCCCGGGGCCGAAGAGGGCGGTGGGTGATCGCTGGTGCCATCAGTTGCACGGACAATGAGCAGCTCCTGGCAGGCTTCTAGGTGGATGGAACATGAATGAACCGACCCACATGGGTATGAGAGGGATTCCGAGACTGTTCGATGTAATGGACTGTACAGTTAAAGAGGGCTTAAAAGATTTGATTTGTACGACTCATATCACGAAGGTGCATCTTCTTTTCGGTAGCTCATCACATAAAAACTCCAAAGTTAAGCGTGCTTGACTTGGGGCAATTCTGGGATGGGTGACCTCCTGGGAAGTCTCCTAGGGTGCGTGTGAGTGAGGGACATAAGCACGTTGGAAAGACTAGTCTTGGTACAGTGAGGACAGTCGTCGAATCTGGGCCTTATATAAGGCATGCATTGTACCTTTGATTTTGCATCACATATGCTGTATAGATGCTGTTAAATGTTGCATCGTGTGTTAAAATCTCGGTCCAGCCTTGTACATGAAGAATCTTTGGTTTTTACATATGTTCTTGCATCTTTTGATCAACTACTCACGTCTTTGCCATTTTTGTGCAAGGGGCTGAGTGATGTTAGAGGGTTGTGCAGGCTGTGTTTAATGATGTGTAGGTTCTGGAGATTCGGGTTGCCAAGCTCGAGGGAAATTCAGTTCGGTCAATGTATGTGAGGGTGCGTGAGGTCAAGATCGAGAGATTTGGTTTGTCGACGGTGCGAGGGTTGAACCAAGACTTGTACCAGGCCCTGCTGGGTCTAAGACACGGTTTAGAGAGGCTTGACCGCTGCTGGAACCGTCCTGAAGGCCGTTTGATCGAGTGCAAGTGCGAGGGGCTAGGACTCGGATGATGGGTTGTGTTGTTTCTAGGCTTTCAGCAGGTTGCAGCCTGCATGTAGCTGGGACCGTGAGTCTAGTGGGTCCAGCAAGGTCCAAGGGTGGTCTAGGTAAGGTAGAGTCGAGGCTTGAATCGTCGGTGGTGAGCTAGGACGTGACCTTGGAGGTTAGTGCACAAGGGTGATTTAAGTGGGTAGGACCGAGAGATTCATTCAAATGCTGAACCATCAGCCATGGATATAAGGGTCTGAAATTAATATTTTAGGACCATTATAGTGTTTTTAAGATATGACAAAAAGTTGGGAAAAATTCGGTTAAGTTTCGAGTCGATTTGGGTTCAAACCGGGACCCCGGTCTAAGTTTTAAAACGAATCAGTTATGTTTTGAATTTGACTCAAGTTTACGTCTAGGGATACTTTTAAATATTTTTTGGTACATTTTTAAAAGTTTGGTAAACTTCGGATCAAAATAATGAATTTTGGATTATTCGGGATTTAATCGCCGCACGAAAGGTTAATTAAAGAATTAATTGAAAATGCTTAGATTTAAGCTTAAAAAAATTATATTTAAGCTCAAATAATTATTAGAAGTCTAAGTTTTTAATTTGGGAATTTTATGCTAATGTTTGGTTTAATTCGGGATTAAAAGGCATTAATATGTTATACTCAAAGATTAATTTAAAAGTTATCGATTTAAGGCAAATAAAAATATGAGAAAATTAATGTAGGCTTAAATAATTATTATGGACATATTAGAGTCAATGGAATTAAGAAAATGTAAAAAAAAACGTGAAATTTTAAGTCTAGAGGCAAAATGATCATTTTGCACCTGGGGTGAGATTTTGGTCATGGTAGCGCCCTGAGCACAAATTTATGATATTTTGAATGCTTATGCATCATGATCACGATTGTAAGATTTTATGAAGATATACGTCGTATGCTTGAATTTAAGAAAAATTGCATTGGTGCATGATTTTTATAAGTGATGAAAATGATAATGTTTTGAATGATGAGAATTAGTTGTGGCTATCGAAGTATATGTAAATATTTAAGATGTATATGTAAATACTGATGATGATGCCTAGGCACAGTGGATGGGTGATCCTGTCACTGATGTCAGACAGCCGCCGGGTACCGCGGTTCTATGTATGATGGATCCATCGTAAATGATGAATGATGTACGATAGTCACCTCTAATGAACTGAATTCACCAATGATAAATGATGAATGATGAATGATGAATGATGAATGATGAATGATGAACGATGATTAACGATGAACTGGTTTGACACGTCACGATTTCATATGACACGTTTATATTATGTTTTTAAAGTTCATGAAAGATATGTTGAGTATGATATTTTTAACTGCTGTGTCCCATGTATATGTACTTTTTATTAACGGTGCAGGTATGTTGAGTCTACTAATAAGTTAATTTAAGTTAAAAGAAGGTTTAAGGAATTATTTAAGTAACTTGAGGTAAGTAGGAAATAAGTTCATTTAAGTTCCATAATTAATGTGTTAATTCACTAAATTATTTAAAGGATAGGTAAGACTCTAAATGTTTAAGATACACTAACTAAACAATATTTCCCCTCCATTTATTAGATTAATTTCGGTCACCCCTTAAGTGAGATAACATTTCTTTGACAACTCACAACCTTTGACCCTTTCCTTGTTATTTCTTAGCATGATAATCCTTTTATTTATTAACCACCATTAATTAATAATAGATCATTATCCTAGCCTTGAGATGACATGAAGAATCGGTCATACCCCAACTATCCCTCCAACAATCATTTTGATATCAAACCATTTCAAATTCAAAAGAGAGAAAGACTTGGTCTTGCCATCCCTTTCATATTGCAACTCCCTCCATCTCTCCTAACCATCATTCCCCCTCCTCACCACCGAAATTCAAAGGAAAAACAAGAGAGAAATTGTGAGGTAGCCATAGAAAATAGGAGAGAAAAATCGAGTAGAAGCAAGAACAAGAAGATCACTCCGCCTCCTCCGCGCCGCGTCGTTGTTTCGTTCGTTTTTCTTTCAAAATGAACCAAGGCATGTGTATATTCCCCTTGCTCTTCAATCAAGTCATATTAACATTTTTAAATATTATATGATCATCATTTCCATGGCATAACCGAATTTGGATACAAATTTTCAAAGAAAAATCTGCACAGAATTTTTGTTCCCCTCTTGTGCTTCACGGGTTGCATTGTTTCAATGGTTTCAGGGTATGGTTCGATTCCAGGCTTCCAAGGCTGCTCCTAGGCATGTACTAGGACATGTTAGGAACACGTTTGTCCATTGGTTCGAGTCCTATGCAAGCCGAAATCCAGAGATGACAGCAACACCCCCTTAAGTGTCATATTGTGTTCGATTTTTTTTTAGTTGCTGTCCAAAGAGGAGAGTTGCTGATCTTGGCTGCCTTAGGGGCCTATAGACATGGTTAGAACACCTCGCTATCATGTCTAAGACGTGACCAAGTCGCCCATTTGAGGCTTGGTCCATGGTGAATCGGTTTTCAAATCATAAGAAACAAGAACAGCCCATGGCCCCTTCCCCTTATTGCATGTGTTGTTCAGTTTTTAGGGAGTGGTGTGGCTCTTGGTTGGCCTCTGGCCCTTAGCCACGGTTCATACCATACCCCTTGATGTCTAGTTCGTGCCATGGTCAATCAAATGACCACTGGAATGATCCATGACAGAAAAACGATAGCATTACCCCACGCATGCAGCTTGTTGCTCTCGGCTGGGAGTATGGTCGCTTTTCTGGTGTGGTTCGAATTGTGGCTGGCCTAGGGCCCTTAGCCATGGTCCAAATCATCCCTTAGGATGTTGGTAAGAGGCTCTGGTCGGTGGTGCAAGCCCCAATGGCCGGTAGTCTCGAAAACGATGCAAGGAAACGAAGGCGATGTTGCTGTATTTTGTGGACATCAAGTGGTGCGTCGGTTCAGAGGTGCATTTCGGGTTCTTGGTTAGCTTTTAGCCTATGGCCTTGGAATGGATAGTATCTCATCAAGTTGGGAAGGTTGTGTTTTTGGCCGTTCGTGATTCAAATCATCTTAGAGATCGTACGAGGAATTTCGGTGCGATGTGCCAAATTGACTCTCGAAAGAGCGTTTCATGTTTTGGCCTCCATTCACCAAAAATTTCGGCCCTTACCATTTTAGGAGCATTATTTCATCATTTTTAAGTGTATTTTAATCATGACTAAATGATGGTTCGGTGTTGGTTCGGGTTGGCACGGAGTCATGATTAAATACGAAGTCGTTGGGCGTAATTGTCTCGTTTTTGGATTCAATTACAAAGTTGGGTCAAGAAAATCATTTGCATATTTTTCATGTTAAATTTAGGTCGCAGAGAGCCTGGGAACGATCCAACTCAAGTGGTAAAATAATACAGGATATTTAATTATGCCATTTAATTATATTACGTGCATAAAAATATAAAATATTCATTTTTGAGATTTATGCGATATTGCTTGTGGCCATTTCACTATCATGGGATTATTGCATCACCCGGTCGTCAGTTACCGGTTCAGTTCAGTTCAGTTCCACCCAGTATACTGTGGCATTAGTCTGATCAGACGATTATTACTTCACCTGGTCGTCAGTTACCGGTCAGTTCAGTGCAGGGGTCACTTGCGTAGAACATAATCTCAACAGAAAATTTTTGACATGTTATTTTATGATAGGGCTCGATTGAGCAAACATTTCATTTATGATTTTCAGTCAGTTATGCACGTATTATAATTGCTCATGATAAGTTATTTTCACGTTATGCTTCATGACATGATATTTTATCCCATGCAATTTTATTATATTATTTACTCGTTATTTACAATATATGCATGCTGAGTCTTTAGACTCACTAGACTTGATTGTTGTAGGTACTGATGAGGTCGGGACCGAGGGCGGGGACCAGTGAGCCAGCTTGGGTCGGCAGTAGTGGAACCCGAGGACCTCATTTACGACATTTACCATTTTTATGCTCAAACATTTTTATCAGTTGTTGGATTACTTTAAACTTGTTATTTTGCGAACAATAATTTCTTCCGCTGCTATTTTGAACATTAAACTTTATTTATCAGTTTATTTTGGTGAATGAGGCATTTTAATTATTTTAAAAAGAAAATTTTAAATCTTTCCGCAAATTTTCAAACACGAATTTTCGGGCCATTATATGTATAGGGTTGTGCCACCGTCAGCTTCTGCCGCTCAGTTTTCAAGCCTCAAGTCTGTAAGATTTATGTTTTAAATGTTTTAATTATTTTTTATGCTATCACATGCATGTTTACATGATATATGCTTTGCAGTACATGTTTATGTGTCGTTATGTTTTGAGATTAGATGCTTTAAATTTTGTTTTATGCATGTTACAGCACGAAATAAGAAATTATATGATTTTCATGCATGCTGGCTTTGTGGTGGAATTGGACATGGTTAAGAATTTGTCTATTGGGCGTTAGGAAAAGTAGAAAATGATTTGACTATATTAATTTTTGGTTAGTAGTACTAATGTTTTGCTTGTAGGTCATAAGTTAAATCTGACAATTATGAATGCTTTTGAGACCTATAGATTTTCTAAGAAATTACTAATAGTTCGTGGTTATTAGTATAGTTAATTTTTGAGAATTTCATATAAGCAATAACGATTCGAGGACTACGAAAATCTTTAGGATTATAAATGTACAATTTGAGGATTTTAAGTAGCTATGAAAATATAAGATTGGTTATGAGAATTTATTTAGGATGCATGCTCTACCTAGTTGGATTTAAGGGTTGAATTGCACGAATTGAGAATTTTCAGGACCTAATTGTAATAACCAATAATTTGGGGTCCTAAGTGCAAAAAAATCAAAATTCTAAGGGACTCTTTTCAAATTTTCCGAATTTTTGGGGATTAAATTTTGAGTTCGAAGATTTTAAGGTTTAATGAGGCTAAAATCGAAAATTTTATGGGGACCAAAATGCAAATTTCGAAGAGTTGTAGGGCAAATAATGTAATTTTCGAGGACTTTAATGGCCAAGTTTCCAATCTCGAAATTTTTAAGGATTACATTTGAACTTTTGAGGAACACTTGGGTTAAATCAGTAATTATTCGAGGTTATGTGGATTGATTTTGGGTCTAATAAGCTTAAAATTATTGAACTTTATGTTACGAGAAACCTATAAAATGGAATTAGGAACGCTAAGAACTTATGGGTAATTGTGGAATTTTAGAAATTTAGGACAAATTGGATGATATTGGAGGAAAGTAAAAATTAAGTTTACAATTTTTAAGAAATTTGGGGGAACTAGTTCAGAAGTAAGTGAGAATCGAATGATTTAAGGAATTTTCGATGATTTAGGCTTGAAGGGATATTTAGAACCTTGAAACATCTGAGTTATAGTGTTATAAGGAATGATAATCAAGGACATTGTAAGATAAATCAACATTGGACTTGAAAATTTAAGCATTAGTAAATAATATTGTGGCAAATTGAGAATTTAAAGTGATGACGATTTAAGGTAAAGTTGATCGGTTAGATTAAGTTATAAGAATAAACATTGAGTTAGCAAAATTTTTGGGAACTTAAGTTTGATGTGTTATAAGTTTTAGTCATGATCTTAACAGTTAAGATTATATCTTTGTCGGAATTTAAATTTTTCTAAAAATTGGGCATGCATGATCGACGGTTAGATTACTTGATAGACGCATATAAGAATTGAGGTAGACACCTGATTTTAAGAAATTTTTGAAATCATTGAGAAACTTGAGAATAAGTGAATATATGTGTTGAGATTATGTTATCTAATACTATTTGGGTCGCGTAAGCTTGAATTTTAAGTTTATGAAATATGTGTTTGTACGAAAATTTTGGGTGAAATAAAAACAAAAAAAAAACGAGTTGTGTTCATCATATGTTATCAATGAACGAATATTAAGATTTTTATCGAGTAAGAAATCTAAAATCTTGATATGGGGATTCTAGAATTTATGGGTTATAAGTGAAGTTGATTTATTAGAGTTAGTCCATCATTATCATAGGAGAACTTATTAAGTTTTATACGCTAGTATTAATTAAGCATTAAGGATACGTAAGAATGCGAAATTCGCTTCAATGAGGAAAGTCCAAGGGTTTTAGGTCTCAACTTTATTGTAATTGGAAATGAAATAGTTTAAGCATGTAATTGGTGCTAGAATGATTTTATTATTTAGGTAGAAGATCAGTATTGTATATTTTGGGTTTTATGGATTAACTCTACTCGAACATAAGATTTGCAACAACGTTATATTGGGTTGTACTTCTAAATAGTTAGGTTATGTAAGTTTGGTGCAGTAAGATAAAGATTCGATTCAAGGATCTTAGTCTAATATTATTATGGGGTTGAAATAAGATTTAACTTTTAAGTGTTTTACCCGAGGTAGAAGTCGATTAGAAAATTTAGGTGCTAAGATCTCCTAAGTTGAACTGCATGAATGCCAATACTTGGATTTGAAGCTTTAACATATCTTGAGTTCAATAAATTTAAGAAAGGTTGATGTTAAGATTTCAATATTGGAATATAATAGGTCAATGAACATCTTGGGTATATTTTAAGGAAAGTAAGATGCGATAAGTTGGACTGACATTTCTAATATTGGGAATTGCGAAAAAAGGGTCAAAATTCGAGGACATAGTAGAATAAAACTAAGTCACTATAAATCGTCTTAAGTTGCGATTCAAAAATGAGGATTTTGAAAGGCAAAATAATTGGGATCGAGGGGACATAATGACATCTAAATATTTATTATTTTATCAGAGTAGTGCCGCGGAAGCGTGTACCATTGGGATACTAGAACTAAGTCTAAACTTTCTGATTATCAAGGATAAGCGAATTTCGAGGACGAAATTCAATTTAGGGGGGGGGGGGGGGGGGGGAAGATTGTAACGTCCCGAAAATCGAAAAGTCCACGTGAACCACATGCATGCAAATTATTAAATTTCTTTGGTATTTTATTAAATTCTTTTAAAGCATAAAATGTATGTTTATTTTATTAAATTTGGTTTAATTATTTTTATGCATTTTATGCATTATTATTGCATGATAGGATTTAATTCATGAAATTTAAAAGTTCATACATTATGATTTTTAAGTTTCATTTCGCGCACGAACGAGGAGTGGAGACCGGGAAATTTTCAAGAAAATTTTTTTAATTACATGATTAATTTTATTAATTAATATAAGATGTTTTAAAGGTATTTTTCAATAATTGAGATTTATTGGGTATTTTTACCCACATGATTTTTATTTTTAACGATACGAAAAATTTATCGAATCAGGAGACTTTTTGAGGGTTCGGCTAATATTTTCAAAAACTTTCCAACACTAAATATTTTTCCGAAGTGTGTTTAGGTTTAATGAGCCTACTTTTAATCTTATTGGACTTAAAACCCTTTTTATTTTAATTGAGTCTCATTAGTATACAATTTAATAACCTAAACTACACTTAAACTAAACCTAAACCTACCCTACAACAATTATTCTATATCAACCGACACCCCTCTCTCTCCTTCAGCATTTCATGTGGGTTTTCAGCATCTCAATGGATGCAACTCTCGGCCACTTCAATTCTTGCAACGGATAATTTTCCCCGCGCTCGTTCTTCGATCACCTCGCTTCTATAACATCTAAGGCACTCATTGTACCTTTGTTTTTGCATCACATATGCTGTATTGTCGAGGCCCGAAAATCCTTGCTTGAAAATTTAAGGAAAATTAAAAATTTTTCTTTTAAAATAAATGGAGTGCCTCATCCATAAAATCAACTGATGAATCAAGTTCAATGTTTAAATAAAAAATATATAGCAGCGGAAGAAAATAAAGTTTGCCAAAAATAACAATTCAAAGAATGTCCAACAACTGGTAAAAATGTTTGAGCATAAAATGACATGTGCTGAAGCTGAGGTCCTCGGGTGCCACTACTGCCGACCCAAGCTGGCTCACTGGTCCCCGCCCTCGGCCCTGGCCTCATCAGTACCTACAACAGTCAAGTCTAGTGAGCCTAAAGACTCAGCATGCAAATATCGTAGGTAACGAGAAAATGTAATTTTGCATGGATAAAATATCATGTCATAAGACATACTTAAAATAACTTGTACTGAGCAATTATAATACGTGCATAACTGAACTGAAAGTCATAGTAAATAGAATGTTTGCTCCTTGGAGCCCTGTACTGAAATAACTGATAAAAATTTTCTGTTGAGATTATGGTCTACGCCTGTGGCCCCTGCACTGAACTGAACTGATCGGTAACTGGCTACCGGGGAGTATCAAACTGAACTGAGCTAACCGGTCACTGGCGACCGGGTGGTACCAAACTGAACTGATCGGTCACTGGCGACCGCATATAATAATGCTCCCATAATAGTGAATTGACCACAAGCAATATCGCATAAATCTCAAAAATAAGTATTTTCTATTTTTCATGCACGTAATATAATTAATTGGCATAATGAAAATATCCTGTATATTTTACCAACTGGATTGGATCGTTCCTAGGCTCGCTGCAACCTAAATATGCCATGAAAAATATGCAATAACTTATACTTGACCAAACTATGCAATTAAGTTTGAAAATGCGACAATTACGTCTAACGACTTCGTATTTAATCATGACTCCGAACCAACCCGAACCAACACTGAACCGACGTATAGTCATGATTAAAATACGCTTAAAATTATGAACTAATGCTCCAAAAATGATGAGGGTCGAAATCTAGGTGAAATGGAGGCCAAAACAAGAAACGCTCTTTCGAGAGTCAATTTGGCACATCGCACCGTAAATTCTCGTACGACCTCAAAAATGATCCGAATCATGAACGGTCAAAAACATGACCTTCCTAACTCAATGGGACACTGTTCAGTCCAAATCCATAGGCTAAAAGCCGACCGAGAACTCGAACGAGCCTCCGAACCAACACAGCAACTTGCTGTAAATTTCCCGCAGCTGTACCATCGCGTATCTTGTGTTGTTTTCGAGACTACCGGCCATTGGGGCGTGAACCACCTACCAGAGACTCTTACCAACATCCCAAGGAATGATTTGAACCATGGCTAAGGGCCCTAGGCCAGCCACAATCCTCACCATTCCAGCAACCAACCAAAAGCTCTTACCGAGGGCCCTCATGCGTGCGTGTGTGGTGTTGTGCTTCGCTTGCTGTCTCGACTCGTTCCAGTGGGCATTGATTGACCATGGCACGATCTAGACATCTAGGGGCATGGTATGAACCATGGCTAAGGGACATAGGCCAACCAAGATCCATACCAACCCAACCAAAGCCGAACTAATACATGCTGTCAAAACCGAAGGGGGCCGAGAGGGGAGGGGGCTGTTCTTGTTGTTTTATTAAAAACCGATTCACCATGGACCAAGCCATCAAAAGGGTGACTTAGTAACGTCTTGGACATGCTAGGGAAGTGATCTAACCAAGGCTATAGGCCTTCAGGGCAGCCAAGATCAGATCCTTTCCCTTGGACAACAAAACTGAATTTCTGAAGCTCAATATGACACTCATGGGGGATGTGCTGTCATTGAGGAATTCTATTGTGTATGGGGCTGGAACCAACATTCTATCATGACCCTAACATGTCCTAGTACATGTTCATATGCAGCTTTGAGCCCCTGGAACGAGCCATCCCTGAAATCGAAACAAAACATACCAATCGTGAAGCATGGTAGAACCAAAAATCTGCATGTTATATTTTTCTGAAAATTCTTGGTGTGTTTCGGTTTTTGCATGGAAATGATGATCATGTAATGTAAAAATAATGATAATAGGACTTGATTGAGGTTTGAAAGAATCTAGACATGCCTTGGTTTTCGTTTGAATGAAAAACGAAAGAATACGACGACTCGGCGCGGAGGAGGTGGAGCGTTTTTCTTTCCTACCTTGCTTCTTGCTCGATTTTTCTCTCTCATTTCTAGCTATGAGGGTCACGATTTTCTACTCTGAAATGGCTCTGATTTTCGAGACTAAGGGAGGGGGAATGGTGGTTAAGAGGGTGAGGAGAATGGGTGCAAAATATAGGGAAGAAAATCAAGACCAAGTCTACCTCTCATTCAAATTTTAAATTGGTTTGATCAAGTCTTTTTGGGGGGAGCATGGCTGATATTATCCATGATAATTAGACTAGGATATTGCTTATTAATAAACTAATTAAGGTTGATCAATAATTAAAAAGGTTATCATGCTAAAAAAAATGACAAAGAATTGGTCAAAGGTGAGTTGGCATATCCTTGCTCAATCTATTAAGGGTGGCCAAAAATTCATCTAATAAATGGAAGGAAATATTGTTTAGTTGATAAATTTTAATACCTTAAGAGCCTTACCTATCCCCAATTAATTTAGTGAACTAACCCCTTAATTATAGAATTTAAATGAATTTATTTCCTACTCACCTCAAGTAATTAAATAATTCCTTAAACTTCTTTATTAACTTAAATTAACTTACTTGCTAGCTAAAATAAATTCTGGAAATGATTCTCGAATATTAAATTCTATCTCAAAACTTCAACTCCAGTCCGGCCTCACTGAAATAACTGAAATGGTAACAATCAAACTACTGCATGAAATAATAAAATAATTAACTTTAAATATTCAAGCAGCAAAAATCATTTTAATTTAAATACTAGAATTATGCATGGTTTATACGTAGTCTAAGTTACGGGTTCTACAATCCTTCCCCCCTTAAAAGAAATTTCGTCCTCGAAATTAAAACTCACCGAATAACTCGGGGTAACGATCTCTCATCTCCGACTCAGACTCCCATGTAGCTTCCTCCTCTGAATGGTTGAACCATCTGACTTTGACTCGCTTAACTAGCTTGTTCCGGAGCTTCTTCTCCTGCCTGTCTAGGATCTGCACTGGCCTCTCCTCATAAGATAGGTTCGGAGTAAGCTGCAACGGCTCAAAGTTCAGGACATGCGAAGGGTTCGCCATGTACTTCCTCAGCATGGAGACGTGGAACACATTGTGTACTCCGGCCAGATTCGACGGAAGAGCAACACGATAAGCTAGCGTCCCAACTCTGTCAAGGATCTCAAAGGGTCCAATGAATCTCGAACTGAGCTTCCCTTTCTTGCCAAATCTCATGACACCCTTCATAGGTGCCACTTTCACAAATACATGATCGCCCACTGCAAACTCTAAATCTCTCCTCCGCTGATCGGCATAACTCTTCTGTCGGCTCTGAGCAGTCCTCATCCTATCACGGATCTTGACTACTACATCTGCCGCCTGATGAACAATCTCTGGACCCAACTCTGCTCTCTCTCCTACTTCATCCCAATGAACATGAGATCTGCACTTGCGGCCATAATGAGGAAGTGAATCTGGGATCTCTGTCAGATACGATAGAAACTGGAATACCATGGAGTCGGACTATCTCTCGGATATACAGCTCTGCATACTGAACCATGGTGAAAGTTGTCTTAATAGGCAAGAAGTGCGCTGACTTGGTAAGACGATCTACAATCACCCAGATAGCATTCGATCCTCTGGCTGACCTCGGCAATCCGGTCACAAAGTCCATGGTAACATTCTCCCACTTCCACTCGGCAATAGGGAGAGGCTTGAGCAAACCTGCTGGTCTCTGATGCTCCGCTTTCACTAATTGGCAAGTCAGACACTCGGACACAAATCGTCTGATATCCTTCTTCATCCCTGGCCACCAATACAATAGCTGCAGATCCTTGTACATCTTCGTACTCCCTGGATGAATAGAGTACGGCGACGTATGGGCTTCTGATAAGATATCTGCTCGGATAGAATCACTGCTAGGAACCCATATCCTGTCTCGGTATCTCACAATACCATCACTGACTGAATACAAGACACTGCCCTTGGCTTCATCTCTCTTCCTCCACTGTGCCAATTGCTCATCTGCTGACTGACCACTGCGAATACGGTCCAAAAGGGAAGACTGAATGGTCAAGGTAGATAGACGAGGAACTCTACCTCGAGGATAAGTCTCGAGATCGAACCTCTGTATCTCAAACTGAAGAGGTTTCTGAATCGTCAAATGAGCCATTACTGCGACTTTTCTGCTCAATGCATCCGCAACTACATTAGCTTTACCCGGGTGGTAGCTAATGTCACAATCGTAGTCTTTCACAAGCTCCAACCAACGCCTCTGACGCATGTTCAGCTCCTTCTGCGTAAAGAAATACTTGAGGCTCTCGTGGTCGGTAAAGATCTGGCATTTCTCTCCATACAGATAGTGCCTCCAAATCTTCAAGGCGAAAACTACGGCCGCCAATTCTAGATCATGGGTAGGGTAGTTCTTCTCATGAGTCTTCAACTGTCTAGAAGCATAAGCTATCACCTTCTCATGCTGCATCAATACTGCGCCAAGACCGAGCTTCGAAGCATCGGTATACAGAACAAACTCACCGGACCCTGACGGCACGGCCAAAACTGGTGCTGAGATAAGAGCTTGCTTCAAAGTATCGAAGCTCTTCTAACACTCCTCGCTCCAAACAAATTTCACATTCTTCTTGGTCAGTGCTGTGAGTGGAACTGCAATCGAAGAGAATCCCTTAATGAACTTCCGATAATATCCTGCTAAGCCAAGAAAACTGCGGATCTCTGATGCATTCTGAGGCACAACCCAATCTCTGACTGCTGCAACTTTTGCTGGGTCTACCTCAATACCACTGCTAGAAACGATGTGGCCTAAGAACGCCACCTTCTCTAACCAGAATTCGCATTTACTGAACTTTGCGAATAATTTGTGCTTCTGCAATGTCTGCAACACTGTGGTCAGATGTCTGCTGTGCTCCTCCCGACTCTTGGAGTAGACGAGAATGTCATCTATGAACACTATCACAAACTGGTCAAGATACGGCTGAAATACACGATTCATGAGATCCATGAAGATTGCTGGCGCATTCGTCAGTCCGAACGGCATCACAAGGAACTCGTAGTGGCCATAACGAGTCCTAAAAGCAGTCTTGGAAACATCAGCATCTCTCACCCTCAACTGGTGATAACCAGAGCGCAGATCAGTCTTGGAGAAAATCGAAGCTCCCTGCAACTGGTCAAACAGATCCTCAATCCTCGGAAGTGGGTATTTATTCTTCACTGTAACCCTGTTCAACTCCCGATAGTCAATACAAAGTCTCATAGAGCCATCCTTCTTCTTAACAAACAAGACTGGCGCGCCCCAAGGTGAGAAGCTAGGACGAATGAACTCCTTGTCCAGAAGTTCCTGTATATGCTTCTTAAGCTCTACCATATCTGTCGGTGCTAGTCGGTACGGCGCTTTGGATATCGGAGCCGTACTTGGCATAAGCTCAATGGAAAACTCCACCTCTCTCTCGGGTGGCATACCAGAGACGTCTTCGGGAAAAACGTCTAAGAAATCTCTGACAATCGGAACATCTGAGGCTGACTGGCTGGGTTCCTCGGGGACAGATAAAAAGGTCGCTAGAAATGCCCGAAACCCTCTATGCATGAGCTTCCTGGCCTGAACATAAGGAATAATGCGCGGTAAAGGAAAGTACCTGTCCGGCTCAAATAAGAACTGCTACATTCCAGGCGGTCGGACAAGAACGGATCTCCGCTGGAAATCTATCAACACTCTGTTCCTCAATAGCCAGTCCATCCCTAGGATAATGTCAAATTCTGGCATCGGTAGCACAATCAGATCCGCATAAACAAGATTACCGTGCAGCTCAAGGTCTATATCTCGTATAACATTGGTAGCTGCCATCTCCTCGCTTGACGGCAACACTACTGAAAAGGCTATGTCTAGCCCAATGGTCTTGATCTTGAGAAAGTTTGCAAAGACCTCCGAAATAAACGAGTGAGTGGCCCCTGAATCTATCAAGGCCTTGGTAGCGGAACCAGATATAACAATTCTCCCTGTCAACAACATAGTCTCCTGGTTGGTTTCCGTGGCATGGAGAGCAAAAACTCTGCCTTGGGTAGGCAGATTCCTCTGAGGGCACTGCAGCAACATGTGGTCTGGACTGCCACACTTAAAACACTTTCCTGAGCCAGACATACATGCTCCAGGATGGCGGCGTGAGCACCTGGGGCAGACTGGGTGCTCATAAGTCCTTGGAGCTGGGCGTCCCCGCTGCTGCTGCTGTTGCTGGCCTCTGTTTCTAGGCGGTCCATGAAAAGGCCTCTTGTTCTGCTGCTGATGCTGATGAGGAGGAGGGCGGTGTGGTACCTGGACTGGGCGCTTGCCCTGGCGATCCCTCTCGATATCCCGCAGATCCTGCTCTGCGACTAGGGCCTTGGAGACAGCAATCTCATAAGTAGCAGGGTCAGACACCCTAACATCCCTGGCGCAAGATCGGCCGTAGACCCACCAGGAAATTCATCAACTAGCTCTGGCATCATTCGCTATTAGGGGCACAAAATGACAGCCCCTATCGAACTTACGGATGAACTCTGTAACCGTCATATCTCCCTGTCTCAGGCTCATGAACTCAGTGGTCAACCTTGTGCGAACTTCCTCAGCAAAATATTTGGAGTAGAAAACCTCTGTGAAGCGTGTCCATGAAAGTGTAGCCAAGGTCAGGGCTACTGACGCTCCTTCCCACCATAAGTGGGCATCTCCACTGAACAGATATGTGGCACAACGGACTCTGTCTGCATCTCCCAGCTCCATGAACTCGAAGATAACCTCGAGGGATTTGATCCATCCCTCGGCAATCATGGGGTCAGACGTCCCAGAAAACTCCTTTGGACGCATCTTCATGAATCGCTCGTAAACAGCCTCTGGCCCTGTCGGCCTAGTCACCACCGCATTGTTCCCCGCAAACTGTGCGAAGAACTGTGTCATCCCAACTAGAATTTGGGCACTCATGTCAGGTGGGGGCGGTGGTGGAGGTGGAGGAGGAGGAGGAGGAGGTGTCTGCCTCTCTTGTCTCTGATCGTCATCGTCCTCGCGACGGTGCTCGCCACTACCTCTCGGGCGTCCAACTTGACGTCTAGGGGGCATACTGTTCCAACATAACCCATACGTAACTAACATGCATAATTCCATAATTTATTTTAAATGAACAGTGAAATGGTGAAAGTCTGGTCGAGATTATTTCATGGAAGCATGCTGTCAAAATAATTCATGCTTTAAATAAAATGCTGAACTGTAAAACTTACAGACCGAAGGCGTGGCTTCGTGAGCTTCTCGTGGTCAGTAGTAGTGTAATCCTATACAGAACCACCGCTCTGATACCAACTGTCGAGGCCCGAAAATCCTTGCTTGAAAATTTGCGGAAAATTAAAAATTTTTCTTTTAAAATAAATGGAGTGCCTCATCCATAAAATCAACTGATGAATCAAGTTCAATGTTTAAATAAAAAAAAATATAGCAGCGGAAGAAAATAAAGTTTGCAAAAATAACAATTCAAAAAATGTCCAACAACTGGTAAAAATGTTTGAGCATAAAATGACATGTGCTGAAGCTGAGGTCCTCGGGTGCCACTACTGCCGACCCAAGCTGGCTCACTGGTCCCCGCCCTCGGCCCTGGTCTCATCAGTACCTACAACAATCAAGTCTAGTGAGCCTAAAGACTCAGCATGCAAATATCGTAGGTAACGAGAAAATGTAATTTTGCATGGATAAAATATCATGTCATAAGACATACTTAAAATAACTTGTACTGAGCAATTATAATACGTGCATAACTGAACTGAAAGTCATAGTAAATAGAATGTTTGCTCCTTGGAGCCCTGTACTGAAATAACTGATAAAAATTTTCTGTTGAGATTATGGTCTACGCCTGTGGCCCCTGCACTGAACTGAACTGATCGGTAACTGGCTACCGGGGAGTATCAAACTGAACTGAGCTGATCGGTCACTGGCGACCGGGTGGTACCAAACTGAACTGATCGGTCACTGGCGACCGCATATAATAATGCTCCCATAATAGTGAATTGACCACAAGCAATATCGCATAAATCTCAAAAATAAGTATTTTCTATTTTTCATGCACGTAATATAATTAAATGGCATAATGAAAATATCCTGTATATTTTACCAACTGGATTGGATCGTTCCCAGGCTCGCTGCAACCTAAATATGCCATGAAAAATATGCAATAACTTATACTTGACCAAACTATGCAATTAAGTTTGAAAATGCGACAATTACGTCTAACGACTTCGTATTTAATCATGACTCCGAACCAACCCGAACCAACACTGAACCGACGTATAGTCATGATTAAAATACGCTTAAAATTATGAACTAATGCTCCAAAAATGATGAGGGTCGAAATCTAGGTGAAATGGAGGCCAAAACAAGAAACGCTCTTTCGAGAGTCAATTTGGCACATCGCACCGTAAATTCTCGTACGACCTCAAAAATGATCGGAATCACAAACGGTCAAAAACATGACCTTTCTAACTCAATGGGGCACTGTTCAGTCCAAGGCCATAGGCTAAAAGCCGACTGAGAACTCGAACGAGCCTCCGAACAAACACAGCAACTTGCTGTAAATTTCCCGCAGCTGTACCATCGCGTATCTTGTGTTGTTTTCGAGACTACCGGCCATTGGGGCGTGAACCACCTACCAGAGACTCTTACCAACATCCCAAGGAATGATTTGAACCATGGCTAAGGGCCCTAGGCCAGCCACAATCCTCACCATTCCAGCAACCAACCAAAAGCTCTTACCGAGGGCCCTCATGCGTGCGTGTGTGGTGTTGTGCTTCGCTTGCTGTCTCGACTCGTTCCAGTGGCCATTGATTGACCATGGCATGATCTAGACATCTAGGGGCATGGTATGAACCGTGGATAAGGGTCATAGGCCAACCAAGATCCATACCAACCCAACCAAAGCCGAACCTAATACATGCTGTCAAAACCGAAGGGGGCCGAGAGGGGAGGGGGCTGTTCTTGTTGTTTTATTAAAAACCGATTCACCATGGACCAAGCCATCAAAAGGATGACTTAGTCACGTCTTAGACATGCTAGGGAAGTGATCTAACCATGGATATAGGCCCTTAGGGCAGCCAAGATCAGATCCTTTCCCTTGGACAACAAAACTGAATTTCTGAAGCTCAATATGACACTCATGGGGGATGTGCTGTCATTGACGAATTCTAGTGTGTATGGGGCTGGAACCAATGTTCTATCATGACCCTAACATGTCCTAGTACATGTTCATATGCAGCTTTGAGCCCCTGGAACGAGCCATCCCTGAAATCGAAACAAAACATACCAATCGTGAAGCATGATAGAACCAAAAATCTGCATGTTATATTTTTCTGAAAATTCTTGGTGTGTTTCGGTTTTTGCATGGAAATGATGATCATGTAATGTAAAAATAATGATAATAGGACTTGATTGAGGTTTGAAAGAATCTAGACATGCCTTGGTTTTCGTTTGAATGAAAAACGAAAGAATACGACGACTCGGCGCGGAGGAGGTGGAGCGCTTTTCTTTCCTACCTTGCTTCTTGCTCGATTTTTCTCTCTCGTTTCTAGCTATGAGGGTCACGATTTTCTACTCTGAAATGGCTCTGATTTTCGAGACTAAGGGAGGGGGAATGGTGGTTAAGAGGGTGAGGAGAATGGGTGCAAAATATAGGGAAGAAAATCAAGACCAAGTCTACCTCTCATTCAAATTTTGAATTGGTTTGATCAAGTCTTTTTGGGGGGAGCATGGCCGATATTATCCATGATAATTAGACTAGGATATTGCTTATTAATAAACTAATTAAGGTTGATCAATAATTAAAAAGGTTATCATGCTAAAAAAAATGACAAAGAATTGGTCAAAGGTGAGTTGGCATATCCTTGCTCAATCTACTAATTGTGGCCGAAAATTCATCTAATAAATGGAAGGAAATATTGTTTAGTTGATAAATTTTAATACCTTAAGAGCCTTACCTATCCCCAATTAATTTAGTGAACTAACCCCTTAATTATGGAACTTAAATGAATTTATTTCCTACTCACCTCAAGTAATTAAATAATTCCTTAAACTTCTTTATTAACTTAAATTAACTTACTTGCTAGCTAAAATAAATTCTGGAAATGATTCTCGAATCTTAAATTCTATCTCAAAACTCCAACTCCAGTTCGGCCTCACTGAAATAACTGAAATGGTAACAATCAAACTACTGCATGAAATAATAAAATAATTAACTTTAAATATTCAAGCAGCAAAAATCATTTTAATTTAAATACTAGAATTATGCATGGTTTATACGTAGTCTAAGTTACGGGTTCTACATGTATAGATGCTGTTAAATGTTGCATCGCGTGTTAAAATCTCGGTCCAGCCTTGTACATGAAGAATCTTTGGTTTTTACATATGTTCTTGCATCTTTTGATCGACTACTCACGTCTTTCCCATTTTTGTGCAAGGGGCTGTCAAGTTAGTGATGTTAGAGGGTTGTGCACGCTGTGTTTAATGATGTATAGGTTCTGGAAATTCGGGTTGCAAAGCTCGAGGGAAATTCGTTCGGTCAATGTAGGTGAGGGTGTGTGAGGTCAAGATCGAGAGATTTGGTTTGTTGATGGTGCGAGGGCTGAACCAAGACTTGTACCAGGCCCTGCTGGGTCTGAGACACGGTTTAGAGAGGCTTGACCGCTGCTGGAACAGTCCTCAAGGCCGTTTGATCGAGTGCAAGTGCTAGGGGCTAGGACTCGGATGATGGGTTGTGTTGTTTCTAGGATTTCAGCAGGTTGCAGCCTGCATGTAGCTGGGACCGTGAGTATAGTGGGTCCAGCAAGGTCCTAGGGTGGTCTAGGTAATGTGGAGTCGAGGCTTGAACCGTCGGAGGTGAGCTAGGACGTGACCTTGGAGGTTAGTGCACAAGGGTGATTTAAGTGGGTAGGACCGAGAGATTCATTCAAATGCTGGACCATCAGCCGTGGATATAAGGGTCTGAAATTAAGATTTTAGGACCATTATAGTGTTTTTAAGATATGACAAAAAGTTGGGAAAAATTCGGTTAAGTTCTGAGTCGATTCGGGTTAAAACCGGGACCCTGGTCCAAGTTTTAAAACGAATCGATTATGTTTTGAATTTGACTCGAGTTTACGTCTAGGGATAATTTTAAATATGTTTTGGGACATTTTTAGAAGTTTGGTAAGCTTCGGATCAAAATAATGAGTTTTTGAATTATTCGGGATTTAATCGCCTCACGAAAAGTTAATTAAAGAATTATTTGAAAACACCTAGATTTAAGCTTAATAAAATTACAGAAAATTATATTTAAGCTCAAATAATTATTAGAAGTCTAAGTTTTTAATTTGTGAATTTTATGCTAAGGTTTGGTTTAATTCGGGATTACAACGCATTAATATGTTATACTCAAAGATTAATTTAAAAGTTATCGATTAAGCCAAATAAAAATATGAGAAAATTAATGTAGGCTTAGATAACTATTTGGGACATGTTAGAGTCAATGAAATTAAGAAAATATAAAAAAAAAACTTGAAATTTTAAGTCTAGGGGCAAAATGGTCATTTTGCACCCGGGGTGAGATTTTGGTCCTGGCAGCGCCCGGAGCACAAATTTATGATATTTTAAATGTTTGTGCATCATGATCACGATTGTAAGATTTTATGAAGATATACGTCGTATGCTTGGATTTAAGAAAAATTGCATTGGTGCATGATTTTTATAAGTGATGAAAATGATAATGTTTTGAATGATGAGAATTAGTTGTGGCTATCGAAGTATATGTAAATTTTAAGACGTATATGTAAATGCTGATGATGAGGCATATGCACAGTGGATGGGTGATCATGTCACAGATGTCCGACAACCGCCGGGTACCGCGGTTTTATGTATGATGGATCCATCGTAAATGATAAATGATGTACGATAATCACCTCTAATGAACTGAATTCACCAATGATAAATGATGAACAATGAATGATGAATGATAAATGATGAACGATGAATGATGAACAATGATTAACGATGAACTGTTTTGACACGTCACGATTTCATATGACACGTTTACATTATGTTTTTAAAGTTCCTGAAAGATATGTTGAGTATGATATTTTTCACTGCTATATGCCATGTATATGTACTTGTTATTAACGGTGTAGGTGTGTTGAGTCTTTAGACTTACTAGGCGTGTGTGAAGCAGGTGAGCTTAATGATGAGGAGACTGGAGGTGCCGAACTCTGAGTTGGCAGACCTGGTGCAGTGACACGAACCGAGGACCGCATATTTTCTGCATTATGATTTATGAGATTTGAAAGGAAATGAATATTTTAATACATTGATGATTTTTGAGATTTTTATATGTTTATGTTCACATATATGTTTGGTTATTTTAAAATGTGCTATTTTTACTGTCAAATTATTATGATTATTTTAAATGTTATTTCGAAAATACGAGCTTTATATATATAAAAAAAATTCCCGCATTTTTTAAACAAGTAGATGTTAGAGCTCCGGTACTGTTCGTTAAAAAGAAGGATGGCAGCATGAGGCTTTACATTTACTACCGAGAGCTGAATAGTGTTACAGTCAAGAACAAGTACCCGTTGCCGAGGATCGAGGATTTATTTGATCAGCTTCAGATAGCATCAGTGCTCTCGAAGATAGACCTCCGATCCGGATAACATCAGCTGAAGGTGAGAGAGTCTGACGTGCATAAGACAACCTTCCAGATGCGTTATGGGCAATATGAGTTCTTGGTGATGCCCTTAGACTTGACGAACGCGTCAGCTATCTTCATGGATCTCATGAATCGTGTGTTTCAGCCATACTTGGATCAGTTCGTCATAGTTTTCATTGACAATATCCTAATCTATTCGAAGAACAGGGAGGAGCACAGTCAACATCTGAGGACAGTACTGCAGACTCTATAGGACATACGGCTGTATGCCAAGTTCAGTAAGTGCGAGTTCTGGCTCGACAGAGTGGCATTTTTGGGCCACATTGTATCTCGAAATGGTATTGAGGTCGACTCCAGTAAGGTCAAGGTAGTTAGAGATTGGCCAGTGTCTAAGAGCGTGACAGAGATTTGTAGCTTCTTGGGATTGGCTGGATACGACAAAAAATTCATTCAGGGCTTCTCTTCCATTGCGGTGCCTTGGACCGCCTTGACAAAGAAGAATGCCAAGTTTATTTGGGGATCTGAGTGCCAGGAGAGTTTTGACAGATTGAAGCAAGCATTGTCCATTGCATCAGTTCTAACTATGCCATCCGGGCAGGGAGAGTTTGTGGTTTACACAGATGCTTCGAAGCTCGGTTTGGGCTCGGTTCTAATGCGGCATGACAGAGTTATAGCCTACACATCCAGACAGTTGAAGGTCCATGAGAAGAATTACCAGACTCATGACCTCGAGCTAGCAGCAGTGGTATTTGCCCTGAAGATTTGAGAAACTATCTGTATGGAGAGAAGTGCATGATTTTCACTGATCACAAGAGCCTGAAATACTTCTTCACACAGAAAGAGCTGAACATGAGACAGAGGAGATGTCTAGAGCTAGTGAAGGATTACGATTGTGACATTAGCTACCATCCATGTAAGGCTAATGTGGTTGCAGACGCTCTGTGCAATAATCACGCAGTGATTGCTGATTTGTCTGTACAGAGACCGCTATAGGCGGAGATTCAGAGATTTGAGCTTGCAGTTTATGCCAGGGGCGGTGCCCCAAATATTGCTACTCTGACAGTACATCCAACATTGAGAGACAGAATGCGGGTAGGGCAGACTTCTGACGTGCAATTGCAGAAGTGGAGACAAAGGGGCGAGGCAAAAGACCAGAGACTGTACACAGTTGTGGACGACATAGTCATATATAAGGACCGTCTATGGGTTCTTGACAGCGATTCCCTTAGAGCAGATATCTTGAGCGAGGCCCACACTACCCCGTACTCCATCCATCCAGGGTGTACGAAGATGTATAAAAACTCAAACTCTTTATCGCTGGCCGGGCATGAAGCGGGATGTTCTGCAATTCGTTTCTGAGTGTTTGAATTGTCAGCAGGTCAAGGCAGAGCATTAGAGACCTGCAGGGAAGCTGATACCACTCCCTATTCCAGAGTGGAAATGGGAGAACATCACCATGGACTTTGTGACAGGACTTTCGAGGACTACTGGAGGATTTAATGCCATCTGGGTGATTGTTGATCGGCTCACTAAATCAGCTCACTTCCTACCGATCAGGAAGACGTTCACCATGACTCGGTACGTAGAGCAGTACATCAGAGAGATAGTCAGACTGCACGGGATTCTACTGTCCATCGTGTCAGACAGGGATCCGAGGTTCACGTCTGCGTTCTGGAAGAGTCTACACCAGGCATTGGGTACTAAGCTGTTGTTCAGTACTTCCTTCCATCCTAACACAGATGGGCAGTAAGAGAGGGTGATTCAGATTCTGGAGGACCTACTCCGAGCTTGCATGACCGAATTCCATGGCAACTGGGAGCCGAAGTTACCTCTTCTGGAGTTCACATACAACAACAGTTATCAGGCATCGATCGATATGGCTCCATACGAGGCACTATATGGAAGGAAGTGTAGGTCGTCGGTGTATTGGGATGAGGTAGGAGAGAGAGCGGAGTTGGGTCTGGATATTGTCATGCAGACATCAGAGTTAGTGGGTAGGATTCGAGACCGGATGAGGACCGCTCAAAGCCTCCAGAAAAGTTATGCAGATCAGAGGCGCAGAGATCCCGAGTTCGCAATAAGAGATCACGTTTTTGTGAAAGTCGAACCGATGAAGGGTGTGATGAGATTTGGGAAGAAGGGCAAGCTCAGCCATAGATTCATCGGACCATTCGAGATCTTAGAGAGAGTTGGGACACTTGTATACAGATTTGCATTACCGCCGAGTCTGACATGAGTTCATAATGTGTTCCACGTCTCTATGCTGCGGAAATACTTGTCGAATCTTTCGCACGTGCTGAAATATGAGCCACTTCAACTGACACCGCACCTGTCATTCGAGGAGAGACCCACTCAGATTTTGGATAGACAGAAGAGGAGGTGTAGAGCCCAAAATCAGTACACGTAAACCCATGCATTTTTTAAGTTGTTAAATTACTTATTTAATTTTAAAATGCTTTTAACGATGCATGATTATGATTTGTATTAATTTAAATTATTACATGTTTATTTGAAGCACGTTGAAGCGTTTTCTTGAGTTTTATGTTTTAGGCCGAATATTCGATACATGATCGAGAAAAGAGAGCTATGACGATTTAGGCGATTTATGAAATATGGTATTTTATTTCAAGTCAAGGAAATTGATATTTTAAATGATTTATGAAATTTTAAGCCTTTTAAAAACCCAAAAGGTGAGTTTAAGATTTTAAGTTTTTCTAAAATACTTATTTGATTAGTTGGGAATTTTTAATTAGAAGTTTAGCACGTGTAGTTTATTTAAATTAGGGGTTTTAATTGGTTATTAGTATTTTTAATTAAACTAATTATCCCCTAATTATCTCCCTAATCTCTACACACACTCTCTTGTACGCCACACACACATTGAGCACACACTCACGCACACATTTTTGTGCTCTCTCTTTTGAGAAAAACTAGGGTTCTTGAGTTTCACCCTCTCAACCCCTTTTGATAAGAAAAAATATTTCAGCAGCCACCCTCTCAACCCCTTTCCCTTGGAAATTTCTGGAGTTTTACGTCACTTTTTCGAGAAATAATTGTGTAGCAGGCGTTCCCCGGTCATCTCCCGTAATCCACCGTGTCAGTATTCGTTATCTTTGAGCGTTTAGACGCAAAGACATGTATATTCTTTTATTTATGTATCGATCTTGTCGTAGTAAGTATTTTGATGCGTATGGTGCCTAAAAATTTGTTTGTGTTTTGCAAAGTTTGAGCGAAAATGTTTGAAAAAATTTTGAATAAGTTTTTGGATCTCAAAAACCAAATCTTCTATCGCTTCGAATCCTGCAAATTCTCTGTCGGTTTTCTGAAAAAAATTTAAAATACAAAACGTAGTACTTTTTGATATCTTCGATTTGACAGTAAATTCGTAATTTGTGAACAAGAGATTAATTAGTTTTGATCATCTCGTGTGACTGCTCAATTGTGTTGGTTTTCAAAATTTTTCGTGTAGGGCGGTGCTCGAGCAGTGATATTTTACCGCTCGAGCCCCATGCCTTATGGACGGGTGCGTTCGAGCGGTAAGAGGTTACCGTCCGAGCGCCAAGCTTTTTGAAAAAAAAATTTTAATTTTTTGTCTTGGGCAGGCATGCATAATGTATTTGTATGTTCGACGTGCAAAAAAAATATTTTATGTTTTTGAGGTATGAGAATTGTCTTTTGACCAATTATGAACGGGTTTGGAAGCTGGAGAACGTGTCTGGGGACCTCTCCATCCCGGTAAAGCATGATCGGGTTATGATCAGGATTGGGAAGCGTAAAGCATGACCATGGACCAATCCAACCGGTAAAGCATGACCGGGGATCTTATGTATGTGGCAGTGGACTTCCCTGTCAGCCTAGTACTGTAGTTTAGTCTGATCAAGCGAAATATGTATGGTTCACTTGCGTGGAAACATATCTCTGCGCAAAATGATGATGATTATGCATGTTTAAGTATGTACGATGCAAGCACGTTTATAAAAATGTTTATGAATTGATTGCACGTCTATGTTCATGTAAGTATGTTCAAAGTTTAAATATGTATGTGCTACTTTAAAACACGTGTGGATTTATAATGTATTACTTGCTATTCTCAGTTTATACATGTTGAGTTTTTAGACTCACTTGACTTGATTGATGCAAGTGAGATGAGTATGAGGAGGCGAGAGGCAAGTATCACCTCGATGGACTTAATCCATCCCTCAGCTATCATCGGGTCAGTAGCCCCAGAGAACTCATTTGGATCCATGAGAGAACCCGAGATTTTACGATCCCAAGTAAATAAGGTAAGAAATACACGAGCTTAAAACTTAGCTTAATCTAAGATCAGAATACTTTCATTCTAATTATAAACTTAATTATGAACTTAGATTTTCAGCTAGTAACTCGTGGAAGTAACTTCAAAGCTCGGGGATTAGCTCAACAGAAGGCCGAGCTACAAATAACCGCATCCATTGGAGAATTTTCACGGAAGGAGTAAAACCCCAGCTCAAGGACACGATATGTCAGCTCGAAGTAGCTCAACCAAGTTTGTCCTAACAAAACCAAAAAGGGAGCTATAAGTTGAGCCAAGAGTTCGGACAAATTAAATGTGCAAGAAATGACCTTCGCGTTAGCCCATGAAGGAGCTGCGAGAGGAGCTAAGAGCTAGGACATATTGATGATGCAGGAAATGACCTTTAGAAAATCAAGTTGATATTTAAGGATGCATGAACTTTTGAACCCACCATTATAACTAGTCTTGAACTTGGAGAACACATGGAACTTTGGTCTACAATTAATCACACCATTATGGCATTTCTTGTGCTCCAAGTGGTCGACCAAGGCAAGGTGAAGGGGCAAGAATTTTCTATAAATACCACCTAAAGTCACATACAAGAATGCACTTCAAAAATCCCTCAAAAACTCTCCCAAATTTTCGGCCCTCTCCTCACCCCTCAAGTCTCGGCCGAAGTCAAGGAAGAAGGAGGAAATATTTTCGTGCAGTCTAGTACGGAAACCTTGTGCCGAAGTGCTGCCCGATCAAAGACAGTGTTTGTTAGAGTTGCGCCGAAGTGCTGCCGAAATTTCAAGAGAAAGCTTCGTACAAGAAATCTGTAAGTGGGCTTTTGATATATATTTGTTTGTATTTTAAAACTTGAATATGTATATCATGACATGCATGTATGTGTGTCTTCATTTTCGAAAATTGCTACCTGTTCTATTTAAAATTTCGATCGATTATGTGTTCTCTTTTATGCATCGAAATTCGTTGATTCCGCTGTGTCCGTATGAAAACTCTGAAATCTGAAAATCTGAAAAGTTCTGTCTGTTACTTTTGAATTCTGTTGCACTGTTACGATTCGAAGTTGAAATGGGACGAAAATTGTGATTCTGTCTGGCCCCAAATGGTGGGTATAAAACCATTTCTGTTTGGCCCCCAATGGTGGGTAGAAAACCATTTCTATCTGGCCCCCATCGATGGGTATAAAACCGTGTTCTGGCCTCAAACCTTAGAGGACTAACATATTGGGGACAATTTGACCATGGAAATGAGATGAGTAACAGTGTCTGTCTGTTCTGATAAGTTCTGTTCTGAATTGAGTTAATCAGTTTCAGAATTGTTCCACGACCACTTTAATTGTGCCCTTTATGTGTGCCTTTCTATCCTTTATACGATTCTGATGCTTTACTTCCATTTTATCCTAGGAAATGGCTGCTCCACGTACTCGCGCTCAGGCTGCTCTTCGTATGCGTCAGCTTACCATAGATAATCAAGCTAGGGAGATTGCAACCTTGAGGGCGCAACTGGCTAGGGAGAAGCTGGAAAAACAGGAGCTTAGTGAGATTAGGCACATATTGGATACCGACGTACATCGACTTGCTCATCATCTGGACTTGGCTGAGAGACAACTTCTTCAGATACCCACCGATTCAGCTCGCATTGCGCATCTGGCTTCGCTGAACAGAGAATTGCTAGAGAGAGTAGAAACAGAAAGAGGACGTGCTGCTCAGGCCCGTCAGCGCCAGGAGGAGTACAACACCAGGCAGGATCGGTACATTTCGAATCTCCACAGCGCTATGGACAGACTTCAGGATCAGAATAACTACCTACATTTGGTGATAGAGAACATGGAGGAAGAAGAGGTAGCACCGATGGAGGTGGCCGGAGACGAGAGTGCCAGCGACAGCGATGGCGGAGAGATGTTCGATTAGATTAGCATTATAATAAAGTATCTGGATTGTAGTAAACTTGTGACTAGGAAAATAATATGTGTACCAAACTATTTTTAAAATTTCTATTATCTTATTGCATATTTAAGAATGAATGAGTATCTTATTTAAATGTTTTTATAGGAAACCAACATGGACTTTCAAAGCATTATAAATGAACTTCAGAAACAACTTCAGGAAAAGGAGTCAGAAATTAAAACGCTGAAAGAAAAGAATGATAAACTTGAGAGAGATAACTATCAGTTGGATGGAAATAACGTATGCATGATGGAGGATATTCGTGAGGCCCGAGTGGAAGAGAAGAAACTACGCAAAGACGTTAGACGTTACGCGGCTTATCATCTAGAGTCAGAGCGTCAGCACGAGATCACCAAGCAAGAGTTGAAGAAAGCACAAGATAGGATTTTTACGCTCGAAATTCGGGATAATAGTCTTCTCAAAACCCAACGTCATCTTCAGGAGCGGATTGAAGAGCAAGAAGTCGATGAAAAAGTAAGCCAATCAACAATACAAGAACTACAGGATCAAGTAAACAATCTCGATCACCACAACACACAACTGCAGAATTACATTGAGCACCTACAAAATGAGATGGTCAATATGGAATAACTCATAGAACAACTGGAAGTGAACCCTGTGGAGGAAGAAATTAATGAAGCAGTAGGGGACGGAGAAGTTATAGACGAGTAGGGAGAGAGAGTTCTAGAATAGGCTTCGATTGTATCTAGAAATATTTGAATAATCATTTGTTTTGAAAAATATTTGACTGTATGAAAATTTTTACAATTTAATGAAATTATTCATTTGATTAAATATTGTGGCAAACAAATTAATAAAATACATGTTTATAGGAAATGGCAGGTAGACCACCCCGAAACAACCGTAACCCTCGTGGTGCCAATCAAGATGAAAACCCACCACCACCACCTCTGAGAGTAAATCTCAGTCAAGAAGATATGATTGCAATAGCTACTATCGTAGCTGCAATGTTACAAGGATTCGTGAACCCATTGGCTAACGCCATCCAACCACCACCTGAACCGCAACCGCATGGGATTAAGTACCATTACGAATCTCTCAGAAAGAATCGAGTTCCAACTTTTGATGGGAACCCAGACCCAGAGGTCAGCCACAACTGGCTCAAGAACGTCGAAACACAACTACATTTACTGGAGATACCTGAAGAGCTGAGAGTGGAGGTTGTAACACCGTTTTTGGAAGACCGAGCTAGGAAATGGTGGGAAACTGTGTCGCCATATTTGGCAGAAGTGGAAGAGATCACATGGCAGATTTTTAAGAGAGAATTTTTGAGACAATACTATCCCGCTGAATTTCGACTACAGAAGTTAAGTGAATTTGAAAATTTCAAACAGGCTCCGGACATGTCAGTAATGGAATACACTTCCCGATTCAACGATCTGGGAAACTATGTCCCAACAATCATGTCGGATGAAACGTTAAAAATGCATCGTTTCAAGAAGGGAATCAACAGTCGAATTCAGTCAGCATTGGCAGTGTTCAAGCCAAACAGCTTTGCAGATTTGATGGGTGCGACAATGAGCGCAGAAACTGATATCAAGCGTCGTGAGGAAAAAAACAAGAACAAAATACCGATGAGCAGTCAATTTACTCAGAATGGTCCCAAGTTTAGGAAACCAAATTATTCGAGTGGGCCTCCAAGAGGAAATTTTAACAGTACTGGCAATAGGGAGGGGAAGTGGTGAGACACCTGTAAACAGTATCATACCGGAGAATGCTATCGGAAGATAAGTGCGTGTTTCAAGTGTGGACAAGTGGGTCATAGGATAAAAGATTGTCCAGACAATCAAGGACAAAGGGGCGGGACCCAACAAGAAAAATGAAAACAAGACCAATGCACGGGTATATGCAATCACCCAAGAGGAAGCTGATGATACCAATGAAGTGGTGGCAGGTACTATCTTACTCAATGAAATGCCTGCTTATACCTTATTTGATTGTGGTGCTACACACTCATTCGTGTCTAGAAGGTTTGCTAAGAAGCTTAAACTCGAACATGATACTCTTAGTGAACCAATAAGAGTAGCAACACCGGCAAGTAAAATAATTGAGACCCAAAAAGTGTATCGAAACTGTAAAATTTGTATCAGCAAACAAATTTATGAAGTAGAATTGATTCAACTCAATATGGTTGAGTTTGACATCATTCTTGGAATGGACTGGTTAGCTAAATACCATGCCATTGTGGACTGCCAAAAGAAAAATGTTAGACTCCAGACTCCTCATGAAAAACAGATTTTATTACATGGAAAATCAAAAGAAAGAAAATCTCTGTTATCTGCCTCACAAGCCTGAAAAGTCATAAGAGGAGGAGAAGAAATTTATCTGGCAGTGATCAATAAATCAAAGAAGAAGAAGTCCCAAGGTTGGAGGATATTCCAATTGTTCAAGAATTTCCAGATGTTTTCCTCGAGGAACTACCGGGAGAGATACCAGATAGGGAAGTAGAATTTGAAATCAATTTGGTCCCTAGTGCTGCGCCAATATCAAAGGCACCATACCGAATGGCTCCAGCCGAATTAAAAGAGCTAAAGGAGCAACTGCAGGAATTACTAGACAAGAAGCAGATTCACCCCAGTGCATCCCCGTGGAGAGCCCCAGTGCTTTTTGTAAAGAAAAAGGACGGAAGCATGAGGCTATGCATCGACTACCGGGAGTTGAACAAGATCACCATAAAGAATAAGTACCCACTCCCAAGAATAGATGATCTTTTCGATTAGTTAAAGGGAGCCAAGGTCTTCTCAAAACTAGATCTGAGATCTGGTTACCATCAGTTGAAGCTCAAAGCGGAAGATATCCCTAAAACTGCTTTTAGGAAAAGATATGGACATTACGAATTCACGGTAATGCCTTTTGGCATAACGAATGCTCCTGCGGCATTCATGGACCTGATGAATCGGGTATTCAAACCATATCTCGATAAGTTTGTAGTTGTCTTCATAGATGATATCCTTGTGTACTCACCAAGTGAAGAAGAACACAAAGAGCATCTGCGTCTCACTTTGCAGACACTTCGAGAAAAGGAACTATACGCCAAATCCAAGAAATGTGAATTTTGGTTAAAAAGTGTGGCGTTCTTAGAGCATATAATTTCTGAATTAGGAGTGTCAGTGGATCCTAAGAAGGTAGAGACAATCAAGGATTGGCCACAACCAAAGACAGTGACTGAAGTAAGAAGTTTTCTGGGATTAGCAGGCTACTATAGAAAATTTGTGGAAGGATTTTCTTCAATAGCTATTCCACTCACCAAACTTACTCAGAAAAATTCGAAATTCATTTGGAATGAAGCTTGTGAAAAGAGTTTCGAAACCTTGAAGACAAAACTCGCATCCACACCAGTACTCATTCTTCCCGAGGATGGTAAGAATTTCACTGTATACAGTGACGCATCAAAGGAAGGATTGGGGTGTGTGCTTATGCAAGAGGGTCAGGTAATCGCTTATGCCTCACGGCAATTGAAACCATATGAGCAGAATTACCCCACTCATGACTTAGAGTTAGCCGCAGTAGTATTTGTACTTAAAATCTTGAGGCACTACCTTTATGGAGTAAAATGCGAAGTTTTTACTGATCACCAGAGCCTCAAGTACATTATTCACTCAAAACGAATTAAACATGAGACAAAGAAGATGGATGGAACTTCTCAAGGACTATGACCTATCAATCAATTACCATCCAGGTAAGGCAAATAAGGTGGCAGATGCGTTGAGTCGAAGGAACCCTGGGAAGGTGAACTTAAATTCCCTATCAGTGCAACCAAACCTCCGAGAGATCATCAAGTTGAAGCAGAGTCAAGACACCTCCATCCTTAAAATTCAAGAACAAATCCAAGAGAGAAAAGTTCCAGAATTTCAAATTGATGAAAATGGAATACTCTGGATGAAAAGACGATTGTATGTGCCAAACATCGATGGAATTCGAGAAGAAATAATGGCCGAGGCACATAAATCGAGATTTTCAATACATCCAGGGAGTACCAAAATGTACAGAGACTTAAAAAATAATTACTGGTGGAACGGTATGAAGAAAGACGTAGCTGTCTTTGTTGCAAAGTGTTTGGTCTGTCAACAAGTCAAGGCGGAACATCAAAGGCCTGGAGGACTTTTACAACTATTGGAAATACCAGAGTGGAAGTGGGATAACATCTCCATGGATTTCATAGTAGGACTACCACGATCAAGGTAGGGTCACGATGGGATCTGGGTGATCATTGACAGATTGACCAAGTCTGCCCATTTCTTGCCAGTACGGATGAATGATAATTTGGATAAATTAGCCACTTTGTATATGGACAACATAATGAGGCTACATGGAGTTCCAGCGAGTATTCTGTCTGACAGAGATCCAAGATTTGTATCAAGATTTTGGAAAAGTTTCCAGAAGGCTATGGGAATCAAGGTTACTCTCAGCACGACCTATCATCCCCAGATTGATGGCCAAACCGAAAGGACAATTCAAACCCTCGAAGATATGCTGAGGGCATGTGCACTGGACTTTTCTGGAAATTGGAGTGAACAGTTACCCCTGATCAAATTCACTTATAACAACAGCTATCATAGTAGCATTGAGATGGCTCCGTATGAGGCTTTGTATGGAAGAAAGTGTAGGTCGCCCCTATATTGGGACGAGGTCGGAGAAAAAGCTGTTACCGGACCAGAACTCATTCAGCTAACCGTTGATAAATTAGTAATAATCAAGGAAAGACTCAAGGCAGCCCAGGATAGGCAAAAGAGCTGGGCCGACCTGAAGAGAAGATCCTTACAGTTGGAAATTGGTGAGAAAGCTTATGTCAAGGTCTCCCCTATGAAAGGAGTAGTTCGATTCAGTAAATCCAGAAAGTTGAATCCGAGATATGTGGGACCGTTCGAGATACTGGAAAAGGTAGGAACCTTAGCCTACCGATTAGCGTTATCACCAGACATGGCCAGAATACATAACGTTTTCCACATCTCACAACCGAGGAAGTATGTCCCAGACCCGAGTCATGTACTCAAAGTTGCACCACTGATGATTGAAGGAAACCTCAACGAAGAAATCAAATACGAAGAAGTCCATATTCGAATAGTGGACACAAAAGACCAAGTATTGAGGCACATGACAATATCTTATGTCAAGGTACAGTGGTCAAATCATACTGAAAGAGAGGCAACTTGGGAACTCGAGGAGAAGATGCGGTCACAATACCCTCACCTATTTGAATGATCAAGCTAATGCAAGTTTCGGGGACGAAACTTTTAATAAGGAGGGAGGGATGTGAGAACCCGAGATTTTACGATCCCAAGTAAATAAGGTAAGAAATACACGAGCTTAAAACTTACCTTAATCTAAGATCAGAATATTTTCATTCTAATTATAAACTTAATTATGAACTTAGATTTTCAGCTAGTAACTCGTGGAAGTTACTTCAAAGCTCGGGGATTAGCTCAACAGAAGGCCGAGCTGCAAATAACCGCATCCATCGGAGAATTGTCACGGCAAGGAGTAAAACCCCAGCTCAAGGACACGATCTGTCAGCTCGAAGAAGCTCAACCAAGTTTGTCCTAACAAAACCAAAAAGGGAGCTATAAGTTGAGCCAAGAAATCAGACAAATTAAATGTGCATGAAATGACCTTTGCGTTAACCCATGAAGGAGCTGCGGGAGGAGCTAAGAGCTATGACATATTGATGATGCAGGAAATGACCTTTAGAAAATCAAGGTGACATTTAAGGATGCATGAACTTTTGAACCCACCATTATAACTAGTCTTGAACTTGGAGAACACATGGAATTTTGGTCTACAATTAATAACACCATTATGGCATTTCTTGTGCTCCAAGTGGTCGACCAAGGCAAGGTGAAGGGGCAAGAATTTTCTATAAATACCACCTAAAGTCACATACAAGAATGCACTTCAAAAATCCCTCAAAAACTCTCCCAAATTTTCGGCCCTCTCCTCACCCCTCAAGTCTCGGCCGAAGTCAAGGAAGAAGGAGTAAATATTTTCGTGCAGTCTAGTACGGAAACCTTGTGCCGAAGTGCTGCCCGATCAAAGATAGTGTTCGTTAGAGTTGCGCCGAGGTGCTGCCGAAATTTCAATAGAAAGCTTCGTACAAGAAATCTGTAAGTGGGCTTTTGATATATATTCGTTTGTATTTCAAAACTTGAATATGTATATCATGACATGCATGTATGCGTGTCTTCATTTTCGAAAATTGCTATCTGTTCTATTTAAAATTTCGATCGATTATGTGTTCTCTTTTATGCATCGAAATTCGTTGATTCCGCTGTGTCCGTATGAAAACTCTGAAATCTGAAAATCTGAAAAGTTCTGTCTGTTACTTCTGAATTCTGTTGCACTGTTACGATTCGAAGTTGAATTGGGACGAGAATTGTGATTCTGTCTGGCCCCCAATGGTGGGTATAAAACCATTTCTGTTTGGCCCCCAATGGTGGGTAGAAAACCATTTCTGTCTGGCCACCATCGGTGGGTATAAAACCGTGTTCTGGCCTCACCCCTTAGAGGACTAACATATTGGGGACAATTTGACCATGGAAATGAGATGAGTAACAGTGTCTGTCTGTTCCGATAAGTTCTGTTCTGAATTGAGTTAATCGGTTTCTGAATTGTTTTGAATCATCTGATGAATTCTGTCATTTATTCGATTTGTCTCTGTCTTGATAAGTTAAGAATATTAAGTTTTGAAAGTCTGTTAAAAGAACCTTTTAAGAAAACTAAGTTCTATATGTATCTTTGGAATCGATCGACCCCCACTTGCTGAGTGTTTTCCCAAAACACTCACCCCTTACAATTTCAGATAAAAATGAAGAGCAAGTAAACGAGGAGGAGCAAGAAGCGTTCTGGGGATTGTGATCAGATTTCGAGATCAGGAAATCGAGAATTGTACTCCTTTTCTTTTGTTTAGCTTACGCAACTCTGATGTAAAAGTTTATTATTTTGTCATTGTAAGACAATACTCTATTTATGAAAAAGACTGGTTTGATTTGATACGAGGCTTTATTGTTTTTCAATGTAATTGTTAAACAATGCCGGATGTCAGTGATGCTTCGGACTCGGGGCGTGACAATACATCCTCCTGGATCTCTCATACACCGCCTCTGGCCTGGTCCTCGCTCCCATATCTACTCCAACATTGTTCCCCGCAAACTGTGCAAAGAACTGTGTCATCCTCTGTAAACATCTGTGCCTGCATATCTGGTGGTGAGCGAGGAGGAGTGACCCTCTCCCCATCCCGAGGCTCTCTATTCTCTTCACCTGCTCCACGTGCGATCATACGTCTAGGAGGCATATTGTACACGTAAACCAACATACAAGGACATAATATCCATATCATAATATGAACTTAAATCGAACATAAACATGTACATGTTGAAATCATGACCTTGATGCTTACTGTATGAAAGAATTTTAGAACTTTAAAACTTACAGACTTGAGGCGTGAGTTCGTGAGCTTCTCGCAACCGACAGTAGGCATAACCCTTTACAAGAACACCTGGTTCTGATACCAACTGTAACGTACCGTATTTTCAAACTACTTAAAATTTTGCGGAAAATAAATTTTTTTCTTAAATAAGTAATAATCTTTTAAAATACAATATAAATAAGATGCTTGACTAAATATTTGAAATATAAACGAGTACAAACTATTTCCGTGTCATCAATGTCACAATCAAAACGAGCTTGCAAAAAGTACTTGTTTAAACAACGTGACGTAATTTCATTAAAATCAGAGTAACTGAATTCGACATGCATAAAATTCTTGAAAACTTAGGCGGTCCTCGGGTTAGACCCGCACAGTCCGAGCCAACTCACTGGTCCCCACTTCTCACCTCCTCGCACCCGTCTTCACCTGCATCGATCAAGTCTAGTGAGTCTAAAGACTCAACATGTATAAGCTGAGAGTAGCAAGTAATACATAATAAAACCATATGCATTTTAAAGTAGCACAGACATACTTAAACCCTGAACATACTCACATAAACATAGACGTGCCATAATTTCATAAACGTTCTTGCATCATACATACATAAACATGCATACTCATCATCATTTTGCATAGAGATATGTTTCAAATCAAGTGACCCTTGACATAATGCGCCTGATCATACTAAACCACAGTACTGGGCTGACAGGGATCATCACAGCCTTTCGACTGAACGTCCACTCCCACATACATAAGATCCCCGGTCATGCTTTACGGGGCGGATTGGTCCCTGGTCATGCCTTAACGCTTCCCAATCCTGATCAAAACTCGATCATGCTTTATCGGGGTGGAGAGGTCCCCGGAAACGTTTTCCGGCTTCCAAACCCGTAACATAATTGGTCACAAGACAATTCGCATACCTTAAAAACATAAAACATTTTCTTTTTGCATGTCAAACATACTTATATAGCGTTGAGGGCTTCATTAGATTTCGCTTGGGCTACTTCTGCACATACTAACACATAATTCATACAACTTAAATTCCATAACTTAATCGTACCGATCGTACTCACTACCGAAGTAATTAAATAACCTATCACTTTCGACCATGTTTAATCATCATACTAAACCATGACATCGAACCAAAAAACAATCTTAATATGATGTATGAACATTTCCAAAGCAATGGAAGAGACAGGACCTCGCTTAAACCATAATTAACGATTCCTATTCAAGCTTCGTATCAGCTAATCTAACCCTCCCCAAGCTTGGTCATAACGACGTATTAATACAAAACGATTCAATAGCACTTAAACCTAAAGCTCGTCAAAATCCTGGACCAGCTCCTAGGCGCCTGAAGCGTAGCGCTACAGCGCTGGTTAAGCGTCTAGGCGCTACATCCCAGCGTCGCGGCGCTACCCCTGTGAAAAACGTGCGCTGTGGTGCTCCTTGTACAGCGCTGCGGCGCTAATAGTGCTAAAACAGACGCTGTAGCGCTCCAAATACAGCGTTGCGGAACTAACCCTACGCGACCCAAACCCAAAATTCGGCATAATTCGCTTCCATACGACTTTTATTGTAACCAAACCCTTACAGACCCGAAACAAAACGCAGATTAGCATCTGATCACAAGACAATACGTATCTAGACGCAGCAGTGACCACCCAATGGTTCCCAGCAAAGCCTGCAACCAATAAACCTCAAGAAAACATGAAGAACAAATTTTGATATTATCACAGTTTGAGCAGTCACACGAGAATGATTATAACTCACTCGTCTCTTGTCCGAAAATTATGAATTTACTGTCAATTCAAATATATAAAAAAGTACTAGCTTTTTATATGTTGAAAGTTTTTCCAGAAAACCGATCGAAAATTTGCAGGATTCGAAATGACATCAGATTTGGTTTTGGAGATCTAAAAGTTGTTCCAAAATCGTTCTAAGCATCATTGCTCAAACTTTGCATAACATATAAGGATTTTTACACACAATATGCATCAAATTATTTACTATGACGAGATCATGCATAAAAATGAAAGATTATATATGTCTTGATGATTTATACTCATGAAACAACCAATATCGAAGTTAGAGGATGCGAGAACTGATCCGGGACAACTTGTTGCACGTTTGTGCTACTAATCAAACGTGAGGCTGCTGAAAAAAATCGTAGGGGAATGGGATTGGCTACTGGAGGAACTTAAGAACCCTAATCTTCCTATCAAAAAGAACAAAACACAAGGTGTGTGCGTGTGTGTGTGCCGATAAGTGTGTGTGTGTAACGTGTGAGTGTGTGTGTTGATTAGAGAGTTAATTAGGGGCTTAATTAGACTAATAAAATAGCTAATAATCAATTAACAGGTTAATTAAAATACCAATCCAATACTATTAATCCAAATCTAATTATACTAGAACCCTTAATTTTCATAAAATACACGTGTGTCAAATTTTTAAGATGTAAAATCCCCGTCTATTCAAATTAGTGTTTTTGAAAAGCTTAAAATTTTAAAAGCACCTAATAAATTAAATTAGGCTTTAAAATGCTTAAATTTTCATAAATAATTTAAATACCAATTTGACTGAAATAAAATATCCCATTATTCATAAATCGCTTAAATCGTTCACCTGTCTCTTTTCCCGATCTCGTATCGATTATTCGTCTGAAATATAAAACTCAAGAAAACGTTTTAACATGCATCAAATAAACATATAATAACTTAAAATAAGGCAAAACATAAATCATGCATCGTTAAAAATCATTTTAAAATTAAATAAATAATTTAACAATTTAATAAATGCATGAGTTTACGTGTACTGATTTTGCGCTCTACAGGACTCCTAAGGGGATTAGGAGTCAACCTCTATATATATACCACTAAAATTCATAATTACAATCCATATTTTTATTTTGCACACAAAGGTCAAAAATTCCTTCCCAATTAAAAGAAACTCACGGCCCACCTTTTGAGAATTGAAATAAAAATTCGGCCAATTGTTTTATTCCATCACGCCGCGTCGCCGTCGCTGCACTGTCTCCGGAATTTGGAAATTCAGATGCTACACTCTCAACACACAAATCATTTGGATTTTCTAGCACAAACAAAACAAGGAAAGCAGTCTCTGAACGTGGACCTGATTAGACGGTCAAAAGGAGATCCGTTCGTAGAGATTTACAAGAACGTCTATCTCCGCTCATATGGAATGGTTGGGAGTCCAGCGTTTAACACATGCAGGTATAATCGCTTCACGCCCTATGGATGTTTTTTTACACACGATAAACAAAAAAAATTTTAAATGTCCGCTACATCTTAGGTGAGAGAACAAGATACACCAACAAAATCATGAAAATATTTAAAGTAATGTAAAATAATAATTGTGCGAAAAAACTAGCAAAAGTCCTGGGGTTACTGCACCATCCGCCCAGCCAGTTCAGTCATCCAACACTCCTATCTCAACATCAAAATCCTCACCTGTATCATTCACACCTAGTGAGTCTATTTACTCAGCAAGACTTAACCATAATAACAAGTAATATGTATGTAAGGCCCAAAATTAAGACGACGTAATTCAACTGCATGCAAATCTAGGAAATATGAAAAAAATGAGTAATTAAATGATTTTAATTGCTAAATTATTTGTGACACACATGATTTTATGTTAAATAGGATTTTATTGTCATCATGCATTAAAAATGTATTTTTAAGTATTATTCGAGTTGCGAATCAAAGAACGGAGACCGAGAGATAAAAAACTTAAATTTTTTTATTAAATAATTGTTTTTAATTATTTAAAATATGATTGATGGTTTTTCATATTTTTTAAAATAAGGGGTTTTGAGGTGATTCTATGCGCCGGGACGTAAATTTTATCGGTGTTGGTTTTTCAACAAAATGCGAACTTTTTGGCAACCCGGCTAATAAATTCACAAACCTAATTTACTAAAACTATTTTAATATTTTAATTAAATTCTAATCAAGCGCTAGTGGGACCAAAGATTAATTAAAGAAATAATTAACTATTTAATATGTTAATCCCACCCCCAAACACTCACAATTTCCTACGACACTTTTCAGATTTTGCTCACCCCAATTCTCCAATATACACGACACACACACACCTAAATATTTTAAGAGAAAACCGTGAGCTTCAAGGAGATTTCAGCCTAGGATTCCACGCCACCGTTCTTCGCAATCGTCAACGAATAATCGTGCTTTAAATACGCAAAGGCACGCATACTTCTTTCTTTCAAAACATCATCACACCATAATATGTTTTTATGCATGAAAATTATGGAAAACAAGTACCACTTTGAATTATTTTCGGATTTATGGCATATGTCAAACTTTTTGCTTGTATTTTCCTTCAAAAATCATGTTTTTGTATTGTTTAAGGGCTACCATGATATAGATTATGATTAAGCATGGTTTTACACGATTTTTAGAGTCCTAAGATCACACACAAAAGCTGCAATACAAGTAGAACACAAGCTGGAACCAAATCTGGCAGAAGTGATCATGTGGTTCGGTTTCGGGTCTTAGGGGCTCGGCTGGTTCTTGGCTTGGGTCAGGGCTTAGCCAGGGTTTGTGAAGGGTCAAGGGTAGAGTCCTAGCCATGATAGGACTCGAATCATGGGCTGGGGAAGGAGTCCTAGCTTGCTAGAACTCCCACCCGAGAGACAAGGAAAATTTCGTGCAGGGTTCAGTGCTTGCGCAGGGACGAGGGCTCGGCCTAGGGGGCAACAGGCTGGGCTAGGGTGACTCCTTGGGGTCCTAAGTGAGTGCTTCAGAGACTGGCTCAGGGGCTGAGTCGATGGCTAGGGTCCTAGGCACAAAAACTTAGAGTCCTAGTGCATGTGGGTTCTCGGCCATGGTTAGATTCAGGGTTTGTGTTCGGTCCTGGGGCTGGGTTAGATTCCTATGGGTTGGCTTGGGTCCAATAGGTTCCTAAGTGGTCTGGGAGGGAGTTGGCTCAAGGTGGCTCGGGCATGGCTCGACAAAACCAGGAGTTGGCTCGAGGGTTGTCTAGGCTTGGTTTAGGGTTTCTTTCCTTGAGAAATTAATCGAAACACGGCTCACAGAGGTCGAGTTGTGGTTCACGAGGGTTAAAATCATATAAAAAGACTAAGTTTTGAATTTAGGAATTTATTATTAATGTTTGAAATTTTTCGGGATTAAAACGCCTTCAAAACGACTAATTACGAATTAATTAAAAAGTCTGGTATTTAAGATAAATAAAATTATGGAAATTTTAATTAAGGCTTAAATAATTATTTGGGATATGTTAGAGTCAATGGAATTAAGAAAAAGTCAAAATCGTGAAATTTTACTTCTAGAGGTAAAACGGTAATTTTACACTTAGAAATTAGTAAACGTTATGGAAGTGTCCTAAATGTTGTTTTATATGCTAATATGATTATTTTCAATGGTTATGGATGTTTATGAAATTTTATATGTTAAAGTACGCTTTTTAAATGTCTATGATTTTTATGATTTAAATATGGGCATTTAAAAGACATGTTGCATGTTTGGTTTCAAAATAAAATGATATTATTATGCATGTTTTTATTAAGTGACGGAAATACGAAATGTTGAAGGGCGTGAAGGGATTGTGACTAAATACGATGATATGTTGGAAATATCGTGAGGGTTATGGTCATAGTGGGAGCCCGACGATCGTGTTTCCTTGGATACAGATATGAATACGAATACAAGTATGTTAATACGTTGACCAAGGCCCAGTTGACCGGTGAGAGTGTCGCCGGTGTCCCCGTCGCCCAGTACTGTGGTTTTCTTTAGATGGATCCATCGGCCAATACGATTAAGAATACGAGTCACAATCACGATCTGAATTCAACAAACACGAGTATGAATATGAATATGTTAATATGAATATGAATATGTTGATATGAAAATGTTTACGAAAATGTTTATGTTTAAAGTTATGCATTATTATGAAAATGTTATTTGAGTACAAGTATTTTTCGCTGTTGTATGTGATCTGTATTAAGTGTTATTTGTTATCAATAATATGATGTGTTGAGTCTTTAGACTCACTAGGTGTGATTGATGCATGTGATATTAATAATTATGATATAGGAGATCTTGATGGATGACCTGACTGGATTGAATATGCACACAACCCGAGGACCAGCACTTCTACTTTCCGCATTTAAGTTTATGATTTACATTAAAGAATTTACGAATATTTATTTATGCTTTTGAGAGATTTTTGAGAGGTTTAGTATGTGCCATAATTTTCATAATTATTGCTTTTTAGGTTGGTAAAACATTTGACGATTTTACAATTTGAAATATTTTCCTTTGATTTTTAAATGTTAGTTATTTGTTTATTTTTAAAATGGTATAATGTATTTTCAAAGTATTTATATTTACTAGCTACAAAGGCACACGCGTTGCGTGTGTTATGAATATATAAGACAGATATATTAAACCTTCATGAGTTTACAACACCATGACTGTCAAAAAATTTGTACTTGATCCATAAAAAGCAAGGGATTCCAAAGCTTAAATAAATATGCCAAAATCAATTTGTTACCTCCCATGATACAAGTATTGATCATAAAAAAATCATATTTTTTGAAGCATTAATATCATCTAATATGAAATTCAACATAAAATAAATAGACAAATAGTCAAAAAATTGTCTAAAAAATATGAGAATATCATTAAAAGTTCACATTTTGACATCAGAACTCTGCTAGATATTTCAAATTTGAGTTTAAAATCTACCAACCAAAATGTAAATTTGTCTGTAAAAATTATAATAAAAAAATGTTTAAGAAGCTCTAATATAATGATTTAGTGAATCTGTTGAGAATATGTGAGAGATTACTTCATAAGATCTTGAAGCTCGTAAAAAATATATTATCTCACCTGCAAGATCAAAACGAACAAACGAATTTGATACGACCACTAATATAAAGTAACATAATAAATCATAGACCATAAACTAATTCATTAGTTAAAAACAAACCAGATGAAGATGAGGGCAAATAGATCTGATCCGTTGAATTGAGTATGTCATTTGTACAAATACTTTGTTTGCAACCAATATCTTTCAGCTTTAGAGAAAAAAACACAAAGGCAATTCATAATCAGCAAAAAAATTCAACTTAAACCAACAATCAAAAAATCATAGAAAGTATAGTAGTCATGCCAAAAATGGTTATTCGTGAGGAGTGATAAGATAGATGATGAGAAATAGATAATCATGGGCAGAGATAAAAACATGGACATAATACATGATTTCACATATAGCTGAACATGGTTGAACAGAGATAATGGAATTTATTAACATTCCCCCAAATTCTAACGTTGAAACATATAGCATGTACTTAATGATTATTTAACTATTTGTACATAATGTTTTTTTTTTAAAAAAATAGAAAAAATAGACTTGACTTACTCACAATCATGTTTCTTGAATTGAGTATGTCTTTGAAAATCATGTTTCTTGAATTGAGTACGCCATTTCTTCAAATACTTTGTTCACAACCAGTATCCTTCAGCTTTTGAGAAAAAAACACAAAGGCAATTCATATTTAGCAAAAAATTCAACTTAAACCAACAAACAAAAAATCATAAATAATATGTTAATCCATTAGGCACTACCCAAGTACTGTTTAAAGTTGATTCAATAAATATAGAAAGTTTAGTAACCATGACAAAAAAGGTTATGCGGGAGACGTGATAAGATAGAAGATGAAAAATAGAGAATCATGGGCAGAGATAAATACATGGACATAATATATGGTGCCACATATAGCTAACTATGGTTGAACAGAGATAATGAAATTTATCAGCACCCCCCAAATTCTAACGTTGAAACATGTAGCATGTATTTTACGATTATCTTTTACTATTTGTACATAATGTTATTTTTGAAAAAAATTACAATAAATCATTCACATACAATATCTCGAAAGACAAAATAATTAGGACTTTCATCAATTTAAGCTAAAAATGTAACAAAAGAAAGAAAAAATAATTTTCGAGATCTGGCATATTGAGGGAAGGGAGAAAAAGATAAGTTGGTGGAAATATAATTACTTGAAATGGGTCTTTGAGAAAAACTCTTATTGTTCTTTTGAATTCAGAAGCAACCATACGTAGATGAAATGCAGCTAATTGGATGAGAATAAATTGACGGTGCTTATAAAAAAATATAAAAACACCGAATAATGAATATGAAAAAATATGACAGAGTAAATAATTGTACAAAAAATAAAACCTTGATTAGAATAAAGTAATTGGAAATCATTCCTACGGGGAAAATTGAATCTAACATTCATAGGGGAGAAATCGAAACTAACATTTAATGAATTTGAGATGTGAAAGTGTGATAATCTTTCTTTTTTATCTCTGTTCGTGCATTCCCTTTCTTAAAAATTTTTACCCAAATAAACATCTCTGAATATGTTAAAAAAGTCAAAAAGAAAATGATACACATGGTTTCTCTACTTTTGTGTTTGAATAGATATTTTTTAAATTTTTTCAATGAACAAATTAACTGATAAATGTTTGGAAATGGGAGCTTAATGAGAAAACATGAATGTTGGTTTGGGTGTCAGCTGAAAACGGGTGTTTTTATTACATAAATTATAATAGGCATACCATGTGGAGTAGTAGATAAATTAGAGGATTTAACCAAAAAAATCGAATTTCCTGAATTGCATTTTCCAATAATAATTTGTCCGAGTGTGTCAATTCCTGCCTCTCACAACAATGTCCAGAACACACTCAGACCAAAAGTGGAGCACATAAGCAAGCTGGAAGTAAAAGTCTTAACAATTATATTGGAATCGCGGCAAAAGGGACACCTTTAAGTTGAGGTGTTCCTTCGAACAGATCCAATAAAAAACTTGATCATATCGAAGGAGTTATGAAGCAGGGGACTGATTACTTCCTCAAGACTTTTGACAACACTGCTGATGCCATAGATAGAATTGTGACTCAGGTAATGCACAAAGTACTTATTGGCTTTGATATTCTAAAGGATTTGAAGTATTAAGTATATATAGGCAATCCCATGGGACGAACGTTCCCGAATGATCACTACTGTTGGGAATCGCCCAAAAGACATTGATTATGATTAACCAGTTAACCGAATGCCATAGGTGCTCGGATCTTGCCGCTGAAATGGCTACTACTTTGGCCTCTTCATCCGTTGTTTTCAGTGACAAAAAGGCGTACTCAGAAAAGATTGTCCATGATTCCAAAACTCTGCTTAAATTCTCTGGGATGCAGCGTGGTAGATTCAAATAAGGCGAAAGTTTTCTATAATTTCATCGGTTACAGGAGCATTCATGTGCTCATTCTTACCAGATATCTCAAAGTTCAACCGAACAAACGGTGAAAAAACTTTACTTTTAACACATCAACAATAAAGAATCCTCTAAATTCTCAAATTCAAAACATTGGCTAAAAAATGAAGGCAAACCAAATAAGATACCTGTTCCAAATTTTCTAGAAACTGATCGGATTTTCGATGTATCCAACGGGCTGGTGTTTTTATTGTTCTTCACACGACAATTGTGTGTGTCATTTCAGGAATTTTAGTAGAATCTAAAAAACAGAACAGTCGCCACTATTTCTCCATCCTACAATCACCGATCATTCAATCCAAATTGGAGAAAAAGTAGAATTCAATACCTTTCAGTACGTTTACAAATGTATACCTCAGCTTCAGGAGACATTGCCCTATTCCTCGTGCCCATAATCCACAATAACAACCGTTTCCATTGAACATCATCCAAATTCAGATCCAAACAAACCGTATGTTGCGGCGGTCTACCATCACCGATCATTCACTCTTCGTGGATCCGCCATTGACGATCAAATAATTGACTTCGAAGGTTCTTAAAATTCGATTAGATTTTTTTTACTGAGAAAAGGAATTGAAGAAGAGGAGAAACGGGAAATCACGTTTTGATTTTGTGCGGCTCTTGGTTTTGGAGCGAAGAAGAGTGTCTGATTTGGTGGGAGGAACCTTATGAACGTGGTCTATGTGAAGGGTAAAATAGGTAGTTAATAAAACAGACCAAGACACCATTCAGTTAGTATTAGATGCTTAACTTTAATAAATAGAAAAAGATATGCAAAAGGGAAAAAAATTTCTAGTACTTTTTAAGAAAACGAATAGTAGACATTTCAGTTGGTATCAGAGCAATGGTTCTGTAAAGGGTTGTGCCACCATCAGCGCTGGGAAGATCAGTCGTCAAGCCTCAATTTGTAGGTTTTACATGATTTATATGATTTAATATGATGTTACCTGCTTGATGACATGAATAATATGTTTTATGTTACATGTTTACTAGCTTTTTGAGTATATATACCTTGTATGCTTAAAATTGCTTAATGGATCAAGATATGTCACATGATTAGAAAACCTTAGATTTAAATACATGTTGGTTACCTTAGAATTTGGAAAACGTTCAGATAAAATGTCTCCTAGAGGTGCCCCTGTTAATGAGAATCAAGCCGAGAACAGTGTGAACCATCAAGGGAATGCACCCCCACCACCTCCTCCGGGGGATGCTGCTACTCGTGCGTTAGAGGGGATGGCTCATCTCTTCGAGCAGCAGTTACAGCAGATGCAGTAGGCACCTAGGCCACATCATGATATTTATGATCAAGTTCCGGAGGCTAGGGCCAAAGGAATTTTCAGGCATTGCCGATCTTTTTGCTGCTGAGGGTTGGATTCGATCACTCGAGGTACACTTTCGCTATCTGGATATGGGAGATGCTGACCGTGTGAGGTGTACCACTTATCTGCTTAGAGATGACGCTTCTTTATGGTGAGAAGGAGCCGAGCATGATGTTAACCTTGCTACATTTACTTGGGCTCAATTCAAAACGATATTCTACGAGAAATATTTTACTGCTGATGTCAGAGGCCGATTAAAGAAGGAATTTATGACTCTCCATCAGGGAAACGATACTGTTGCTGAATTTGTGAAGAGATTTGGTAGGGGTTGTCACTTTGTACCTCTTATTGCCAGGGATGCTGAAGAGAAGCTTAGACACTTCATGGATGGTCTACGACCCACCATACGGAATAATGTTATGATGATGCGTCCTTTAGATTATGCTACTGCCGTTACTTATGCATTCCAGTCTGAGCAATCCTTGAAGGACATCAAGTTTGAGTTACATCGCAAAAGACAGCAACATCAGAATAATAATCAGCCAAACAAGAAGCCATATGCGGGTCCTCCTAGACCTCAAGGGCCTCAAAAGCCCCAAGGTCAAGTCAAGAAACAAGCACCACAAAAGCCACCACTTGCAGCACCAAAACCTGCAGAAGGACAACCATGTAAGAAGTGCAATCGACTATACTATGGACCATGCGTGTGGGGTACTACTAAGTTCTTCATATGCAAGGAAGAAGGGCACAAAGCTGCGGATTGCTCGAAGAAGAATGCTCCTACTATGGGACTGAGCATATGTTATGAATGCTGAGGAAGCTGAAGAGGAGGCAGAAACTACTCTTATCATGGGTAACCTAGTCATTTAACATTTTTATATTGCTTATTATTGCATGAAAGGTTAAATTGGTTAGTAGAATTGAATTGGGAACAAGATTTAACCTAGTGAAAATTAGGTTTCATGCTCTACCTTAGTTGAAAATTAAGATATGATTCTAGAAACCATAGGATTTGGTATTGATTTTGAGGACCAAAATGAAATTATCCAAAAGTTAAGGGACCTAAATGCAATTTTCAAATCTTAAGGGTCAAAATGTAATTCTCGAAATTTAAGGGACCAAAATGAAACTTTTCAAAAATATAAGGATCAAAATTGCATGTAACGTCCTGAAAATCTGAAAGTCCACGTGAACCACGTGCATGCAAATTATTAAATTTCTTTGGTATTTTATTAAATTTTTTTAAAGCATAAAATGCATGTTTATTTTATTAATTTGTGTTTAATTATTTTCATGCATTTTATGCATAATTATTGCATGATAGGGATTTATTTCATGAATTTTATCAGTTCATGTATTCTCCGGTCTCCGTTCCTCGTTCGAGCGTGAAATGCATCTAGAAATCCTAATACATGAACTGATAAAATTCATGAAATAAATCCCTATCATGCAATAATTATGCATAAAATGCATGAAAATAATTAAACACAAATTAATAAAATAAACATGGCGGGGTTCTAACCCAAGCACAGCGAAATCCTCCATACATCGCCAAACCCATTACCGAACCAATAAACATGAGCCGAGACCACCCTTACAAAGTGCTGCGCTGATCTCATTTCCAGCCTACCATTCCACTCCCTACGGTGATAACAGCCTTCGAACACACCCTACAGCAGGCCCCTTGCACAAACCGAAGGAAAACGTGAGTCACAATTAAAAGAAATGCATGGCATGAATGAAAATCGAAAGAATTCTTCCTGCTCCTAGACCGATCGAATAGTTTCATGCATCATACACACATCTGGTCATTTTGCACCCGGGATGAGATTTTGGTCCTGGCAGCGCCCTGAGCACAAATTTATGACATTTTAAATGTTTATGCATCATGTTCATGATTTTTATGGAATTACGATAAATACGTTGCATGCTTGGTTTAAAAGAAAAGTTACGCATATGCATGTTTTTATTAAGTGATGAAAATGATGATATTTTTGAATGATGGGAATTGGCTGTGACTGACGATGTATATGTATACGATGACATGAGATATGATGAGCTGAGGCCCGGGCTCAGTGGGCGGGTAATGCTGTCGCTGATGTCCCCTGCCGCCGGGTACCACTGTTTTATAGATGGATCCATCGAATAGAGCTGATACGATAGAGCTAATACGAAAGTCACAACTAATGAACTGAATTCAATAATAAGAAAATGTTTAAGTTTATGATGACACGATGAGCTGTCCTGACACGTATATGATGATATGAGATGACATGATTTGACACGACATGATTTTATATGACACGTTTACGTTATGATTTTAAGTTCATGAAATATGTGTTGAGTATGATATTTTTCACTGCTGTGTGCTATGTATATGTACTTGTTATTCCTGGTACATGTGTGTTGAGTCCTTAGACTCACTAGGCATGTGTGATGCATGTGAGCTTGATGATGAGGGGACTGGAGGTGCCGAACTATGAGTAGGCAGACCTGGTGCGGCGACACGACCCGAGTACCACATGTTTTCCGCATTACGATTTATGAGATTGATAGGAGATGAAAATTTTTATACGTTGATGATTTTAAGATTTTACTCATTTATGTTTATGCATGATTTTGGGATGAGTTTGGTTAATTTAAACTGCATTGTTTTTACTGTCAAATAATTACGATCATTTTTAAATGTTATTTCAAAACTGCGAGCTAAAAAAAAAATATTTCCACACTTGTAAAATGAGAAGACGTTTCATTGCAAATATCCAAAAATTTGGCGACTAAAATGCAAATTTCGAAAAATCGAAGGGCTAAAATGCAATTTTTCAAGAAATGCTTAAGTTCTACACGCAATCTTCACATAACTTTGGGAAATTAAAGATAGAAATTCCTTAAGCTTTAATACGAAAAGATTTAAAAGACATTTTCGCTGCATGAAGGATTATCATTCAAGGGGTAGCTACCTATGCACTGTTGGATTCGAGAGCTACACATTCATTCATATCTGAAACCTTCATCAAAAGCCTGAATATTACTCCTCAAGATATGGGTTTGGGTTTCAAGGTTTCTATTCCTTCCGATGATCAAATGCTCACGTCTAAAATTCTCAAGAATCTGGAACTTCGATTATTCAAAGATGTGGTTCGGGCAGATCTTATTGTGCTTCCTATGCCCGAATTTGATATTATACTTGGCATGGATTGGTTATCAGCAAATGGAGCTTCGATTGATTTTTGCCAGCAATCAGTGTCTATTAGACCGCCTAGTGGCAAATCTTTTGTCTTTGAGGCAGCGAGAAACAAGCAAATGCCGCACATTATCTCTTGTCTATGTGCGAGGAAGCTTATTAAAAGTGGATGCCAAGCTTTTCTAGCATGTGTCACTACCGCACCTGCTCCTATCAGTCAGAAGATAGAAGATGTCGATATTGTCAGAGATTTTCCTAACGTCTTCCCTGAGGACGTTTCTGGTATTCCACCCGATCGTTAAGTGGAATTCTCTATTGAACTAATGCCGGGCACTGTTCCTATATCTAAAGCACATTATTGTCTAGCACCCGCTGAAATGAAAGAATTAAAATATCAAATCCAAGAATTGCTAGACAAGGGTTTCATTCGCCCTAGTTATTCTCCATGGGACGCACCGGTATTATTCGTAAAAAAGAAGGATGGTAGTATGCGACTCTGCATTGATTATCGAGAGCTTAATAGGATCACTATCAAGAACAATTATCCCTTGCCAAGAATTGAAGATTTATTCGATCAGTTGCAAGGAGCATCGATATTTTCCAAGATTGATCTGCATTCTGGATATCATTAATTGAAAGTAAAAGAGTCTGATGTTCACAAGACATTGTTTCGTACTAGATATGGGCACTATGAGTTTATGGTCATGCCATTTTGGTTGACCAATGCGCTAGCGATCTTCATGGATATCATGAATCGCATATTTCTACTGTATTTAGATCAATTCATCATAATCTTCATTGATGATATTTTGATCTATTCTAAGAGCAAGGAGGATCATAGTCGTCATTTGAGGACAGCACTGCAAGTTCTGCAAGATAGGAAGTTATATGCAAAATTCAGCAAGTGCGAGTTTTGGCTTGATTGAGTTGCATTCTTACGCCACATCATTTCTAGTGATGGCGTTGAAGTTGATCCAAGTAAAGTTGAGGCAGTGAAAGAGTGGCCAGTACCGAAGAGTGTTACCGAGATTCGCAGTTACTTGGGACTAACTGGCTATTATCGCAAATTCATCAAGGGATTCTTATCTATTGCAATACATTTGACATCCTTGACTAAGAAGAATGCAAAGTTTATTTGGGGATTTGAGTTTCAAGACAGTTTTGATAAGTTAAAGCAAGCATTGATTTCAGCGCCAGTGTTATCTATGCCGTCTAGGCAAGGAGAGTATGTTTTGTATACCGACGCTTCTAAACTTGGGTTGGGCGCAGTTTTGATGCAAAATGACCGAGTTATAGCCTATGCGTCGAGACAGTTAAAAATCCATGAGAAAAACTACCCTACTCATGATCTTGAGCTTGCAGCGATAGTTTTTGTATTGAAGATTTGGAGATACTTCCTATATGGGAAGAAGTGCAAAATATTCACCGATCATAAAAGTTTTAAATACTTCTTCACCCAAAAGGAATTGAATACGAGACAACGAAGATGACTTGAATTAGTAAAGGACTACGACTGTAAGATTATCTATCATCCGGGGAAAGCTAATGTTGTGGCAGACGCATTGAGTAGAAAAGCAGCAGTTATCACCCATCTATCACTTCGAAGAGCGTTGCAATCCGAGATACAGCAGTTTGAGCTCACAGTTTATGCTAGGGGCGAGGCCTCTAATCTTGCCACATTATCAGTACAATCGACTTTGAGAGATAGAATTCGTGATGGGCAGTCTACCGATGAGAAATTGCAAAAATAGAGAGCTAGAGATGAAGCCAAGGGCCGGAAATTGTATTCTGAGGTGGATGGTATAGTTCGTTATCGAGATCGTTTTTGGGTTCCTAGTGATGATTCTTTGAGAGTTCTCATTATGAAGGAAGCTCATGACACACCTTATTCCATTCATCCAGGAAGCACGAAAATATACAAAGATTTGCAGTTGTTATATTGGTGGTCAGGCATGAAGAGAGACATTTTGAGATTTGTATCCGAGTGTTTGACTTGTCAGCAAGTTAAACCAGAGCATCAAAGGCCAGCGGGGAAACTTTAGCCACTTCCTATTCCCGAGTGGAAATGGGGAAATATTACTATGGACTTCGTTGTGGGATTGCCGAAGACTATTAAGGGATTTAATGTCATATGGGTGATAGTGGAACGTCTTACAAAATCAGCACATTTTCTTCCTATTAAGACGACCTTCACCATGATTCAGTTTGCCGATATTCGAGAAATAGTTCGTCTGCATGGGATTCCTGTATCTATTGTTTTTTACAGAGATCCGAGATTTACGTTGTAACGCCCTGAAAATTTAAAGATCCACGCGAACCACATGCATATGATTTATTAAATTCTCTTGTATTTTAATTAATTGTTTTAATTATATTAATTAATTATGTTGTGCATATTTGCATATTTAAAATATATTTTTTTACATAGTTGCATTAAAATATATTTTTTAAAGGTTATTCGAGTTGCGATCGAGGAACGGAGACTGAGGGCTGAAAATAGAAAATGTTTTTATTGGTTAATTATTTTTAATTATTTAAAATATGAGTGATGCTTTTTCTTATTTTTGAAAATAAGGGGTTTTGAGGTGATTTTATATGCCGGGGCGTAATTTTTATCGGTGTCGGATTTTCAACAAAAATACGAACGTGTTGGCAACCCGGCTAATAAATTCACAACATTTTCTATTCAAAATGATTTTAAATATTTTGATTATTTACTAATGGGCTTAATGGACCTATTATAATATATTAATGGGCCTAAGCTTGTGTTATGAGTTTTAATTGAAATAAAAAGCTAACAATCCTACCCAAAACCCTCAAAATAACTCACACCCACCCCCATAGCAACAAGGACTCTTTTTCCAACAGCACTTAACCACACGATTTTGAAGGGAAACTCACGTAAATTGAAGGAAAAATTCAGCCTAGGTGTCTACGTCGCCGTTCTTCGCAATCGTCAACGGTTTTTCGTGCATTAAATACGCAAAGACACGCCATATTCTCCTTTTACTCATCATCACACCATATTATATAATTTTTTATGAATTTGCTTGAAAATAAGTCACACAATCTTTTATTTTCGTAACCATGAATATATGTTCTAAACTTGTGTTATTTGGTTCCAAAAATATGTCTCTATGTGTTAAGGGGTTGCCATGAATTAGGAGATGACCGAACATGATAAAATATGACCAAACATGACAATTTTTAAAAGAAACCACAAGCTGGAACCGTAGGAAAATCAGAAACATGAACCGTGAGTGTGTGTTGGATTGTGTTTGATGCAAGGGCTTGGTGGCTTTGCATGGGGCCTTGGGGCTTGGCCAGGGCTGGCTGGGGCTCGAGTAGGGTTGAGAGAGAGGACCTGATGGAGTCCTTGTGGGCTCGGATGCGCACAGCCAGGCTAGGGAAGAGCCCACGCTGCATAGGACTCTTCCCGTAGAGTGATGAAGATCGGCCGAGAGTTTTCAGAAGGTGACTCGAGAGAGGGCTGGGCTAGGTCATCTAGGCTATGGCTAAGGGTGGTTCAGAGAGGGTCAGGAGGGTTCGGACTTGAGGAAGGCTCGATCAGGAAGTCCAAGCCTGAAGTAGGAAACTCACAGCGCCTACAAACAGCAAGGGAAGCGCGCATGCTGTTTCTGATTCAGGTGTGTCGTGCTTGGGGTTCAAGGGCCTGGGCTGGGTTTAGGCATGGTCTTGGGTCGGTTAGGGTGATAGTGGTTCGGTGGTGGCTCGGCTGGAAGAGCCCTAGGCTAGCAAGGATTCCTAATGTAATTAGAACACCCCACGTACACACACATGCAATTGGGTCAAGTCTCCAGCAAGTTTGTGAGCGGGCCAGGGTTGGTTTTTCGGGCTGGGCTTGGTTAAGAGGGTCCCTAAGTGGGTTGGCTAGGTTTTGGCTCGAGGTGGCTCGGGCGTGGCTCGAGTAAATTAGGAGATGGCTCGGTGTGTTCGCTTAAGGGTCAAAAACGAGATTTAAGAACTAAAAATTAAATCCATGGGTCCACGGGTGTGGCTCATGACTTGGAAGGGTAGAATAAATCATAAAAATGTTATGTTTAAATTTTGGGATCAAAATAACATGTTTTGGATTTATTCGGGATTTAATCGACGCACGAAACGCTAATTAACGAGTTAATTGAAACGCCTAGTTTTATGTTTTATAAAATTATGAAAAATTAGATTTAAGCTTAAATAAATATTAAAAGTCTAATTTTTAATTTGGGAATTTTATATTAAGGTTTGGTTTAATTCGGGATTAAAACGCATTAATACGTTATATTTAAAAATTAATTTAAAAGTCGTCGAATTAGGCTAAATAAAAATATGAGAAAATTCATGAAAGCTTAAATAATTATTTGGGATATGTTAGAGTCAATGAAATTAAGAAAATGTCAAAAACTGAAATTTTACGTCTAGGGGTAAAACGATCTTTTTACACCTAAAAATTAGTAAACGTCATGGCAGTGTCCTTAATGCTGTTTTATATGTTAATATGTTTATTTTCCATGATTATGGATGTTTATATGTTAATATATCAATTTTAAATGTTTATGGATTTTTAAGACGTTAATATGTTTAATGTTTTATGATTTAATATGCTAAAACGTTTATTTTAAATGTTTATGATCTACATGTTTATTTTAAACGTTTATGAAATTAAAATGTTTATTTTAAAAATGTTCATAGATGTTTATGATTTTAATATGTTAAGTTATAATTTTTAAATGTCTATGATTTTTATGATTTGAATATGGGTATTTAAAAGACATGTTGCATGCATGGTTTCAAAATAAAAATGATATTATATGCATGTTTTTATTAAGTGATGATAACATGTTGAAGGACGTGAAGGGATTGTGACTACTACATGTTGGAAATATCGTGAGGGTTATGGTCCCAGTGGGAGCCCGACGATCGTGTTTCATTGGATACGGATACGAATACGAATACGTGATACGAATACGAATATGTTAATACGTTGGCCAAAGCCCAGTTGACGGGTGAGAGTGTCGCTGGTGTCCCCGCCGCCCAGTACTGTGGTTTTCTTTAGATGGATCCATCGCCCAATACGATCAAGAATACGAGTCACAATCACGATCTGAATTCAACAAACACGAACATGAACATGGATATGAATATGAATATTGACACGAAGATTAATATGAATATGAATATATTTAAGTGATATGTTTATGTCTTTTGAAAATATTTTTATGCATCATTAAAATGTTTACGAAAATGTCTAAGTTTAAGTTTATGCATCTTCATGAAAATGATATTTTAAGTTCAAGTATTTTTCACTGTTATATGTTAACTGTATTACATTTTACTTGTTATCAAGGATAGTACATGTTGAGTGTTTAGACTCACTAGGTGTGTATGATGCAGGTGATATAAATAACTATGATGTTGGAGGTCTTGACGAATGACTTGCTGGACTGTCGGTGCACATAACCCGAGGACCAGCGCTTCTATTTCCGCATTTAAGTTTATGTTTATGTTAAAGATATTTACGGTATTTTATTTATGCTTTTTGAGAGATTTTGAGAGATTTAGTATGTGCTATACTTTTCAACATTTGTTGCTTTTTAGGCTGGTAAAACGTCTTACGATTTCTTGTTTTGACTTTTCCCTTTGGATTTTCAATTATTAGTGGATGGTTTATTTTAAATGGTACAAAAGTATTTTTATGTATATGTATATGTTTAGGCCGAAGGTGTGAGGTTTTTTTTTAAAAAAAAATTCTAGTATTTTTTTAAGAAAACGAATAAGTAGACGTTTCAGTTGGTATCAGAGCAAAGGTCCTGTAAAGGGTTGTGCCACCATCAGCGCCAGAAAGATCAGTCGTCAAGCCTCAAATTGTAAGTTTACATGCTTTATATGATTTATATGTTGTTACCGTGAATGATTAAATGAATTATATGTTCACGTCACATGTTTAATAGCTTTATGATAATTTATGATTTATATGCTTCATGATTTTTATGCGCGATACGGCATGAAATAAGAAATTATTTGATTTCAACGCATGTTGGTTTCGTGGTGGAATTGGACTATGTTGATTTTTGGGTTTTAGTATTGACATTTTACTTTTTGGGCCATAAGTTAATCATGAATAGTATGAATGTTTTGGGACACATAGATTTTCTAAGAAAATATCTATGATTCTTGGTTACTAGTTGAATTAATTTTTGGGAATTACTCATAAGAAATAATGATTCGAGGATTTGCAACGACTTTGGGAATAAGAAAATGTTTAAATTGAGATTTTAAGTTTTGATGAAAGGTAAAATTGATTATAGGAATTGATTTTCGGTAAATAAGTTTAAATTATCAAAATTTACGATATGGAAACTGTAGAAGGAAATTAAGAATACCAAGAACTTATGGGTTAATCGTAGGATTTTTTTCGAAATTAAAAACAAATTAGGATAATTTTGAGGAAATTAAGAATTTATTTTGCAATTATTAAGGAATTTGGGGACTAGTTTAACAATAATCGATAATTAAATGGTTTAAATGATAAGAATTTTGAGGATTTAGACTTTTAAGAATATTTGGAACCTTGGGATATCTTGGGTTATAATGTTATAAATAATGTTGATCATGGGTTTTTAATCAATACTAAGCTTGAAAAATCTAAGCATCAGGGGATGCGTTTGGGGATTTTAAGGTGAAATGATAAGTTGATAAATATTTTGGGTATAAAATAAGGAAAGTAATATACGATAAGTATGGTCATCCATCTTTTAATATTGGGAATTCTAAGAAAAATTGAAATTTCAGGTTATAATAGTAATAGCGCTAAGTCATTTGGGTCTTTTTAAGTTGCGATTTAAAAATAAGTGATTTAGAAGTAATATCAAGTGGGATCGAGGAGACGTAAGGACATTCTAGAATTTAAGTTTTATCAGAGTAGCGCAGCGGAAGCGTGGATTTTTGGGATACTAGAACTAGGACTAAACTTTGGGTTATTAAGGATAAGCGAATTTCGAGGATGAAATTCAATTTAAGGGGGGAATATTGTAACGCCCCGAAAATTAAAGATCCACGCGAACCACATGCATACGATTTATCAAATTCTCTTGTATTTTAATTAATTCTTTTAATTGTATTAATTAATTATGTTGTGCATATTTGCATATTTAAAATATATTTTTTTACATGGTTGCATTAAAATGTATTTTTTAAAGGTTATTCGAGTTGCGATCGAGAAACAGAGACCGAGGGCTGAAAAATTGAAAATGTTTTTATTGGTTAATTGTTTTTAATTATTTAAAATATGAGTGCTGTTTTTTCCTATTTTTGAAAATAAGGGGTTTTGAAGTGATTTTATACGCCGGGACGTAATTTTTATCGGTGTCGGATTTTCAACAAAAATACGAACGTGTTGGCAACCCGGCTAATAAATTCACAAAATTTTCTATTCAAAATGATTTTAAATATTTTAATTATTTACTAATGGGCTTAATGGACCTATTATAATATATTAATGGGCTTAACCTTGTGTTATGAGTTTTAATTGAAATAAAAAGCTAACAATCCTACCCAAAACCCTCAAAATAACTCATGCCCACCACCATAGCAACAAGGACTCTTTTTCCAACAGCACTTAACCACACGATTTTGAAGGGAATTTCACGTAAATTGAAGGAAAAATTCAGCCTAGGTGTCTACGTCACCGTTCTTCGCAATCGTCAACGGTTTTTAATGCGTTAAATACGCAAAGGCACGCCATATTCTCCTTTTACTCATCATCACACCATATTATATAATTGTTTATGAATTTGCTTGAAAATAAGTCACACAATCTTTTATTTTCGTAACCATGAATATATGTTCTAAACTTGTGTTATTTGGTTCCAAAAATATGTCTCTATGTGTTAAGGGGCTGCCATGAATTAGAAGATGACCGAACATGATAAAATATGACCAAACATGACAATTTTTAAAAGAAACCACAAGCTGGAACCGTAGGAAAATCAGAAACATGAACCGTGAGTGTGTGTTGGATTGTGTTTGATGCAAGGGCTTGGTGGCTTTGCATGGGGCCTTGGGGCTTGGCCAGGGCTGGCTGGGGCTCGAGTAGGGTTGAGAGAGAGGACCTGATGGAGTCCTTGTGGGCTCGGATGCGCACAGCCAGGCTAGGGAAGAGCCCACGCTGCATAGGACTCTTCCCGTAGAGTGATGAAGATCGGCCGAGAGTTTTCAGAAGGTGACTCGAGAGAGGGCTGGGCTAGGTCATCTAGGCTATGGCTTAGGGTGGTTCAGAGAGGGTCAGGAGGGTTCGGACTTGAGGAAGGCTCGATCAGGAAGTCCTAGCCGAAGTAGGAAACTCACAGCGCCTACAAACAGCAAGGGAAGCGCGCATGCTGTTTCTGATTCAGGTGTGTCGTGCTTGGGGTTCAAGGGCCTGGGCTGGGTTTAGGCATGGTCTTGGGTCGGTTAGGGTGATAGTGGTTCGGTGGTGGCTCGGCTGGAAGAGCCCTAGGCTAGCAAGGATTCCTAATGTAATTAGAACACCCCACGTACACACACATGCAATTGGGTCAAGTCTCCAGCAAGTTTGTGAGCGGGCCAGGGTTGGTTTTTCGGTCTGGGCTTGGTCAAGAGGGTCCCTAAGTGGGTTGGCTGGGTTTTGGCTCGAGGTGGCTCGGGCGTGGCTCGAGTAAATTAGGAGATGACTCGGTGTGTTCGCTTAAGGGTCAAAAACGAGATTTAAGAACTAAAAATTAAATCCATGGGTCCACGGGTGTGGCTCATGACTTGGAAGGGTAGAATAAATCATAAAAATGTTATGTTTAAATTTTGGGATCAAAATAACGAGTTTTGGATTTATTTGGGATTTAATCGCCGCACGAAACGCTAATTAACGAGTTAATTGAAACACCTAGTTTTAAGCTTTATAAAATTATGGAAAATTAGGTTTAAGCTTAAATAATTATTAAAAGTCTAAGTTTTTAATTTGGGAATTTTATATTAAGGTTTGGTTTAATTCGGGATTAAAACGCATTAATACGTTATATTTAAAGATTAATTTAAAAGTCTTCGAATTAAGCTAAATAAAAATATGAGAAAATTCATGTAAGCTTAAATAATTATTTGGGACATGTTAGAGTCAATGAAATAAAGTAAATGTCAAAACGGTGAAATTTTACGTCTAGGGGTAAAACGGTGTTTTTACACCTAAAAATTAGTAAACGTCATGGCAGTGTCCTTAATGCTGTTTTATATGTTAATATGATTATTTTCCATGATTATGGATGTTTATATGTTAATATGTCAATTTTAAATGTATATGGATTTTTAAGACGTTAATAAGTTTAATGTTTTATGATTTAATATGCTAAAACGTTTATTTTAAATGTTTATGATCTACATGTTTATTTTAAACGTTTATGAAATTAAAATGTTTATTTTAAAAATGTTCATAGATGTTTATGATTTTAATATGTTAAGTTATAATTTTTAAATGTCTATGATTTTTATGATTTGAATATGGGCATTTAAAAGACATGTTGCATGCATGGTTTCAAAATAAAAATGATATTATATGCATGTTTTTTTTAAGTGATGATAATATGTTGAAGGACGTGAAGGGATTTTGATTACTACATGTTGGAAATATCGTGAGGGTTATGGTCCCAGTGGGAGCCCGACGATCGTGTTTCCTTGGATACGGATACGAATACGAATACGTGATATGAATAAGAATATGTTAATACGTTGGCCAAGGCCCAGTTGACGGGTGAGAGTGTCGCTGGTGTCCCCGCCGCCCAGTACTGTGGTTTTCTTTAGATGGATCCATCGCCCAATACGATCAAGAATACGAGTCACAATCACGATGTGAATTCAACAAACACGAACATGAACATGAATATGAATATGGACACGAATATGGATATGAATATGAATATGTTTAAGTGATATGTTTATGTCTTTTTAAAATGTTTTTATGTATCATGAAAATGTTTACGAAAATGTCTAAGTTTAAGTTTATGCATCTTCATGAAAATGATATTTTAAGTATAAGTATTTTTCACTGTTATATGTTAACTGTATTACGTTTTACTTGTTATCAAGGATAGGACATGTTGAGTCTTTAGACTCACTAGGTGTGTATGATGCAGGTGATATAAATAACTATGATGCTGGAGGTCTTGACGAGTGACTTGTTGGACTGTCGGTGCACATAACCCGAGGACCAGCGCTTCTATTTCCGCATTTAAGTTTATGTTTAAGTTAAATATATTTACGGCATTTTATTTATTGATTTTGAGAGATTTAGTATGTGCTACACTTTTCAACATTTGTTGCTTTTTAGGTTGATAAAACGTCTTACGATTTCTTGTTTTGAGTTTTCCCTTTGGATTTTCAATTATTAGTGGATGGTTTATTTTAAATGGTGCAAAAGTATTTTTATGTATATGTATATGTTTAGGCCGAAGGTGTGAGGTTTTTTTTTTTAAAAAAAATTCTAGTACTTTTTCAAGAAAACGAATAAGCAGACGTTTCAGTTGGTATCAGAGCAAAGGTTCTGTAAAGGGTTTTGCCACCATCAGCGCCAGAAAGATCAGTCGTCAAGCCTCAAATTGTAAGTTTACATGTTTTATATGATTTATATGCATGATTAAATGAATTATATGTTCACGTCACATGTTTAATAGCTTTATGATAATTTATGATTTATATGCTTCATGATTTTTATGCGTGATACGGCATGAAATAAGAAATTATTTGATTTTAACGCATGTTGGATTCGTGGTGGAATTGGACTATGTTGATTTTTGGGTTTTAGTATTGACATTTTACTTTTTGGGCCATAAGTTAATCATGAATAGTATGAATGTTTTGGGACACATAGATTTTCTAAGAAAATATCTATGATTCGTGGTTACTAGTTGAATTAATTTTTGGGAATTACTCATAAGAAATAATGATTCGAGGATTTGCAACGACTTTTGGAAAAAGAAAATGTTTAAATTGGGATTTTAAGTTTTGATGAAAGGTAAAATTGATTATAGGAATTGATTTTGGGTAAATAAGTTTAAATTATCAAAATTTACGATATGGAAACTGTAGAAGGAAATTAAGAATACCAAGAACTTATGGGTTAATCGTAGGATTTTTTTCGAAATTAAAAACAAATTAGGATAAATTTTGAGGAAATTAAGAATTTATTTTGCAATTATTAAGGAATTTGGGGACTCGTTTAGCAATAAGCGATAATTAAATGATTTAAATGATAAGAATTTTGAGGATTTTGACTTTTAAGAATATTTGGAACCTTGGGATATCTTGGGTTATATTGTTATAAAGAATGTTGATCATGGGTTTTTAAGGATGAATCAATACTAAGCTTGAAAAATCTAAGCATCAGGGGATGCGTTTGGGGATTTTAAGGTGAAATGATAAGTTTATAAATATTTTGGGTATAAAATAAGGACAGTAATATACGATAAGTATGGTCATCCATCTTTTAATATTGAGAATTGTAAGAAAAATTGAAATTCCAGGTTATAATAGTAATAGCGCTAAGTCATTTGGGTTTTTTGAAGTTGCGATTTAAAAATAAGTGATTTAGAAGGTAAAATCAAGTGGGATCGAGGAGACGTAAGGACATTCTAGAATTTAAGTTTTATCAGAGTAGCGCAGCGGAAGAATGGATTTTTGGGATACTAGAACTAGGACTAAACTTTGGGTTATTAATGATAAGCGAATTTCGAGGATGAAATTCAATTTAAGGGGGGAAGATTGTAACGCCTCGAAAATTTAAAGATCCACGCGAATCACATGCATACGATTTATTAAATTCTCTTGTATTTTAATTAATTGTTTTAATTGTATTAATTAATTATGTTGTCCATATTTGCATGTTTAAAATATATTTTTTTACATGGTTGCATTAAAATGTATTTTTTAAAGGTTATATGAGTTGCGATCGAGGAACGGAGACCGAGGGCTGAAAAATAGAAAATGTTTTTATTAGTTAATTGTTTTTAGTTATTTAAAATATGAGTGATGTTTTTTCCTATTTTTGAAAATAAGGGGTTTTGAGGTGATTTTATACTCCGGGACGTAATTTTTATCGGTGTAGGATTTTCAACAAAAATACGAACGTGTTGGCAACCCGGCTAATAAATTCACAAAATTTTCTATTCAAAATGATTTTAAATATTTTAATTATTTACTAATGGGCTTAATGGACCTATTATAATATATTAATGGGCCTAAGCTTGTGTTATGAGTTTTAATTGAAATAAAAAGCTAACAATCCTACCCAAAACCCTCAAAATAACTCACACCCACCCCCATAGCAACAAGGACTCTTTTTCCAACAGCACTTAACCACACGATTTTGAAGGGAAACTCACGTAAATTAAAGGAAAAATTCAGCCTAGGTGTCTACGTCGCCGTTCTTCGCAATCGTCAACGGTTTTTCGTGCGTTAAATACGCAAAGGCACGCCATATTCTCCTTTTACTCATCATCACACCATATTATATAATTGTTTATGAATTTGCTTGAAAATAAGTCACACAATCTTTTATTTTCGTAACCATGAATATATGTTCTAAACTTGTGTTATTTGGTTCCAAAAATATGTCTCTATGTGTTAAGGGGCTGCCATGAATTAGGAGATGACCGAACATGATAAAATATGACCAAACATGTACAATTTTTAAAAGAAACCACAAGCTGGAACCGTAGGAAAATCAGAAACATGAACCGTGAGTGTGTGTTGGATTGTGTTTGATGCAAGGGCTTGGTGGCTTTGCATGGGGCCTTGGGGCTTGGCTAGGGCTGGCTGGGGCTCGAGTAGGGTTGAGAGAGAGGAGCCTGATGGAGTCCTTGTGGGCTCGGATGCGCACAGCCAGGCTAGGGAAGAGCCCACGCTGCATAGGACTCTTCCCGTAGAGTGATGAAGATCGGCCGAGAGTTTTCAGAAGGTGACTCGAGAGAGGGCTGGGCTAGGTCGTCTAGGCTATGGATAAGGGTGGTTCAGAGAGGGTCAGGAGGGTTCGGACTTGAGGAAGGCTCGATCAGGAAGTCCTAGCCGTAGTAGGAAACTCACAGCGCCTACAAACAGCAAGGGAAGCGCGCATGCTGTTTCTGATTCAGGTGTGTCGTGCTTGGGGTTCAAGGGCCTGGGCTGGGTTTAGGCATGGTCTTGGGTCGGTTAGGGTCATAGTGGTTCGGTGGTGGCTCGGCTGGAAGAGCCCTAGGCTAGCAAGGATTCCTAATGTAATTAGAACACCTCACGTACACACACATGCAATTGGGTCAAGTCTCCAGCAAGTTTGTGAGCGGGCCAGGGCTGGTTTTTCAGGATGGGCTTGGTCAAGAGGGTCCCTAGTGGGTTGGTTAGGTTTTGGCTCAAGGTGGCTCGGGCGTGGCTAGAGTAAATTAGGAGATGGCTCGGTGTGTTCGGTCAAGGGTGAAAAACGAGATTTAAGAATTAAAAATTAAATCCATGGGTCCACGTGTGTGGCTCATGACTTGGAAGGGTAGAATAAATTTTAAAAAGGTTATGTTTAAATTTTGGGATCAAAATAACGAGTTTTGGATTTATTTGGGATTTAATCGCCGCACGAAACACTAATTAAAGAGTTAATTGAAACGCCTAGTTTTATGCTTTATAAAATTATGGAAAATTAGGTTTAAGCTTAAATAATTATTAAAAGTCTAAGTTTTTAATTTGGTAAATTTATATTAAGGTTTGGTTTAATTCGGGATTAAAACGCATTAATACGTTATATTTAAAGATTAATTTAAAAGTCATCGAATTAAGCTAAATAAAATATGAGAAAATTCATGTAAGCTTAAATAATTATTTGGGACATGTTAGAGTCAATGAAATTAAGAAAATATCAAAAACGTGAAATTTTACGTCTATGGGTAAAACGATCTTTTTACACCTAAAAATTAGTAAATGTCATGGCAGTGTCCTGAATGCTGTTTTATATGTTAATATGATTATTTTCCATTATTATGGATGTTTATATGTTAATATGTCAATTTTAAATGTTTATGGATTTTTAAGACGTTAATATGTTTAATGTTTTATGATTTAATATGCTAAAACGTTTATTTTAAATGTTTATGATCTAAATGTTTATTTTAAACGTTTATGAAATTAAAATGTTTATTTTAAAACTGTTCATTGATGTTTATGATTTTTAATATGTTAAGTTATAATTTTTAAATAGTCTACGATTTTTATGATTTGAATATGGGCATTTAAAAGACATGTTGCATGTTGGTTTCAAAATAAAAATGATAATATATGCATGTTTTTATTAAGTGATGATAACATGTTGAAGGACGTGAAGAGATTGTGACTACTACATGTTGGAAATATCGTGAGGGTTATGGTCCCAGTGGGAGCCTGACGATCGTGTTTCCTTGGATACGGATACGAATACGAATACGTGATACAAATACGAATATGTTAATACGTTGGCCAAGGCCTAGTTGACGGATGAGAGTGTCGCTGGTGTCCCCGCCACCCAGTACTGTGGTTTTCTTTAGATGGATCCATCGCCCAATACGATCAAGAATACGAGTCACAATCACGATCTGAATTCAACAAACACGAACACGAACATGAATATGAATATGAATATGGACACGAATATGGATATGAATATGTTTAAGTGATATGTTTATGTCTTTTGAAAATGTTTTTATGCATCATGAAAATGTTTACGAAAATGTCTAAGTTTAAGTTTATGCATCTTAATGAAAATGATATTTTAAGTACAAGTATTTTTCACTGTTATATGTTAACTGTATTACGTATTACTTGTTATCACGTATAGGACGTGTTGAGTCTTTAGACTCACTAGGTGTGTATGATGCAGGTGATATAAATAACTATGATGTTGGAGGTCTTGACGAGTGACTTGCTGGACTGTCGGTGCACATAACCCGAGGACCAGCGCTTCTATTTCCGCATTTAAGTTTATGTTTAAGTTAAAGATATTTACGACATTTTATTTATGCTTTTTGAGAGATTTTGAAAGATTTAGTATGAGCTACACTTTTCAACATTTGTTTCTTTTTAGGTTGGTAAAACGTCTTACGATTTCTTGTTTTGACTTTTCCCTTTGTATTTTCAATTATTAGTGGATGGTTTATTTTAAAATGGTGCAAAAGTATTTTTATGTATATGTATATGTTTAGGCCGAAGGTGTGAGGTTTTAAAAAAAAAAAATTCTAGTACTTTTTAAGAAAACGAATAAGCAGACCTTTCATACGTCATCTTTTTGGAAGAGTCTGCATGCAGCGATGGGGAACAAGTTATTATTCAGTACAGCATTTTATCCTCAAACCGATGGTCAGTCCGAAAGAGATATTCAAAATTTGAAAGATCTACTACGAGCATGTGTTATTGATTTCCAAGGCAATTGGGAACCAAAATTACCTCTAGTCGAGTTCACCTACAATAATAGCTATCAATCATCAATCGGGATGACTCCTTTTGAGGCACTTTATGGAAGGAAATTTAGTTCTCCTATTCATTGGGACGAGGTTGGTTAAAGAAGAGAGATTGGTCCAGATGTGATTGAAGAGACTGCCGAGCTTGTAGTAAAAATTCGTGAGAGAATGAAGACTGCACACAGCCGACAAAAGAGTTATGCGGACAAGAGACGAAGAGACTTAGAGTTTGCAGTGGGAGACCATGTATTTGTGAAAATAGCACCTATGAAAGGTGTTGTGCGCTTTGGCAAGAAAGGCAAGCTTAGTCCAAGATTTATTGGTCCATTTGAGATTTTGGAGAGGTTTGGGACACTAGCTTATAGAGTGGCATTGCCACCAATGCTTTCTGGAGTTCACAATGTGTTCCATATTTCGATGTTGCGGAAGTACATTTCGAATCCATCACATGTGCTAAATTATGAACCTCTACACTTGACTCCAAATATGACATATGGAGAAAGAATTGTCCAAATCTTGGCAAGGCAAGAGAGAAGACTGCGAAACAAAGTCATTCCAATGGTCAAGGTCAAGTGGCTGAATCACTCGGAAGAAGAAACTACTTGGGAAACCGAGAGGGACTTGAAGAGTCGCTATCCAGAGCTATTCGGTAAGTTCTAATTTCGAGGACAAAATTTTATTTAGGGTGGGGGAAGGAATTGTAAGGCCCAAAATTAAGACGACGTAATTCAACTGCATGCAAATCTAGGAAATATGAAAAAAAAGAGTGATTAAATGATTTTAATTGCTAAATTATTTGTGACAAGCATGATTTTATGTTAAATAGGATTTTATTGTCATCATGCATTAAAAATGTATTTTTAAGGATTATTCGAATTACGATCGAAGAACGGAAACCGAGGGCTGGAAAACGTAAAATGTTTTTATTAAATAATTATTTTTAATTATTTAAAATATGGTTGATGGTTTTTCATATTTTTGAAAATAAGGGATTTTGAGGTGATTCTATACGCTGGGACGTAAAACTTTTTGGCAACCCGGCTAATAAATTCAAAAACTTATTTTACTAAAATTATTTTAATAATTTAATTAAATTCTAACCAAACGCTAGTGGGCCTAATTTGTGGACTTAATGGGCCTAAACTTAATTAAGGAAATAATTAACTATTTAATATGTTAATCCCACCCCAAACCCTCACAATTGCCTACGCCACTTTCCAGATTTTGCTCACCCCAATTCTCCATTATACACGACACACACACCCCTAAATATTTTAAGAGAAAATCGTGAGCTTCAAGGAGATTTCAGCCTAGGAGTCTGTTGGAAACTAAATTCCGGTGTTTGACAAAATATGAACCAACTGATCGAGTAAACTGAACTCAGCAACTGGACTTAATAACTGAAATCAACTGACTGATCAGTTGGAAACTGATCAACTGACTGATCAGTTGGAAACTGATCAGTTGATATATTCAGTCGTATGCTAAGCACCCTTCAACTGAACATATCTCGGGAAAGAACAATCAACCGTCAAGAGACATAGAAGATTGCAACGCCGCACTTCAATCAATACAGCTTAGAAAAACGCATTTCGGCGAAAGCAATTAAGACGCCGCATCACAATAAATAAAGCAAACAATGTCCAAGGAATAATCAGTAGAAATCAACGGATACAAAGATTCAAATTCATCTCAAGTTACCGTTGGAGAAAAGAAGCTTATAAATATGACAGAAGAACAGCTGAAGAAAAGAGAGAGTAAACACTATTCAAAAATCTTGCTGTCACTCTGTCAAAATCTTAGCTCAATCTTACTTGATATATTCGTAGCAGTTAAGGCTACAATTTGAGCTCATTAGCAAGTTGTAATAAACGTTGAAATTCGATAATGCTAAGATCAGTTACGCACTGAGAACATTCTGTAATACTAAGAGTTTCAGTTTTTGGCAGTGTTAAGTCCAAACTGAAGTGGGTCAGTACAATTCTTGTATTTGATCAAAGTCTTTTAGTGGATATCCTATCCTTGAGATAGAAGGGGTGACGTAGGAGTAATTAAATTCTCCGAACATCCAGAAATAACCCTTGCCTATTTTATTTCAGTTTGGTATTATATCTTTCAGTCAGGTATTTTCCGCAACTACTTTAGTTTAATTGATTGTCATTGACCAACAAGATTCCGAGAATCAGTTTGTCACCAAACTGAACTCAAAATTCGAAAAGATCAGTTTTAATTGTGAGTGTTTATTCAACCCCCCTTCTAAACACTCTTAATACATTAATCGATCCTATCAAGTGGTATCAGAGTGGCTGAATCTTGTTCTTGAATACTTTTGATCTAAAAACTTGCCAGCATGACTTCATTCAACAAAATTCCCATGTTCTCCAGAGAAGAATTTGATGATTCGGAAAATCAGAATGCAGGCTCATTTGGCTGCACAAGATGATGACATGTGGTATGTCATAACTGATGGACCCATGAAGATTCTAAAAGCAAATACAGCAGTTGCCATAACAGAAGGGGCACCACAAAGAATAGAAAAGCCCAGAGATGAATGGACAACTGAAGACAAAAGAAAAGCAAATCTTGACATGTGTCTAAAGACATTCTGTACAAATCGCTGGAAAAAATAACTTTCAGCAAAATAAAGATGTGTAAAACAGCCAAAGAAATTTGGGAAAAGCTGATCCAGCTGTGTGAAGGAAATGATCAAACCAAAGAAAATAAACTTTCTGTTGTTGTTCAAAAGTTTGATAACATCAAAATGAAAGCAGGAGAATCAATGCACGAGTATGATGAAAGAGTGAGCAGTATCATCAATGAGTTAAATGCACTTGGAAAGTGTATACCAATAAAGAAATTGCACTAAAAGTAATGAGAGGTCTTCTCAAGGAATGGGATGTCAAGACCATGGCAATGAGGGAGTCCAAAGATCTGAATCAGATTGAACTTCATGATTTGTTTGCTGATTTAAAGGCTTATGAGTTTGAGCTGCAGACCAGAGAAGGAGAACCATCTACCTCTGCAGCCACAACTGCTCTAGCTGCTGTCAGAACTGAACAAATCAGTTCAGTCGAAAAATCTGCTGATCAGTTGAGTAATGATGCTATGTAATTATTCATCAAAAAATTCGGAAGGTACATGAGAAAGAATCAAGGGAACTTCCAGAAGCCATACCAAAGGAACAATTCCAAAGATGAACCAAATGCCTGCTATAACTGTGGCAAATCAGGTCACTTCATTGCTGATTGTCCTAAACCCAAGAAGAGAGTCAAGGCTCAACTGACAGAAGAAAGAAATCATATAAACGCAAAAGAATACCCAAGAAAGATAAGAAGGTCTTCAGAAAGAAACATGAGATACTCTTAGCTGAAGAAAACAAATCTAAATAGGCAGAAACTGACAGTGAAGAGTCGGAACCAGAAAGCTCATGCAGTTCTAGTGATGATGAAGAAGTAAAGTGCTTGATGGCTAATGATGCAGCAGAAGAATCATCTAGCCAACTGGTATTTGATTTCAGCTCAACTGATTTCACACGAGAAGAACTCATTCTAACACTACATGACATGGTAAATGAGTATCAAGAGCTTGCATCATCATTTGAAGAAATCAAAGCAAAGCAAACTGATCCCACAGACAATAAAACCAAAACTGATGAATTAGTCGATGGGTTGAGTCTAAAAAGGGAAATTGCTGAGTTAAAAGCAGAAAGAAACAAAAATCAGTCATTAATACAGAAGTTGATGCTTGAAAACTCAAAACAGACTGAGCTTATTCAGTCTTGGAACAAATCATCTACTGCACTAAATGAAATGCAGATTTCACAAAAATCAGTTTCTGATAAAACTTGTTTAGGGTTCAACACTCAAGGAGAAATGTATGCAAATGATACTCAACCAAAGCTAACAATAGACAAAGGGAAATACATTCACTTTGTCAAATCAGCAGTGGTACAAGAACAAATTGAGCCCAGTAAACTGATTGAGCAACCTACTGAGAATATGAACAAGGCTAGAATATATGAGATTGGTTATAGTCAAAAATTCTCAACTGATTCACAAAGTCAGTCACCAAAGAGATTTTACAAAAACTATTCGATGGCTATTCCAATTACTATAACTGCAAGCCAGTTCAGAAGAGATATAGACTGAACAATCAGTTGAATAAAGCTAAAACACATATTGTATCATTCGTACACTACACAAGCACACAAAAGCCGAGAAAAACCATTTGGAATACAGCTAATGGAAAGCCTGTTAGACTAATCCAAGTATGGGTTCCTAAAGGACTATACAGTTCAGGACCCAAATAGATATGGGTACCAAATTATATTATGTGTGTGACTGCAGGTAACAGGTACAAACAAAAACTCAATATGGTATTTGGACAGTAGATGTTCGCGACATATGACAGGAGATGCAAGTGTGCTATCTCAACTGATCAAATACAGTGGTCCAAATATCAGTTTTGGGGACAATTCCAAAGGTAGAACTGTGGGTAAGGATAAGCTTATCTATGGTAACTTTTCTTTTAAAGATGTTCTATTAGTAGAAAACCTGAAGTATAACTTGATCAGCATCAGTCAGTTATGCGACAGTGGATTCTCAGTACATTTTGACAAAAACTCATGTTCAGTCAAAACTTCAACTGATGAAATCATACTAACTGGCAAACGTTATGGAAACACATATAAAATCAGTTGGAATGATCAAACTTATGCACCAGTTTGTTTTATTGCTTCCAAATCATCTAAAAACTGGTTGTGGCATAAGAGACTAAACCATTTAAACTATAAAACCATTTCCATCTGAGTAAACATGAACTTGTAACTGGTTTGCCCAAAATAGACTTTTCAAAAGAAAAACTTTTCTCAGCATGTCAGTATGGTAAACAAGTACGATCTTATTTTAAAAACAAGGGTTGTAAATCTTCATCCCGATGCTTAGAACTGTTGCACATGGATCTCTTTGGTCCTATACCAGTCATGAGCTTATGGGGAATGAAATACACCTTGTTAGTCGTAGATGATTTTTCAAGATTTACTTGGGTTATTTTTCTCAAATCTAAAGACCATACTGCTTCACAACTGATAAAGCTCTTCAAAAGACTTTTAAATGAAAAATCAGTTGGAATTGATCGAATCAGATCAGATCGAGGAACTGAATTCATCAATCAAACTCTTTCAAATTTTCTAGATAATGCTGGAATTAAGCATGAGCTCTCAGCAGCCAGAACTCCTCAGCAAAATGGTGTAGCTGAGAGAATAAATCGGACCCTTAAAAAAGCTGCTAGAACAATGCTTGCTGAATCTTGTATTTATCAAAGGTTTTGGGCAGAGGCAGTAAACACTGCGTGTTATACTCAGAACAGATCAATGATTAATAAGAATCATATGAAAACACCATATGAGATCTGGCATGGAAGAAAAAGTATAATTACTTATTTCAAAATATTCGGCTGCAGATGTTTTATCCTTGATAATGGTAAAAATTATTTAAAAGCGTTTGATGCTAAATCTGCAGATGGAATATTTCTTGGATACTCATCAGTTAGTATAGCTTATAGATTCTTCAACAAGAAAACCCTAAATGTTGAAGAATCAGCTCATGTTGATTTCGATGAAACTGAACTAACTAATAAGCCAACTGATCAAGTTGAGCTAGTTGATCGATTTACAGATATCAGTTTGGAGGATGATGATGAAGAAGACAATCATATTAATCAAAACAATCTCCAAACACCCGAACCAGAAGTGTCAGATCAATCAGCTGAACCAGAAGCCATTCCTAATGATCAGTTGATAGAGCATAATGATAACATTCAAATACCAGTTGACGAAGCACCAACTGAGACTGAAAACTGTGTTCAGTTACCAATTGAAGAAATTGCTAATACAACAAATACTGAGAACAGATGGAGAAAATCACATCCACCTGAGCTGGTAATAGGAAATCCATATGATCCAGTAAGAACTCGCAATCAAATGCTAAATTTATTTATCCATTCAGCTTTTGTATCACAACTAGAACCAAAGAAAACTGATGAGGCTCTTGCTGATCCTAACTGGGTAAATGCAATGCAAGAAGAGCTAAATCAGTTCACTCATAACAATGTCTGGAACATAGTTCCAAGACCAGTTTCAAAAACTGTTATAGGTACAAAATGGGTTTTCAGGAACAAACTGAACGAAGATGGTTCAGTTGGACGCAACAAAGCAAGATTAGTAGCATAAGGATACAAACTAAGAAGAAGAAATTGACTATGATGAGGCATATGCTCCAGTTGCAAGACTGGAAGCAATCAGAATGTTTCTTGCTTATGCATCATACAAGAACTTCAAAGTATATCAAATGGATATCAAAAGTGCATTCCTAAATGGCCAGCTACAAGAGGAAGTATATGTTGAACAACCCCCAGGTTTTGTAAATCACAACTTTCCTGATCATGTATATCATTTGAACAAAGCTTTATATGGTCTTAAACAAGCTCCCAGAGCTTGGTACGAAACTCTTTCAAAATTCATAACTGATCATGATTTTTCTGTTGGATCAGTTGATAAGACCTTGTTCAAATTTACTAAGAATGATAACATTTTATTAGTTCAAATTTATGTTGATGATATCATATTCGGGTCAACTAACCCCAAATTATGCGAGAAATTTGCTAAGCTAATGCAAGATAAGTTTGAAATGAGCATGATGGGTGAACTGACATTCTTTCTTGGACTACAAGTGAAGCAACTGGAAACTGGTACATTCATCAATCAAACTAAATATACGAAGGAGCTGCAGAAGAAATTTGGCATGGAATCATGTTCAGCTGCGAATACTCCCATGAGCTCATCAGTAAAATTGGACACTGATCAAGGGGGAATATCAGTTGAGGCGACATTATATCGAGGTTTAATAGGGTCATTGTTATACCTAACTGCCAGTCGCCCTGATATTGTATTTGCTGTGTGTATGTGTGCTAGATTTCAAGCAAATCCTAAGCAATCACATTTCTCAGCTGCTAAAAGAATTTTGAAATACCTTAAGGGTACACAAAATGTTGGGTTATGTTACTCTAAAGACTCTACTTTCAATTTAGTTTGATATTCAGATGCAGATTATGCAGGATGTAAGCTTGATCGTAAAAGTACAAGTGGATCTTGTCAGTTTCTAGGAGACAGGCTGATCTCTTGGTTCAGCAAGAAGCAGACATCTATAGCTACCTCAACAACTGAAGCAGAATACCTTGCTGCTGGTAGTTGCTGTGCACAACTGATCTGGATCCAGCAACAATTGAGAGATTATGGAGTAATTACAAATAATTCGCCCATATTTTGTGACAATAAGAGTACAATTGCCATCACCTATAATCCAGTTCTTCACTCAAGGACAAAGCATATATATGTCAGACACCACTTCATTAGAGATCATGCTTTGAAGAAGGACATCAGACTGGAGTATATATCAACTGAGCAACAAGCAGCTGACATCTTCACCAAACCATTACCCGAGACTAAGTTTTCTTACTTTCGCAATATTCTTGGTTTAATTGATCTGTCTTAAAATTATTACTAATGTAAGGCTTGAGATTATTAGTCTTCATTGATGTGAGACTCGGAAGATATGAGTATGCATGACATGCAACGGGAAGTATTAAGTGAGATGGGATGAGGAAATATTCAAAATAGGACAAACAGATGGCGCACATGCGCGAAGAAATGCGCGCACATGCGCGACAATTCCAGATGCATTGGCGCACATGCGCGAGATAAGGCGCGCATATGCGCGACACCTCCAGGGACTTTGGCGCACATGCGCGAGATGAAGCGCGCATATGCGCGAGGAGTTGGGATTTTCATTGCCGAGACCCGTAGGTCTCGCGCATATGCGCGAGTGATGTCGCGCATATGCGCGAGACGTGTAATACAAAGAATGAGACACTTGCCTCAGCCATGCAATTTAATGTGTATGTGTCTTCTTTCCTTCCCATTTCAGCTGAGGAATACCGAGAAGCTCCAGAGAAACCCCTCAAAGCTTCAACCCTTTTAGGACTTTGATTTTACAAGATTCAATGATCTAAACATTAATCCGATTTCGGTTTTGAGCTCCTCTCTTCAAAAGCTTCAAGGGGATTTAAGTTTCATTCATTTCCTGCATGATTTGAGATATTGATGTTGGGGAAATTATGAATTTCACTAGAATACGTGTTCTTGAGATTATTGATATCGTAGAAACGCAACCGGATCAAAGAACGGACGTTGTATGCTATCGTTACTGTTTCCAGCATGTTTAGTGTTAAATAATGCAGATTTTGAGTACTATCATGTGTTTATGATGAAAATTATGAATTGTGGTTACTGATTATTGAAGTTTGGGTTGACCGGTAGCGCGAGTTTACGCCGTTATGCCATCGAAATATACCGAGATTAAGTATTGATCCGTATGTGTATCCTTTTGTGTTAGAAGTTGATATGGTGCATTATATATATGTCATTTCAGATTTGGTTTGACAGATTCGTCTTCGAGACTTCGACTACAACATCGATAAAGGTTCAACAAGAAAGGTATAATGCATGTTTTGTTTGGGGAAGACACAACTCAAATGAGATTCAGTTTGAGTTTCCCAACAAAATCACATACTAGAATTATTGTTTATCTTCTGATATGATTGTGATTTGTTTATAGATTTATATGCAAATCTCTTGATATGATGATGTCTTGTTTATAGATTTATATTCAAGCCTTTGAGATAGGAGAGTTATTGGCAGACTTGCCAAACTAGATGTTCGGTGGTATCGACGCTTCGGATTAGATTCACTCCGATTGTAGACATTCGATACAGACATGATCGAAGTCTATGAATAAGACGTACAGTTACCCCGATTGGGAGGGTAGGTGACAGACAGTGACGTCTTATTCACACCGGGATCCCTAGAGTAGAGTCGATGCGAGTCAAGACATGATTTGATTTGCATTGCATGTTTAGATAGATCGGTTTCTTAGATTATGGAGCCATTGTTATTGCTTTCATGCATGATTTATGATTTCGTATCAGCATGTATACATGTTTTATACTGGGATTTGTTCTCATCGGAGTTTCCGGCTGTTGTTATGTCTGTATGTGTGCATAACAACAGGTGGGGCAGGATCTGGGTCACGTCAGAGATGAGATAAAGATAGCGTGGTGATTACGGGCGCAGAAGATCACTAGTGATGTTGTATTAGATTTGTACTACTCGTAGTTTATGGTTTGTATTAAACACTAGTGATGTGTTTGTAATAAAACATGACATGTATATTATATGTGTTGTAATTAAATAAAGAAAGATATTATGCTTAGTAGTTACATTTGAATTAATGTTAAAAAGCTAAAACTTGACCCACATTTTGAATAAAGATCCAATTAATCCCGAAAAGAATTGAGTTAGAGCCCGGGTCCCCACAACAGGTGGTATCAGAGCAGTAGGTTCTGTAGACTGAGATAAAGTAGAATGAGCGGGGTAGATCGCGTCTTTTTCCTTGCTTTTGATGTGCTAGCATGATTTAATGCTTTCCCTATTATATGTGGTATTGTATCTGAGTTGATTTACAGCATATACTTGTAAAGACTGAATCAGAACCGATTCTGGATCAGAGGTATATGATCAGAGGAGGTTTGAGACAGATTGTATAGATTGTATCCTAATCTGTTTGATAATCAGATATGCTGCCTAGAAGAATACCACAACCAGCTGCAGGTCAAGTGCCAGAACAGGGGAGTACGTCAGGTACCCAGATAGACGTAACCGTGACCCCGATGGAGACTCTGTTGAAGCGGTTTCAGTCATTCCGACCCCCGACTTTGAAAGTCACAGAGAATGCAGCGGATTGCGAAAGCTGGTTGGATGATATAGAAATGTTATTTGAATCACTTGCCTATACAGATGAACGTAGGGTGAAGCTGATTAGGCATCAATTGCAAGAAGTGGCCAAGAGTTGGTGGCTAACGGCGAAACGAGCCTTAGAACATCGAGGTATTGATATTACTTGGAAAGTCTTTAAAGATGAATTTTGTCAACGTTTCTTTCCAGTCTCCTATCGAAAAGGCAAAGGGGCCGAATTTGCAAACTTGAGACAGGGCCAGTGGAACATAGAGGAGTATGTTGCCAAATTCTCGTCCTTACTTCGATTTGCACCTCACGTAGCAGGGAATGATAAGGCAGTGGCCGATCAGTTCATAAATGGTTTGAATCCGGATATCTTCACTTTAGTTAACACGGGGCGACCCAACACTTTTTCTGAGGCGCTGAATCGAGCGAAGGGAGCAGAGGCTGGCTTGATTAGGCAGCGAGGAGCTTCCTATAGTGTTCAGGGTCAGAGACCGCCACCGTTTGCCACACAGTTTCCACCACCTCCTCCTCGATTTGATAGTGGGATTAGTAGTAGTGGGAAGAAAGATTCTTTGAAAGCTAAGGGTAAACAGTTCAAGAGAGATGGGAGCAGTTCATCGAGCTCCAGTGGGTCAAGACAGAGAGGTCCTGGCCAGAGTACAGATGTGACAGGTGTATATTGTACTACTTAAGGAGGCCGACATGCCACAGAGCAGTGTCAAGGGGTGATGGGCAGATGTAACATATGTAAGCAACAGAGACATTTCGCTAGAGTTTGTCCCCAGAAAGGTGCACAGAGATTTCAGAGTGCAGGGTCATCAGCATCAGTGACTCAGCCTGAAAGGCAAGCTTCGTCTGTCCATTCCTTCCAGCCCACGCCTACACAGTCCCAGCCTAGAACCAGAGGTGGCCAGACGGTGAGCCAACCTCCCAGACAACAGGCTAGGGTGTTTGCACTGACCGAGGAGCAAGCCCAGGATGCGCCAGACGATGTGATTGCAGGTAACTGTTTTCTTTGCAGTTATCCTGCATATGTATTGATAGATACAGGTGCATCACATACATTCATATCAGAACGTTTTGCATTGACACATGCATTACCTGTCGAGTCATTGTCTACTGTAGTGTCTATTTCTTCTCCGTTGGGAAGTGGTCTGATATCTGTGACTTCAATTAGACATTGCTTACTACAGTTTGAAGGGCATGAGATCGATTTAGAATGTGTTGTACTTGGTTTATCTGATTTTTATTGTATTGTCGGGATTGACATGTTGACTAAGTACAGAGCCACCGTAGACTGTTTTCACAAGATTGTCAGATTCAGACCTAAAGTGACAGAGGGGTGGAAATTCTACGGTAAGGGTTCCAGATCTCGGATTCCCTTAGTATCTGCTCTGACTATGAGTAGATTGTTGCAACAAAGAGCAGAAGGGTTCCTTATTTATTCAGTAGATTTACTGAAATGGAGCCCAGCATTGGCAGATTTGCCAGTAGTACGGGAATTTGCAGATGTATTTCCTGACGAGATTCCAGGGTTACCTCCAGCTCGAGAGGTAGATTTTAGTATTGATCTTATTCCAGGTACCGTTCCTATTTCGAGAGCCCCATATAGGATGGCGCCGATAGAATTGAAAGAATTGAAAGCACAACTAGAAGATCTTCTAGCCAAGGGATATATCAGACCTAGTGTATCTCCTTGGGGTGCTCCCGTGCTATTTGTACGAAAGAAAGACGGTTCTATGAGATTGTGTATAGATTACAGGCAACTGAACAAGGCAACGATAAAGAACAAATATCCTTTGCCTCGTATCGACGACTTATTTGATCAGTTGCAGGGATCATCCATCTATTCCAAGATCGATCTAAGATCTGGATATCAACAGTTGCGAGTACGAGATATTGATATACCAAAGACAGCATTCCGAACGAGGTATGGACATTATGAATTTATTGTCATGCCTTTTGGTTTAACGAATGCTCCAGCTGTGTTTATGGGACTGATGAACCGCGTCTTTCAGAGATATTTAGATGAGTTTGTGATTGTTTTTATTGATGATATTTTGGTGTATTCAAAGAATTTGAATGAGCATGCCAATCATTTGAGAATTGTGTTGCATACACTAAGAAATGAAAGATTATATGCGAAACTGTCAAAGTGTGAGTTTTGGCTGAGACAGGTTTTCTTCTTGGGTCATATCATATCTGGAGATGGTATTTCCGTGGATCCGAGTAAAGTGGAAGCTGTGATCAGTTGGCCGAGACCGACTTCGGTGCCTGAGATACGCAGTTTCATGGGTCTAGCAGGGTACTATAGACGATTCATCAAAGATTTCTCCAGTATTGCGAAGCCGATTACCCAGTTGACACAAAAGAATACACCATTTGTGTGGTCGGAGGATTGCGAGTCTAGTTTCCTAGAGTTGAAGAAGAGGCTGACCAGTGCACCTGTCTTGATGATTCCTTCAGGTACTGGCGATTTCGTTGTATATTGTGATGCATCTCACAGAGGGCTGGGATGTGTTCTTATGCAGCGGGGTCATGTGATCGCATATGCCTCTAGACAGCTGAAGCCACACGAGATTCGATACCCCATTCATGATCTTGAATTGGCGGCTATCGTATTTGCCTTAAAGATTTGGCGTCATTATCTTTATGGTGAGAAATTTGAGATTTACTCTGACCATAAAAGCCTGAAGTATCTGTTTTCTCAGTCAGAGTTGAACATGAGGCAGCGTAGATGGCTTGATCTACTGAAAGATTTTGATTGTGAGATCAAGTACTATCCAGGGAAGTCAAATGCAGCAGTAGATGCCTTGAGTCGAATGGTTTGTGCCCTATCCTTATCGACGATAGGTGTTTCGAATTTAGTTGAAGATTGTTGTTTGTCTGGTTTAACATTTGATACAGCCAGTAGACCTCTACGACTTGCTTCGATTCAAGTTGAGCCAGATTTGATCATGAAAATCAAAGAAGCTCAAAGAACAGATCAGAATATACAGAAGTCAATTCAGATGGTCAGATCAGGACATCCGTCTGAATATCAGGTACATGATTTTGTCCTGTATGTGAATAACCGTATTGTAGTGCCAAATGTTTCAGAGTTGAAACAACAGATATTGTGAGCAGCGCACTGTAGTCGGTTCAGTATTCATCTTGGTGGCAGGAAGATGTACAACGATCTAAAGACACAGTTCTGGTGGAAACAGATGAAATCAGATATTGCCGAATATGTGTCTAAGTGCTTAAATTGCCAACAGGTGAAGGCCGAAAGAAAGAAGCCCGGAGGTTTACTTCAGAGTTTGTCTATTCCTGAATGGAAATGGGATCACATTTCCATGGATTTCGTGACGAAAGTTACCTCGATCATCCCGGGGCTGTGATGCGATTTGGGTCATTATTGACAGATTGACCAAATCTTCTTGTTTTATTCCATACAGAATGACATACCGACACGATCAGATGGCAGAGTTGTATGTCAGAGAAGTTGTCAGATTACATGGTGTGCCGAAGTCTATCGTATCAGATCGTGATCCACGATTCACTTCACATTTTTGGCACAGTTTGCAGCAGGCTCTAGGTACGACATTACACCTCAGTACTGCTTATCATCCCCAGACAGACGGACAGTCAGAGCGGACTATCCAGACTTTAGGAGATATGCTGAGAGCTGTAGTGCTAGACTTTGGCACTAGTTGGCAAGATTCACTACCGTTGTGTGAATTCTCGTACAACAACAGCTATCAAACGAGCATAGAGATGGCACCGTTTGAAGCATTGTATGGCAAGAAGTGCAGATCTCCGTTGTATTGGGATGACATCTCAGAGGCACCAGAACTTGGGCCTGATATGATTCGTGAAATGACTGAGAAGGTGAAGATCATTCAGAAGCGAATGAAGACGGCACAAGACAGGCAAGCCAAGTATGCAAACGTCAGACGTAGACCGCTTGTATTTGAAAAAGGGGACAGAGTATTCTTGAAGATTTCTCCCTTCAGAGGCATTGTCAGATTTGGCAAGCGTGGGAAATTGTCTCCTAGATACATCGGTCCATACGAGATTCTTGAGAAGATTGGCGATCGAGCATATCGATTGGCTCTTCCTCCTTCCTTATCTGGGATACATGACGTTTTTCATGTCTCGATGTTGCGTAGATATATGCCAGATATTTCTCATGTCATTCAGCCTGACGAAGCTGAGCTTGATCAGACATTGAGTTATGTTGAACAACCGATACAGATTCTTGATCGAAAAGAAAAACAGCTCAGAACGAAGATTATTCCACTAGTGAAAGTCCAGTGGAGTCTTCATGGCACTTGAAGAAGCGGCTTGGGAGACAGAGTCAGAGATGAGACAGAGATATCCCGAGTTATTTCTATGATGTGAGTGTTCGTTCCATTTTCGATTACATTGCCTCTTCTACTTGATTTAATTGATTGTCTGCGATTTTGAGGACGAAATCATTTCTTAGAGGGGGAGAAATGTAAGGCTTGAGATTATTAGTCTTTATTGATGTGAGACTCGGAAGATATGAGTATGCATGACATGCAATGGGAAGTATTAAGTGAGATGGGATGAGGAAATATTCAAAATAGGACAGAACAGATGGTGCACATGCGCGAAGAAATGCGCTCACATGCGCGACAATTCCAGAAGCATCGGCGCACATGCGCGAGATAAGGCGCGCATATGCGCGACACCTCCAGGGACTTTGGCGCACATGCGCGAGATGAAGCGCGCATATGCGCGAGGAGTTGGGATTTTCATTGCCGAGACCCGTAGGTCTCGCGCATATGCTCGAGTGATGTCGCTCATATGCGCGAGACGTGTAATACAAAGAATGAGACACTTGCCTCAGCCATGCAATTTAATGTGTATGTGTAATGAGACACTTGCCTCAGCCATGCAATTTAATGTGTATGTGTCTTCTTTCCTTCCCATTTCAGCTGAGGAATACCGAGAAGCTCCAGAGAAACCCCTCAAAGCTTCAACCCTTTTAGGACTTTGATTTTACAAGATTCAATCATCCAAACGTTAATCCGATTTCGGTTTTGAGCTCCTCTCTACAAAAGCTTCAAGGGGATGTAAGTTTCATTCATTTCCTGCATGATTTGAGATATTGATGTTGGGGAAATTATGAATTTCACTAGATTACGTGTTCTTGAGATTATTGATATCGTAGAAACGCAACCGGATCAAAGAACGGACGTTGTATGCTATCGTTACTGTTTCCAGCATGTTTAGTGTTAAATAATGCAGATTTTGAGTACTATCATGTGTTTATGATGAAAATTATGAATTGTGGTTACTGATTATTGAAGTTTGGGTTGACCGGTAGCGCGAGTTTACGCCGTTATGCCATCGAAATATACCGAGATTAAGTATTGATTCGTATGTGTATCCTTTTGAGTTAGAAGTTGATATGGTGCATTATATATATGTCATTTCAGATTTGGTTTGACAGATTCGTCTTCGAGACTTCGACTACAACATCGATAAAGGTTCAACAAGAAAGGTATAATGCATGTTTTGTTTGGGGAAGACACAACTCAAATGAGATTCAGTTTGAGTTTCCCAACAAAATCACATACTAGAATTATTGTTTATCTTCTGATATGATTGTGATTTGTTTATAGATTTATATGCAAATCTCTTGATATGATGATGTCTTGTTTATAGATTTATATTCAAGCCTTTGAGATAGGAGAGTTATTGGCAGACTTGCCAAACTAGATGTTCGGTGGTATCGACGCTTCGGATTAGATTCACTCCGATTGTAGACATTCGATACAGACATGACCGAAGTCTAGGAATAAGACGTACAGTTACCCCGATTGGGAGGGTAGGTGACAGACAGTGACGTCTTATTCACACCGGGATCCCTAGAGTAGAGTCGATGCGAGTCAAGAAATGATTTGATTTGAATTGCATATTTAGATAGATCGGTTTCTTAGACTATGGAGCCATTGTTATTGCTTTCATGCATAATTTATGATTTCGTATCAGCATGTATACATGTTTTATACTGGGATTTGTTCTCACCGGAGTTTCCGGATGTTGTTATGTCTGTATGTGTGCATAATAACAGGTGGGGCAGGATCAGGGTCGCGACAGAGATGAGGGATGGACATAGCGTGGTGACTACGGGCGCAGAAGATCACTAGTAATGTTGTACTAGATTTGTACTACTCGTAGTTTATGGTTTGTATTAAACACTAGTGATGTGTTTGTAGTAGAACATGAAATGTATATTATATGTGTTGTAATTAAATAAAGAAAGATATTATGCTTAGTATTTACATTTGAATTAATGTCATAAAGCGAAAATTTTGTCCCGTATTTTTGAACAAGGATCCGATTAATCCCGAAATGATTGAAGTTAGAGCCCGGGTCCCCACAACTAATATTGCTTTACTAACAGAATTATCTGCAGAAAATAAGAACACAACAAATTGAAAACAATACTTTATTAAGAATACCATCGATCCTATCAAGTGGAACAGCACCACTACTACTTACCCTCTGCAAATCATGAATCTTGAACCATGTTGACATCACTTTCATCAAGACATATTCTTCCATTGTCTTGTTCAATTCTTCTAAATAAGGACTTAATTGCTCATTAACTTGAATATGCGAACTACTGCATGCATCAGAGTTACTTGAATCCGACATATTGAACAGTTATTGTCTCATATTCTATCATCTTATTTATAGAAAGATGAAATTTAAATATTGAAGAAACTGAAGAGACTCAAATCAACCGAAGCGTCTTTCTCATTTACCGAGGCTTCTTAACTATCAGTTGTTCATTATCAACTGATATCAGTTTGACATTTATTACTTAACGCTTAACCAATCATCAGTTCATCTGTTTATGATCGTAATTCATATATAATAACTAATGAAACTTATTATTTGCAGGAAAAAGAAAAAACAAAGTTAAGCCAAAATAAATGTTTCATTCAACCATAAATATTTGCTTGGATTACATCTTCATATTTTTCTTCCACATCAATTATCCACATTTTCAACCAAACGGATAGAGGTGAGGTAGATGTCTTGAGAAAGCTGTGGGAAGAAGCTATGCGAGTAAGGATCTCCAGCTCCTTTCGAAGCATCAGCTGATAGATATGACCATCCTTGAAGATGTCCACCCACACAGCTATATTCAAGTGCTCCCGCACTTTTCTCAACTCTACCATCATTTCGGGAGTGGTAGCCTCTCCAGAATTATACAGGAACGCAAGCTCCTGTAACTTTTCCCAGTAGGGAAGACTCTTGTAGAAGACTTCGTCTTCTATAACAGCCTTCCTAGCTTCCAGAGAAAATGGCGAAGCACTCGAGCTACTCGCATCTGCCATTCTTTTGTTTTGAATATTTTCACCAATATGACTGAAACTAACCGTGTTAATTCTATTTATAGTAGAATATCAAAGAAGCTGAAGGGTCGTCAACGTTTCAGCAAACGAAAAATTTTTCTGACCTTTAAATTTATTCGCTTTAATTATTTTATGTACTAATTAAGGGGGAATAATGGTTTTAAAAGATTAACTGAGAAGACAAATGTTAGTAAAATCTCAACTGAAAGGACACAGTCTTACAACTGATCGTTCAGTTGGGTATTTCACTAATCTTCTCATATAAGTTAACTAATTAAAACATATTATATTCCAAATCAAGTGACGTGACTGTCTATTATCTAATGATGAATCTCATTTTGAAAATGTGGAAGCATTTGAACCGTTTAAATTGTACACACGCTTATAGCACACGAACACACGTTTTTATTCAAAATTTTGATGGACTGACACGTTTCCAGAATCTAAACAGTCACATACATATAAATAATTTCCCGCTTCAATTCAGCTTTCTTTCTTATGCGTACATCATCTCTCAGAGCAAACTCATACACTCAGAGCTTGTATTTCGCAAAATTTCAGGTTTCCTTATTCTCAGCAATGGCGAATCAAATCCCAGCTCACATGTTGAACGCTATGGCCATTGATTTTGACTCAGTTTTATCGGTTCACGAAGCTGAAATTAAGAACGTCTTTCTGAAGATTGAATGTAATGCCCTAGATTGTATGTGGATAAAATGAAAAGATGAAGTGTTGCTTGAAGAAAGGGACCGCACCCGCGCCTAGAGAAGCACCGCACCCACGGTGCATGGATAGAAAGATGGCCATTTTACAGTAGGGTCACCGCACCCGCTGTCCAAGAAAGATTGCACCCGCGGTTGATGGACAGAGAGTTGGAAAGTATTTACAGAAATGACACCGCACCCGCGGTTCAAACGTGACCGCACCTGCGTTGATGTTACCGCACCCGCGGTCTTATATGTAGCGCATCCGCGGCCGTTTAATTTCAGAAAATGAAAGGCATGCCGTGGGCACATCGCACCCGCGGTGAAGAGTGACCGCACCCGCGGTGCTGCGTGCGAGAAAGCCACCCTTAATTCTTAGGAAGACACATGGCATATATATATATACACTTGGGCTGAGTCATTCTTTCTTCAGACTTGCTGGAGAGAATCGTGAGCCATTCCATAAGAAGTGAAAGGGTTCTTTCATTTAGACTTGAAGTTGTGCAAAATATACTCATCCAAACTTCAATACAAGCATAAATTTGTGTTCCTTGTATCAAGAGCTATCTAAGGATGTAAGTTTGGTTAAATTTCAGCATGATTTAGATTCCATATGTTGAAAGAATTATAATATGATAGTTATATCGTGTTCTTGACATATTGAGCATTATATACACAACCGGATCGAAGAACGGACGTTGTATGCTATTGTAACTATTTTCCAGCATGTTTAGAGTTAACTTTTGCAGATTTTGAGTACTATCATATACCTATGATGATGATTATGAGTTGAGACCTATGAATTATTGATGTATGTGGGAGTTGAGACGACCGATATCGCAAGATTACGTCGTTATGCCGTTAAATTGTACCGAGATTGAATATTGATCCGTATGTGTACTGAATTGAGTTAGAGATTGATAGAATGCATCTTGAATATGTCGTTTCAGATTGATATTGACAGATTCGACAACGAACTTCGACTACTACGAACGACAAGAAGGTATAATGCATGTTTTGTTTGTGGAAGACACAACTCAAATGAGATTCAGTTTGAGTTTCCCAACAAAATCACATACTAGAATTATTGTTTATCTTTTGATATGATTGTGATTTGTTTATAGATTTATATTCAAATCTCTTGATATGATGATGTCTTGTTTATAGATTTATATTCAAGCTTTGAGATAGGAGGGTCATTAGCAGACTTGCTAAACTAGATGTTCGGTGGTATCGACGCTTCGGATCAGATTCACTCCGATTGTAGACATTCGATACAGACATGACCGAAGTCTAGGAATAAGACGTACAGTTACCCCGATTGGGAGGGTAGGTGACAGACAGTGACGTCTTATTCATACCGGGATCCCTAGAGTAGAGTCGAGTCGAGTCAAGACATGATTTGATTTGAATTGCATGTTTATATAGACTGGTTTCATAGACTATGAAGCCCATTATTATTGCTTTGATTCATGATTTATGATTATGTATCAGCATGTATACATGTCTTATACTGGGATTTGTTCTCACCGGAGTTTCCGGCTGTTGTTATGTCTGTATGTGTGCATAACAACAGGTGGGGCAGGATCAAGGTCGCGACAGAGATGAGGGATGGACATAGCGTGGTGACTACGGGCGCAGAAGATCACTAGTGATGTTGTACTAGATTTGTACTACTCGTAGTTTATGGTTTGTATGAAACACTAGTGATGTGTTTGTAGTAGAACATGACATGTATATTATATGTATTGTAATTAAATAAAGAAAGATATTATGCTTAGTATTTACATTTGAATTAATGTCAAAAAGCGAAAATTTTGACCCGTATTTTTGAACAAGGATCCGATTAATCCCGAAATGAATGAAGTTAGAGCCCGGGTCCCCACAACACGTGGTATCAGAGCAGTAGGTTCTGTAGACTGAGATAGAATAGAATGAGCGGGGTAGATCGAGTCTTCTTCCTTGCTTTTGATGTGCTAGCATGATTTAATGCATTCCCTATTATATGTTGTATTGTATCTGAGTTGATTTCAGCATATACTTGTAAAGACTGAATCAGAACCGATTCTGGATCAGAGGTATATGATCAGAGGAGGGCTGAGACAGATTGTATAGATTGTATCCTAATCTGTTTGATAATCAGATATGCCGCCTAGAAGGATACCGCAACCAGCTGCAAGACAAGTGCCACAACAGGGGAGTACGTCAGGTACCCAGATGGACGTAACCGCTACCCCGATGGAGACTCTGTTGAAACGGTTTCAGTCATTCCGACCTCCGACTTTGAAAGGCACTGAGAATGCAGCGGATTGCGAAAGCTGGTTGGATGATATAGAGATGTTATTTGAATCACTTGCCTATACAGATGAACGTAGAGTGAAGCTGGTTGGGCATCAATTGCAAGAAGTGGCCAAGAGTTGGTGGCTAACGGCGAAACAAGCCTTAGAACATTGAGGTATTGATATTACTTGGAAAGTCTTTAAAGATGAATTTTATCAACTTTTCTTTCCAGTGTCGTATCGAAAAGACAAATGGGCCGAATTTGCCAACTTGAGTCAGGGCCAGTGGAACATAGAGGAGTATGTTGCCAAATTCTCGTCCTTGCTTCGATTTGCACCTCACGTAGCAGGGAATGATGAGGCAGTTGCCGATCAGTTTATAAATGGTTTGAAACCGGATATCTTTACCCTAGTGAACACGGGGCGACCCAACACTTTTTCTGAGGCGCTGAATCGAGCAAAGGGAGCAGAGGCTGGCTTGATTAGGCAGCGAGGAGCTTCCTATAGTGTTCAGGGTCAGAGACCGCCACCGTTCGCCACACAGTTTCCACCACCTCCTCCTCGATTTGATAGTGGAATCAGTAGTAGTGGGAAGAAAGATTCTTTGAAAGCTAAGGGTAAGCAGTTCAAGAGAGCAGGAAGCAGTTCGTCGAGCTCCTGTGGGTCAAGACAGAGAGGTCCTGGCCAGAGTACAGATGTGACAGGTGTATATTTGTACTGCTTGTGGAGGCCGACATGCCACAGAGCAGTGTCAGGGAGTGATGGGCAGATGTAACATATGTAAGCAACAGGGACATTTCGCTAGAGTCTGTCCCCAAAGAGGTGCACAGAGATTTCAGAGTGCAGGGTCATCAGCATCAGTGACTCAGCCTGAGAGGCAAGCTTCGTCTGTCCATTCCTTCCAGCCCACGCATACACAGTCTCAACCTAGAGCCAGAGGTGGCCAGACAGTGAGCCAACCTCCCAGACAACAAGCTCAGGTGTTTGCATTGACGGAAGAGCAAGCCCAAGGTGCACCAGACGATGTGATTGCAGGTAACTGTTTTCTTTGCGGTTATCCTGCATATGTATTGATAGATACAGGTGCATCACATACATTCATATCAGAATGTTTTGCATTGACACATGCATTGCCTGTAGAGTCATTGTCTACTGTAGTGTCTATTTCTTCTCCGTTGGGAAGTGGTCTGATATCTGTTACTTCAGTTAGACATTGCTTACTGCAGTTTGAAGGGCATGAGATCGATTTAGAATGTGTTGTACTCTGTTTATCTTATTTTGATTGTATTGTCGGGATTGACATGTTGATTAAGTACAGAGCCACCGTAGACTGTTTTCACAAGATTGTCAGATTCAGACCTGAAATGACAGAGGAGTGGAAATTTTATGGTAAGGGTTCCAGATCTCGGATTCCCTTAGTATCTGCTCTGGCTATGAGTAGATTGTTGCAGCAAGGAGCAGAATGGTTCCTTATTTATTCAGTAGATTTACTGAAATCGAGCCCGACATTGGCAGATTTGGCAGTAGTACGGGAGTTTGCAGATGTATTTCCTGACGAGATTCCAGGGTTACCTCCAGCTCGAGAGGTAGATTTTAGTATTGATCTTATTCCAGGTACCGCTCCTATATCTCGAGCTCCATATAGGATGGCGCCTATAGAGTTGAAGGAATTGAAAGCACAACTAGAAGATCTTCTAGCCAAGGGATATATCAGACCCAGTGTATCTCCTTGGGGTGCACCAGTGTTATTTGTGCGAAAGAAAGACGGTTCTATGAGATTGTGTATAGATTACAGACAGCTGAACAAGGCAACGATAAAGAACAAATATCCTTTGCCTCGTATCGACGACTTATTTGATCAGTTGCAGGGATCATCTATCTATTCCAAGATCGATATGAGATCTGGATATCACCATCTGCGAGTACGAGATATTGATATACCAAAGACAGCATTCCGAACCAGGTATGGACATTACGAATTTATTGTCATGCCTTTCGGTTTAACGAATGCTCCAGCGGTGTTCATGGGGTTGATGAACCGTGTCTTTCAGAGATATTTAGATGAGTTTGTGATTGTTTTTATTGATGATATTTTGGTGTATTCAAAGAATTTGGATGAGCATGCCAATGATTTGAGAATTGTGTTGCAAACATTGAGAAATGAAAGATTGTATGCTAAACTGTCAAAGTGTGAGTTTTGGCTGAGACAGGTTGTCTTCTTGGGTCATATCATAGCTGGACTTGCTAAACTAGATGTCCGGTGGTATCGACGCTTCGGATCAGATTCACTCCGATTGTAGACATTCGATACAGACATGACCGAAGTCTAGGAATAAGACGTACAGTTACCCCGATTGGGAGGGTAGGTGACAGACAGTGACGTCTTATCCATAACGGGATCCCTAGAGTAGAGTCGAGTCGAGTCAAGACATGATTTGATTTGAATTGCATGTTTATATAGACTGGTTTCATAGACTATGGAGCCCATTATTATTGCTTTGATTCATGATTTATGATTATGTATCAGCATGTATACATGTCTTATACTGGGATTTGTTCTCACCGGAGTTTCTGGCTGTTGTTATGTCTGTATGTGTGCATAACAACAGGTGGGGCAGGATCAGGGTCGCGACAGAGATGAGGGATGGACATAGCGTGGTGACTACGGACGCAGAAGATCACTAGTGATGTTGTACTAGATTTGTACTACTCGTAGTTTATGGTTTGTATGAAACACTAGTGATGTGTTTGTAGTAGAACATGACATGTATATTATATGTGTTGTAATTAAATAAAGAAAGATATTATGCTTAGTATTTACATTTGAATTAATGTCAAAAAGAGAAAATTTTGACCCGTATTTTTGAACAAGGATCCGATTAATCCCGAAATGAATAAAGTTAGAGCCCGGGTCCCCACATTGAATCTGCTGGTCTCAGAATGTTTTTGGGACAATACTCGCAGGAGATTTACCCAAAAGAACTCCAAGACCTCTACTCAAATGGATATATCAACTCTGATGGAAACATCATTGCCACTATTAATGGTCAGTCGGTGACCATTTCTGAAGATTCTTTCGGAGAAATCTTTTCATTACCCTCTGATGGATTAGTACACCTTGCTGATGTTAAAGCATCAGATATTGAAGAAATGCAAACTGCACTCTCTGCTGATGGACGAAAAATCAAAGTTTCCGATCCTAAGAAGGAACTGAAGCATGAGTTTCAGTTGCTGGCTGATATCGTAGCCAAAAGGGCTATTGGCCAAGGCAGGATCGTATGCTACCCTGACTTTGGAGAAGTTTCAAGCTATTACGATCATTATGGCTGGAAGAAAATTCAACTGGAAGCAACTTATTTTTAGTATCTTGAAGAACATGTTTTCCTCCACCAAGCAATCCAAAGGATTTGCAGTGCCGCTAAACTATTTGATGAAAGTCAAAGGGTTGGTGGTTGATGATTCGGAGCGATTATCTAAATTCAAAATTTTCAATGGGAAGAATATTCTGCCACCCAAGACTAAACTAGATATCTCTCCTGATCAGTTCGTGAAGATCAAGAAGGAGATTGGGACACAACAGGCTGCTCCCAAATAAGTTAAACAGGAGAATACATTGGCTCAACTGAAGACAGTTAAAAGAAAACTGATTATTAGTGAATCCGATTCTGAGAAGACGCCCTCTCCAAAAATTGCCAAGAAAAAAAGAACACAAAGGACAAAATTACCAACCACAGTAGAATCAATTCCTACTGAAAGACTGATATCTTCAGATGCCCAACAGCCTATCAAAGCAGTTCCTCTAAAGATTATTCCACCAGAAATCTCAGCTGGTGCAACAAAGGAAACAGTTAGAATCAAAGCTCCTCTAATCCACATCAATCGTCCTACCGTTCTAGCACCTGCCAGACCCAAAAGTATAAAGATTATAGAACTGGTGGATACTACTCGTACTGGATTGGAAATTCCACACATCCTCAGTACTGAAAAAGGCAAAGGAAAATTGATTGAAGAGCCCAGGCCATCCAATTCAATTCAAACTCATATTGACCTTTTTTGGGAACAGGTTAATAATTTTGCAGCATCAAAACTTAAAATCAATGATGACTAGACCGTCTACAGAACTCAAATTTTTGCTAAGCAGCTGAAAAAGAAATCCCAGCTGAACAAATTTATCAAAATGGAAGCAATTGTCCTCAAGATGGTCAAAGCTGCTACAATTGTTCAGGCTTTGGAGAGAAAAACATATTTTTTTGATCAAATTCGAGCTAAGAAGCTATCTCAACTGCTTGAGAAATTAAAGGCAAACTACATTCCCACCAATCCAACTGCCTATAATGATCGAGTTGTGATCACTCAGCTAGATACAGATCTTACTAGCTTGCAAGCTCAGATAAAAATGTGGGAAATGGATCAGGAGTTAGTTCTTCCTGAGGAAGCCTCTGAAGAAGAAGAAGAAGACCCCTCCTCTCAGCAGAAAGAGCCATCCTTAGAACAAACTATTGTTACAACTGAAGAACCAGTTAAGGATGTGCCACAATCATCTGCTGTGGAACATCAGCTGTACTCTGAAGCCGAGTTGAATTTTTCCAACATTGATGAAATAATTCAAGCAGTAGTGACAGAATCTATGAATAATGAAACCATTTCTGAAGAAGTTGATCACTCAACTGATCAAATCACTCAAGAGGTTTCTATCTCAACAGAAGCACCAGTTCAGCCTGCTGTTTCTGAACTAAAGGAGCAAACAGTGGTGCCTACTCAATCACCAAATCAACAGATTGCTGAAAATATGGAGGCAGTTCATGACCCTTTCACTGAAAATCTTATTCAGCAGGAAAGCCCAATTGTTGATCAACATCAATCTTCATCTCCTCCAGTCCAAGTAGCAGTAACTGAAACAGATGTTCCAGCACAGACTGTCTCTGAAACGATATTATCTGATAGAACCATGGTGGTCTTTGATCAAGTCTCACATGAACCACGAACATCTAATCAGTCACCTCCTCTTCAATCCACAGAAATGGATCTTGTTCTTGAAGAAATCCAGAATATGCAGCACAATATGCAGCAGATGATTACTGAAATCAATAAAATTCAATCCACACAATTCTCTCATACTATCAAATTGGATTCTTCAATTGAATATGACTCCGCAAAACTGAAAGCCATTCAAGCAAACATGGAGTCTCTTACCCGAACTATACTTGAGATGAAAAATAACAGAGGTCTAGCTCAAAGTCTCTATACAACTCAGGATATAATCAGTCAACGAGTTGGGCGATTGGAAACTTCTGTTTCTAATAAAATGGCATTGTTGCAGACTTGTTTACAAACTGCTGTCTCAAGTATCTCCGCAGATGTCAAAATTCTTTCCACTGACGTTCGAAAATTATCTGAGAAGATGGATTTGTTTAACAAAAAGGGGGAAGAAATCAAAGATCAAAGAGCATCTTGAAAAACAGCAGAAAACAGCAGAAGCAGTTAATCAGATTATTAGATTCAGCTGTTATTAAATCAAGATCTCTTTCAGTTCAAGAAATTCAATCTCTTATTTTATCTACAATGAGCTCAGATGTTCAGTTATTATTTACTTAGTTTTGTCAAACACCATAAAGGGGGAAATTGTTGGAAACTAAATTCCGGTGTTTGACAAAATATGAACCAACTGATCGAGTAAACTGAACTCAGCAACTGGACTTAATAACTGAAATCAACTGACTGATCAGTTTCCAACTGATCAGTTGATATATTCAGCCGTATGCTAAGCACCCTTCAACTGAACATATCTCGGGAAAGAACAATCAACCATCAAGAGACATAGAGGATTGCAACGCCGCACTTCGATCAATACAGCTTAGAAAAATGCATTTCGGCGAAAGCAATTAAGACGCCGCATCACAATAAATGAAGCAAACAATGTCCAAGGAATAATCAAGTAGAAATCAACGGATACAAAGATTAAAATTCATCTCAAGTTACCGTTGGAGAAAAGAAGCTTATAAATATGACAAAAGAACAGCTGAAGAAAAGAGAGAGTAAACACTATTCAAAAAGCTTGCTGTCACTCTGTCAAAATCTCATCTCAATCTTACTTGATATATTCGTAGCAGTTAAGGCTACAATTTGAGCTCATTAGAAAGTTGTAATAATCATTGAAATACGATAATACTAAGATCAGTTACGCACTGAGAACATTCTGTAATACTAAGAGTTTCAGTTTTTGGCAGTGTTAAGTCCAAGCTGAAGTGGGTCAGTACAATTCTTGTATTTGATCAAAGTCTTTTAGTGGATATCCTATCCATGAGATAGAAGGGGTGATCGTAGGAGTAATTAAATTCTCCGAACATCCAGAAACAACCCTTGCCTATTTTATTTCATTTCGTATTCTATCTTTCAGTCAGGTATTTTCCGCAACTACATTAGTTTAACTGATTGTCATTGACCAACAAGATTCCGAGATTCAGTTTGTCACCAAACTGAACTCAAAATTCGAAAAGATCAGTTTTAATTGTGAGTGTTTATTCAACCCCCCTTCTAAACACTCTTGATACGATAATCGATCCTATCAGAGTCCATGTGTGGGGACCCGGACGCTAATTCACGTCTTAATCATTATTAATGTAAAATATAACAATTAAGAAAAGTGGGACTAATTTTTTTTTCTTTTTAATTTACAAATATAAGTGCGGAAACGTAATAATAATCTATCTGATATACATGTCAATATCAAAGTACACGTCCTGTACTACATGTCTCCATCTCAACTAGGTTCAACGACTATACATTCAGTGCTGAATCCTATTCTGCTTCTGGGCCCGGATCTCCATGCTAACTATAATATCTCATCCTCTGCCTGATCCTGATCATGTCCCACCTATTTTCATGCACACATACAAACAAAACAACAGCCGGATAACTCCGGTGAGAATTACATTCCCAGTATAAATCATGTATACATGCATTTCATATAAACAGATATAAAAGCATGAAATAATAGATATTCATAAAATGTATCAAATCAGAAACATAAATCAATACAAAATCTGAATCACACTCCGTGATTCTTAGACTCTGACTCGACTCATCCTAATCTAGGGATCCCGCTCTGAATAAGAACATACACCCACCTACACTCCCGATCGGGGTGGTGGTACGTTCTTATTCGCGAACTTTGGCTCTTTCCATATCGAACATCAGTAATAGAAGAAACTCAAATTCTATCCACTTCGATATAACCAAACGTCCGGCATCTTGGCGAATCAGCCACTAACTAGGCCTATCAGCCTTGGCATATCCTGCCAAACCTTTGTGACAATGTGCAATGGGCCCAGTGACGATTCCATCACTATCAGGCACCCTTGTCACGAGATCAATCGTCTACGACTAGGCATATCTGCCTATGACTTAATAAATAAATCAATATATAAAAAAATCAATTTCATTCAACTGCAAATATCAATGCAATAAGGTAAAGAATGTGATTTTGGGAAACTCAAGTCAAGCCAACTCAAGTTGTGCAATCCCGCATCCACATCAATTTATACCTTTCTCTTCTCGATCTGACGAAGTCGAAGTGTCGAAGTCAAATCTGTCCATATCCAATCTGAAATGATAGTATCGAATAGACTGTGTCAATATACAGCTCAATTCAAGGCCTGTTCTGATCAATACGCAGATCAAGACATAATCTGATCAATGTTAACGATACAACGATACAATCTCAACCAAACGAATCTGATTAACATCAATCTACTGATGTTTCGACGGCATAGCAATACAATCTCAATAACCCTATCAACTTCAACATCACAGATATAATAATACGACTCATAATCAATATCAGTACAACCCGAAATCTTAACAATAACAGATCATAATCTCAACTCTGTACAATCTCGCAATACCGGCAATACAATTTCAGTATATACGAATCAACAACTCATCTGATCCAAATCTGAATAATATCAATATACCCAGCAATACAATATCAATCAAATATCAATCCCAACACCTCATAATCGATAACAATACAATTCTGATATCCAATCGGTCTAATCATAATCAAATTGACTCTGAAAATTCATAACAATTCCATACGGTATCTGTTCTTCGATCCAGTTTTGATTATACGATGTCTACTATATTAGGAACAACATATATCAATCATATCTGCTTCTGGCAGTATCATAATTTCAAATCATATTAAAACGTAACAAAACTTACGTTCTGTTAAAGCCTGCGTCGATATAAACACGGTACTGCAATCAGATTCAAAATCAGACGGGTCAAATTTCCAACGTGAACTTTCCCTTTGCGATTCTCTCTATTTCCTTTCCTCTTTCCGTTTCTGAAGAAGGTAAGATACCTATGTATATATATATCATGCATGCAAGGGAGTTGTGGCTCATCCTTTGTCAAACACGTCTCGCGCATTCGATTCTCGGCGCGTAGTATCACAGTGACTCGCGCATATGCGCGCCTCTACTCGGCGCATATGCGCGAGGCCCTTTTTCCATTCTTCACAAGTTTCTGCCACCTTCGCGCACATGCGCGGAACCTTGTCGCGCATATGCGCGAGGTCTTCTGCCTGCCTCGCTCTTATGCGCCCTTCAGGGTCGCGCATATGCGCGAGGTCTTTTCCTCGCACATATTTCCAATTTCTTTCCGGCTTCTCCAGTCTGATCCGTTCTGTCTATAATCATATCAATTATCACCAAATCATTTCAGATCACGTAATCAAATTCTGAGGCCTTACACCATGCCACCAATCTTTGCAATCATCAACGAGTAATCGAGCCTTAAATACGCAAAGGCACGCATACTTCTTTCCTTCAAAACGTCATCACACCATAATATGTTTTATGCATGAAAAGTATGGAAAAAAAGTACACTTTGAATTATTTTAGGATTTATGGCATATGTCAAACTTTTTGCTTGTATTTTCCTTCAAAAATCATGTTTTTGTATTGTTTAAGGGCTGCCATGATATAGGTTATGACTAATCATGGTTTTACACGATTTTTAGAGTCCTAAGATCACACACAAAAGCTGTAAAACAAGTAGAACACAAGCTGGAACCAAATCTGGCAGAAGTGATCATGTTGTTCGGTTTTGGGTCTTAGGGGCTCGGCTGGGTCTTGGCTTGGGTCAGGGCTTAGCCAGGGTCCGTGAAGAGTCAACGGTAGAATCCTAGCCATGCTAGGACTCGAGTAATGGGCTAGAGAAGGAGTCCTAGCTTGCTAGGACTCCCACCCGAGAGACAAGGAAAATTTCGTGCAGGGTTCAGTGCTTGCGTAGGGACGAGGGCTCGGTCTGGGGGGCAACAGGCTGGGCTAAGGTGACTCCTTGGGGTCCTAGGTGAGTGCTTGAGAGGCTGGCTCAGGGGCTGAGTCGATGGCTAGGGTCCTAGGCACAGAAATTTAGAGTCCTAGTGCATGTGGTGTGACGCCTGGGGCCGAAGAGGGCGGGGGGTGATCGCCAGTGCCATGAGGTTGCACGGACAATGAGCAACTCCTGGCAGGCTTCTAGGTGGAGGGAACATGAATGAACCGATCCCACATCGGAATGAGAGGGATTTCCGAGATTGTTCAATGTAATGGACTGTACAGTTGAAGACGGCTTAAAAGATTTGATTGGTACTACTCATATCACGAAGGTGCATCTTCTTTTCGGTAGCTCATTACATAAGAACTTCAAAGTTAAGTGTGCTTGACTTGGGGCAATTTTGGGATTGGTGACCTCCTAAGAAGTTTTCTAGGGTGCGTGTGAGTGAGGACATAAGCATGCTGGAGAGACTCGTCTTGGTACAGTGAGGATAGTCGTCGAATCTGGGGCGTTACAGTTGGTATCAGAGCCAACCTCTCTTAGTACGGTGTGGTTCGGGGACGAACCAAGTGGAAGCTGGCGGGCATGTGAGGCCCGGGGCCGAAGAGGGCGGGGGTGATTGTCGGTGCCATGAGGTTGCACGGACAATGAGCGGCTCCTGGAAGGCTTCTAGCTGGAGGGAACATGAATGAACCGATCCCACACCGGAATGAGAGGGATTCCGAGACTGTTCAATGTAATAGACTGTACAGTTGAAGAGGGATTAAAAGATTTGATTGGTACTACTCATATCACGAAGGTGTATCTTCTTTTCGGTAGCTCATCCATCACATAAGAACTTCAAAGTTAAGCGTGCTTGACTTGGGGCAATTTTGGGATGGGTGACCTCCTGCGAAGTTTCCTAGGGTGCGTGTGAGTGAGGACATAAGCACGTTGGATAGACTCGTCTTGGTACAGTGAGGATAGTCGTCGAATCTGGGGTGTTACATGTGGGTTCTCGGCCATGGTAAGATTCAGGGTTTGTGTTCTGTCCTGAGGCTGGGGTAGAGTCTTATGGGTTGGCTTGGGTCCAATAGGTTCCTAACTTGTGTGGGAACTAGTTGGCTCAAGGTGGCTCGGGCGTGGCCCGACAAAACCAAGAGTTGGCTCGAGGGTGGTCTAGGCGTGGTTTAGGGTTTCTTTCTTTGACAAATTAATCGAAACACGGCTCAGGGGCTCGAGTCATGGTTCACGAGGTCTAAAATAATATAAAAAAGACTAAGTTTTAAATTTAGAAATTTTATACTAAATTTTGAAATTTTTCGGGATTAAAACGCCTTCAAAACGACTAATTACGAATTAATTAAAAGTCTGGTATTTAAGCTAAATAAAATTATTGAAATTTTAATTTAGGGTTAAATAATTATTTGGGATATGTAAGAGTAAATGAAATTAAGAAAAAGTAAAAACGTGAAATTTTACGTTAGGGGTAAAACGATCATTTTACACCTAGAAATTAGTAAACGTCATGGCAGTGTCCTAAATGATGTTTTATATGCTAATATGGTTATTTTCAATGGTTATGGATGTTTATGAAATTTTAAACGTTAAAGTACGATTTTTAAATGCCTATGATTTTTATAATTTAAATATGGCCATTTAAAAGACATGTTGCATGATTGGTTTCAAAATAAAATGATATTATGATGCATGTTTTTATTAAGTGATAAAAATACGAAATTTTGAATGACATGAAGGGATTGTGACTAAATACGATGATATGTTGGAAATATCGTGAGGGTTATGGTCCCAGTGGGAGCCCGACGATCGGGTTTCCTTGGATACGGATACGAATACGAATATGAGTGTGTTAATACGTTGGCCAAGGCCCAATTGACCGGTGAGAGTGTCGCTGGTGTCCCCGCCGCCTAGTACTGTGGTTTTCTCTAGATAGATCCATCGCCCAATACGATTAAGAATACTAGTCACAATCACGATCTGAATTCAACAAACACGAGTATGAAAATGAATATGTTGATATGAAAATATTTACGAAAATGTCTATTTTTAAAGTTATGCATTATTATGAAAATTTTATTTGAGTACAAGTACTTTTTCACCGTTGTATGTGATTTGTATTACGTATTATTTGTTGTCAAGAATATGATGTGTTGAGTCTTTAGACTCACTAGGTGTGATTGATGCAGGTGATATTAATAATTATGAAATAGGAGGTCTTGATGGATGATCTGACTGGACTGAAGGTGCACACAACCCGAGGACCAGCGCTTCTACTTTCTATATTTAAGTTTATGATTTACATTAAAGATTTTACGACTATTTATTTATGCTTTTGAGATATTTTTGAGAGGTTTATTATTGGCTATACTTTTCATTGTTATTGCCTTTTAGGTTGGTAAAACGTTTGACGATTTTACAATTTGAAATATTTTCCTTTGATTTTTAAATGCTAGTTAATTATTTATTTTTAAAATGGTACAAGGTATTTTCAAAGTATTTATATATATATATGTAAGAGGAAAAAAATTCTAGTACTTTTTAAGAAAACGAATAGCAGACGTTTCAATGTATACATCCACATGAATAAAAATAGCTTTATCATGACATGCATAAATTTAAACATTTTCTTTCATCATATATTTTTTCTTTCATCATAAAATTTTCCTTTCATCATAAAAATGTACATATACATTTCCTTTTGGGTGAAATCTGTTCATTATTTGTGACCATCCTTTCATCTTTCGGTTGATTGATCAATCTCAGCTGTAACCATTGTACTAGGTGGTGGGCAACAGTAACCACTTTTCCGTTATGTGCCTTGGCCTATAGTCAGCGGGGACACCAGCAACCACTATTCTTTACTGCGCCTTGGCCTATGCAAATTCGGTATTGAGTTCCCACGAGGCTTAGTGAAACGACCCTCGTTTTTTAACTTTAAAATTCTAAAAAAAATTATCCATTAATTCAAAAACACACAATAAAAAATAACTTAAAATTTTCATAAATCAAAATAATTTAAAATTTAAATCTCAAGTCCATAAAGTCCCCAAAATCGTCAATTACCAAAATTCGACTTCTATCTTTAACATTATCAAAATTAACTTCAAAATAAAGCATAAAATATCTAATAAAATTCTATCAACCTAGTGCGAAATAAATGTCCCTCGGGAGTGTACTACTGTACTCAATCCACTTAAGCGTCAGCGCCTCCTTCAATATCATCATCACCTGCAGCATTCAAACCTAGCGAGTCTAATGACTCAGCACGTCCTAAACATGAGTAACAAATAATACTACATATACAAGTACATGCATTAAATCATACTTCTATTTAAAATAATTTTAAGCATAAATAAATCATATATAGTAAAATCATTTAATCGTAAAGCTTTGCATCCTTTATCATTTTCGGTGAAGTTTGATCCTTGAAAGTGACTAGCCTTTTATCCTCTGGACGAGCGATAAGTCTGAGCGCACAATTGAGCACTGAGACGGGCACTAGGCACCGGCGTAAAAAATATTGAAATATGATCGTCGGGCCCTCTCTAGGCCTCTTCCATCCAGATATACCCATAAAATTGTAAGTTCATCGTTCCTTCTTAAAACGGATCCCCCACATATCCTCTAATATCTTTGTCACAATCAATTCACCTCCTTCAAAATATTTTTTTCTTTTTAAATCATAAAATATAATGGCTTACAAAAATAGCATTTTAACAGTAAAAATTTTATAGCTTTACAATAAATCATAAAATATCATATTTTCATCAAAATCATCATAATATATCATTTAACATGCGTTATGACCCTTCGGGATGCTGCCAAGCCTATTGTACTACCCAGGTGTAAAATGACCGTTTTGCCCATAGACGTAAAATTTCTCGGTTTTGACTTGTTCTTACTTTTATTGACTCTAGACCATCCCAAATAATTACTTAAGATTAAACTAGTTTTATTTGACGTAATTTCGAGGATTTCGATTTAATTCTTTAATTACTAATTCGTGAATCGTTTAATTCTCGAATTAATTCAAACTTTAATATTTTCTTTCCAAATTTTAAACATAGACTTTTTATACCTAAAATACCCTCGTGAACCATGAATCGACCCCCTAGAACCATGGTTCGACACTTTTCTTTTCTAGACCCTAAAATTCGAACCCTACCCTATTCCCTCGAGCCCTCTTGCATGTTTTCTCGAGCCACACTCGAGCCACCTCGAACCATCACCTGACCAGACCTCCTAGGGACCCAATCGAACCTCCCTGGACCATGCACTATCCCCAGCCCATGCACTACACTCATGAGCACCAGCAACAAGAGCGGCGCGAGTTCCCTTGTGTTTTCTCGGGCCACCATCGAGCCAGCCTACACCAGCCCCTGACGCGCCCCTAATCCATCATCCCTAGATCCTACTGGACCATCTTAGACCAAACCCTGACCCTCACGTAGCACCTGATCGCAATTCAAGATCCATGCACATGGGAAGACTCCATGCGATCACGGACTCTTCCGTTATTGACAGACCACGGTACTAGTCCTGCCAAGACCCTACGAGCCCTGGCCGAGCCACAAGCAACCCAGCCCTAGCCAAACCTTCTTCCACATCGGGTAGCCTAGGAAAACCCTAGGTCTCTCCTCCTTGGCCAACCTCGAGTTCCATCATGTATTTCATCCCCTAACCACTCTTTTCCCGTCCCTAAAATACCTCTTAATGGCAGCGTGTCCTTAGGAATAATTGTGTTAAAGAAACAAGCGTAAAAACGTCAAATTTTTTGAAAATAATCTTCCTATTGTCAAACCATTGAACATAAATATTTTTCATGCAAAAATAATTAAAACATGCATATAATAGATTTAATGATGCGTCAAATTTTTTAGAAAACGTGCATTTGCGTTTTAAATGCTCGAATATACGATCATCGGCGAGAGGCACGAAAAGGGACGAACGAACGACGAAGAACCCTAGCTTTTCTTCCTTGATATTTTCTAAAGTTTAGTGTGTGTTTTGTGTGTTGGTGTTGGCTGGTAAGGGGTGTAAAAGACCTAGCTTTTTATTTTTATAGATTTTAATTTGTATGATAATGGGCTTGGAATTTGGGCCTTCAATTATATGAGCAATTGGGCCTACCTAAATTAGTTAAATTTGGCCCAATAACACTTATTAATTGAAAATTAATGATTTATAAAATTTTGTTTTCAAAAATAATGCATTTGATATTTTAAAAGTCCCGCATTCGCCAAAAACCGGCTTTCCGGATAAAATCGAGCTTGTCTCGTAAAATAATTTGAACTCTATCATTTTTAGAAAAAATTAATCATATTAATGAGCCTTGAAAATTTTTATTGAAAAATATTTTTTTTGTCTTGGTCGTCCCTGGTCTCCTTTCCCCAGCCTATTATCGAATGTTCTGTTAAAATCTTTCAATTTCATGAAATTGTGCACTTTAAACATTTAAGGATGTAAAATATATCATTTAAATATTTAAAATCAATTAATAAAAATAAATATGAAATTTAAATCATCTGCATAGTAAATTAGTTTACACAAGATATGTTTATAGATGTTCGGAGACTTCAAATGCTCCTACATCACCCCTTATACCACCTCGGGTAAGATCCACTAGAGGAATTTGATCTATACAACACCTTGTATAAACCCACTCAGCTCAGGACTTGCACTACTGCCTAATCTGAACTCCTAGCCTACACTAAAAACAGCATCTTTCAGCCAACACTTCTTTAACGTCTGTGTGTCAAAGACTACATACACAAGTTTAATGTCTTTGTACAAGACTATATTTGAGTGGGGGTGTGTGTTTGCGTGTGTGTGAGAACTGAACTAAGAATACACCAAGAAGTTGTTCTCACACACTGAGGGAAGTGAGCTACTAAATAAAGCTGGTAATACTTGAGTATTTCCTCAGGGCTGATTGCTTCTTGAAAGCTGATAAACAAATAAGCGTGCCCTTTCTTTTTCCACACTCTTTTTTGTTGTTTTTTTTATTCTGATGGTCTTGGTCTGTAGATATAGCAGCAAGATGACCGTACACCAAAACTCATGACATGTGATCATTGCAGCTTTGAATGTGTTCCTTGAACTTTGTGTCTCGACTTTTTCGACATCTCTTCTGGAACATTTTGTCTTTAAGCTTTGCTACAACGTCCATTATTGTACCTTTGATCATACAGATACTTTTGTATCATTGTGCATAGCTGGAATCCATTTAGATAAGCTTGTCTTGATCTGCAACTGAATGATTCCTAACTGATGCTCTTAACTGGTCATCTGAACTGATCTTTGATAGGACTCGTTTTTACGTGTTTTTAGTGTTGGTTTTGAGTCGCTTTCATGCATCATATTAGTTTGTTTTAGTTGAATTTTGCATTTTTTTAGCATTATTGAGCATTGGACTAATCTCGTGTATTCTGTGGTTATTTTGTAGGAATTGAACCAAAAAGTGGGAGAAACTTTGGCATAATATCGAAGAGATCTCGCTAGGGCGGTCAAAAGTGACCGCCCAGCGAGCATTGTGGTCTGGCCGAGGATTGTTTTGCGCAAGTGTCTCGCTAGGGCGGTCAAAAGTGACCGTCCCAGCGAAACCAGGGACATGCTCGCGGAAGCTTATTTGAGGACCTCTCGCTAGGGCGGTCAAAATATACCGCCCTAGCGAGAAGCGAGATTGAGAAAGATTTGTTTCCAAATTTTGAGGGACTCTATCCTACACCAAGACCTAACACACGAGACCAGCCGTTTTTGACACACTTTATCAGACTTTTCATCATTTTTCTTGGAGAAGACGCTACGAGCAAAGGAGATTTCGAAGACCTCGAGATTTCCACGCGTCGTGGCCGTCATCCATCGTCATCTTTAGTATTTTCATTATTCAGTATTTTATTTCTTACATTGATTGTTGGTTTTTATCATGAATTTCAGTAGCTAAACTCTAGATTTGTTGGGATTTGAGGGGATCCTACCCCGTACTCGGTGTTTAACATTATTTCTCGACGTTTTTACTAGTGATTTGTTTATGCTATTGTTATTTCTTGTTTCAATCGAAGCCTAGCTAACTTCCTTTGATTATTTCATGTTGTTGATGAGTTCGATAGAATAGTTAACAATACGATCAAATAGTATAAACCACGGATTTACAATTTTAGTAGATATACGGAATTGGGTACGTGTCGATAGTGATAGTTCACCCGAATGAAAGCTAGTGGATTCCATAGAATGTAATGCAATCTTGAACTGTTAAATATTTGAGGACACTTGAGTACTGCATGTTTTTGATTAGTATTAATATAGCTCGAGAGAGTATATTAATTAGTCTAGGGAATTCCGTCGAACGCACGAGTAAAAGTCGAGTGTGATTATTTAAACACGAGTGGTAGGTGAACTTCTAATTCCCAACAAATTCATTTCTCATTTGATTTAATCCAAATTAATCATTACGGTCTTGAGTACGTTTTCTTTGCATTTTAATTATTTTAGTTGTTTAATTTACATTAGTTTAATCATCAACTCATTTTATCGTTGCTAAAGAAATTTTACTTGAAAATAAAAATAGTGTAACGCAGTCTTTGTGGAACGATACTCGTATTCACTTACGTTTATCATAATTGACCGCCCCCGCGAGTGATATGTTTTTTTTAAAAAAGATTTTAAGTCGAGAACGCCTCGCTAGGGCGGTCAACAGTGGCCACCCCAGCGAGAACTCGTATTTTTCAAAACTTTGTCGGCGAGAACCCCTCGCTAGGGCGGACACAATTGACCGCCCTAGCGAGTCACGCAGATCATAAAAATTTTGTCGGCGAGAACCCCTCGCTAGGGCGGACACAATTGACCGCCCTAGCGAGTCGCGCAGATTATAAAAACATTCCTCTTCTCTTTTCCTCTCCAAATTTCGGCGCCCCCTCCATCTTTTGTGCTAAATCCGTTTTATTTGGTGATTTTTCAGGGTAAAGACTCCATCTTGGTCCATACCCTCCACAAGAAAGCACTTAGGCTACAAGATTTTCTTCTCCGGACGGCCACCTACACCAGCATACCCGCCTACCTTCCAGTTTCAATACCATTATCCTATGCCCCCAGCGGCTGAAGAGGGAGTCCCACCGCCTGAGAATGAGGAGGAGGACGATTTCTGATTAGGGGAGTTTACTGTTTCCCCTTTCTTTTTATTTTGCATATTCTATCTTTGCATTTAAATTCATGAGTTTTTTTTTATGTTTTTAGTGTTTGTTTCGTTTTGTGCACTGAGGGCATTGCACAACTCTAGTATGAGGGGGGTAGATTGTTATGTTTGCTTAGTTAATTGGTTTTAAATTGTTGCATTTCTTTTATTTGGTGTCGTTTATGGTGAGAAGACATAGTGTATGAGCCAATGATGATGTTGAATTGATAGTATACAAAAGTATTGATTGGGTCACCTCATGAATGGTACTCTTGATTGTTAAAGCATGAATTTTGGCACAAAGTTGAACTTTTTGAGCACATATGTGTGGGGACTAGAATTTTGTAGGAATAATGGTGAAATCTGAAGGTTTTGTGTGGTTAACTTGAAAGGCATCATTATGAGTTGATTTAGCATGTAAACACGTGAAAATAAGTCACTAATTGGGACCTTGAATGAGAACATGTGATTTGCCTTGAACTTTACATATACCCCTTTTTCAATGCAGTGAAAAAAAATATCATACCCCTAACCAGCTGTAATCCAAAGTTATATATTCTTAGCCTAGGGAGTACATGTGTGAAAATTGAGCATTCAAAAAAAAAAAAAAGAGAAAAAAATGGTGGAGATGTAAGGTGAGGGGGAGCCGAAATAAAAGGAATGAAATCCTATTCCTAGGCTAAAAGTTGGAGATGTAAGGAGAGGAGGAAAGTCAGACGAAAAGTCTTGATGATTGCACAATGAAAATGATCGGTGTACTCCCGACTGTTAGCCACTTGAGCTTATTTTCCTTCTTTTCGACACCCTTCTCTGCACTTAAGAATCGAATAAAGTTCAAATTATGGTTAGTGATAAATGGACACGGGGGTGCATGCTAGTGAGTCTTGTATTGAAGTGCTAATTGAGTGACTCGCATGATCGGATGATTGATCTATTTGAAGTACGAATGACTAGACCCATCATGACACACACACACATTCAAATTAGTGTCGAGATTTATGTGTAGATGAGAATGAGTATTCGTTTGTGATTTGACTTGATTATAATTTGTATGTGGGAAAGTTCACTGAGGCATGAGCATAACAGTTGTTAACTCACCATTGACATTTACTTGTGCTGGTTATTTCCTGTTTGAGTATTTTGTGTTTGTTTTGTTTGTTTAGAATCTCGTGCTTTAACCTATTTTGCTCGAGGGCGAGCAAAAGGTTAGTATGAGGGGGTTGATAGGACTCGTTTTTACGTGTTTTTAGTGTTGGTTTTGAGTCGCGTTCATGCATCATATTAGTTTGTTTTAGTTGAATTTTGCATTTTTTTAGCATTATTAAGCATTTGACTAATCTCGTGTATTCTGTGGTTATTTTGTAGGAATTGAACCAAAAAGTGGGAGAAACTTTGGCATAATATCGAAGAGGTCTCGCTAGGGCGGTCAAAAGTGACCGCCCCAGCGAGCATTGTGGTCTGGCCGAGGATTGTTTTGCGCAAGTGTCTCACTAGGGCGGTCACCAGCGAAACCAGGGACATGCTCGAGGAAGCTTATTCGAGGACCTCTCGCTAGGGCGGTCAAAATATACCGCCCTAGCGAGAAGCGAGATTGAGAAAGATTTGTTTCCAAATTTTGAGGGACTCTATCCTACACCAAGACCTAACACACGAGACCAGCCGTTTTTGACACACTTTATCAGACTTTTCATCATTTTTCTTGGAGAAGAGGCTAGGAGCAAAGGAGATTTCGAAGACCTCGAGATTTCCACGCGTCGTGGCCGTCATCCATCGTCATCTTTAGTATTTTCATTATTCAGTATTTTATTTCTTACATTGATTGTTGGTTTTTATCATGAATTTCAGTAGCTAAACTCTAGATTTGTTGGGATTTGAGGGGATCCTACCCCGTACTCGGTGTTTAACATTATTTCTCGACGTTTTTACTAGTGATTTGTTTATGCTATTGTTATTTCTTGTTTCAATCGAAGCCTAGCTAACTTCCTTTGATTATTTCATGTTGTTGATGAGTTTGATAGAATAGTTAACAATACGATCAAATAGTATAAACCACGGATTTACAATTTTAGTAGATATACGGAATTGGGTACGTGTCGATAGTGATAGTTCACCCGAATGAAAGCTAGTGGATTCCATAGAATGTAATGCAATCTTGAACTGTTAAATATTTGAGGACACTTGAGTACTGCATGTTTTTTATTAGTATTAATATAGCTCGACAGAGTATATTAATTAGTCTAGGGAATTCCGTCGAACGCACGAGTAAAAGTCGAGTGTGATTATTTAAACACGAGTGGTAGGTGAACTGCTAATTCCCAACAAATTCATTTCTCATTTGATTTAATCCAAATTAATCATTGCGGTCTTGAGTACATTTTCTTTGCATTTTAATTATTTTAGTTGTTTAATTTACATTAGTTTAATCATCAACTCATTTTATCGTTGCTAAATAAATTTTACTTGAAAATAAAAATAGTGTAACGCAGTCCTTGTGGAACGATACTCGTATTCACTTACGTTTATTATAACTTGACTATCGTGCACTTGCGATATTTAAATCGAGCTTTCATTTATAAAATAAATTTTGGGATGATTCACTGTGCAAGTTTTGCTCGATCAAGTTTTTTGGCGCCGTTGCCGGGGACTGTTGATTCACAATTTTTTATTTTTCATTTAAATTCTTTAGTATTATTTATTTTATTGTTATTTGATACTCTCATTGTGTTGCAGATTTTTCTTGTGGTGCATGCGAAGATCACTCGAGTTTAAGCTTGAGCCTTTTGACCCCGAGATCGAACGCACAGCTAGACGTCGAATACAGCAGCAAAGAGCGAAGGAAAGAATGGAAGGCGATCAACAAAGAGAGGAGCCAAGGTGTATACCGATGTTGGATTATGCACAGCCGTCTCTTGATGGAGCACGTCCAAGCATCGTAAGACCAGTCATCCGAGCTAATCAGTTTGAGATCAAGCTAGCTATCATTCAGATGATTCAGAACACTGTCCAATTTGGGGGAAGTGCACTTGACGACCCTAATTCTCATATAGCTGACTTTCTTGAAATTTGTGATACTTTTAAGTTTAATGGCGTGTCTGATGACGCTGTTCGTTTGCGTTTATTTCCATTTTCACTGAGAGATAAAGCTAAGTCGTGGTTAAACTGTTTGCCTGTAGGGTCTATTACTACATGGGAAGATATGGCAAAGGCGTTCCTGATCAAGTACTTTCCTCCGTCGAAGACTATGAAGCTCAGAGCCGACATTACTACTTTTGCTCAATATGAGCAAGAGTCACTTTACGAGGCATGGGAGCGCTACAAGGACTTGTTGAGGAGATGTCCACACCATGAGCTGCCTCTTGGGTTAGTTGTTCAAACTTTCTACTACGGTCTGCTTACTCCTAACCGTACTATGATAGATGCTGCTGCCTGTGGTAACTTACTGAGAAAGACGATGGAGGAAGGATATGAGTTATTGGAGGAGATGGCTGCTAGTAGCTATCATCCTCAGTCTGATAGGCAGAGACGAGGTGCTGGAGTTAATCAAGTTAATGATTTGTCGGCGGTTTCAGCACAGTTAGAGGTTTTGAATAGAAAGATTGATGGGATGAGCATGAGTGGGTCGGCTATGCGTCTGCAAGAAATTTTCTGTGATAAGTGTGGGGGTGAGCATGATGTGCAGGATTGCCAAGATGGCAATCCATTCTATGTGCCTGAGGGAGCACCGGTAAAACAAGTGGGATTCCAGAACCGTCCTAGAAATGACCCTTACTCGAACACATATAATCCGGGATGGAGGAATCACCCAAACTTTTCATGGGGAGGTCAAAACAACCAACATCGCCAACAAAGAGGTCCACCATATGTGATGCACCAAGGATTCAAGCCAGAACCGTCTCGGGAGGAGAAGTCCGATTTAGAGCAAATGATGACTAAATTTATTTCTGCAACAGAGACGAGATTTCAGAACCAAGATGCATCCATAAAGGGGTTAGAGAATCAAATTGGACAATTGGCTAAGTTGATTGCTAATAGGGAGCAAGGAACTTTACCAAGCAACACGGAAACTAACCCAAGAGAACATGTGAAGGCGGTGGAATTGCGTAGTGGAAAAACACTCGGGTCTAATGAGGAGAAGACCAAGCACGGTGAGGATGAGGTGAAAAATCGAGGAGGTAAGTCTTCTAACTCTACATCTACACCTATTGCACAGAATAAAATTGTTATCCCTCCACCTTTTCCTGCAGCAATGAAGAAAGCTAAATTAGATGCACAATTTGGTAAATTTCTTGAGATATTTAAAAAATTGCATATTAACATTCCTTTTGCTGATGCTTTATTGAATATGCCAAGTTATGCAAAATTCTTGAAAGATATCTTAGCAAATAAGCGGAAGCTAGAAGATCATATGACGGTGAATTTGACCGAAAATTGCTCCGCTTTAGTTCAAAACAAGATGCCTCCGAAGCAAAAAGATCCAGGGAGTTTCTCGATACCTTGCATTATTGGTGACATTAATTTTCATAAAGCTCTATGTGATCTTGGTGCGAGTATTAATCTGATGCCTTTTTCTGTGTTTAGGAGACTGAGATTAGGTGAACCCAAGTCAACTAGGATGTCGTTGCAGCTGGCTGACAGATCTGTCAAGTATCCACGTGGGATTATCGAAGATGTTCTGGTGAAAGTGGATAAGTTTATTTTTCCTGCAGACTTTGTGGTACTTGACATGGAGGAAGATTTAGAGATGCCTTTAATCCTAGGGAGACCGTTTCTGGCTACAGGGAAAACACTGATTGATGTTGAGGAGGGGAAATTGAGACTGAGAGTTGGAGAAGAAGAAATTATTTTTGATGTTTTCAATACTCTCAAGCACACAATGCACAATGATAGTTGCTTTCGTATTGATGTCTTGGATTCGTTTGTTTGTGATTTTGTGCAGGATGGATTGAAAGAACCATTGGAGGCCCCTCTCACTACTGAAAAGCAGGAGGAATAGCTAGACGAGGAAAAGATGGAGATGGTAGCTCATTTGAATGCCATTCCACCTTGGAGAAAGCAAGTGAGGCTTAGACAAGAGGAATTGGGAGACAGAAAAGATTTAATGCCTCAAAAGTCAAGCCTAGAGGAGCCACCTACTTTGGAGCTCAAACCATTACCTCCACATCTCAAGTATGTATATCTAGGAGAAAATAATAAATTGCCTGTTATTATTTCCTCTTCTTTGACAGATGATATGGAGAGTAAGCTCTTGGGAGTCCTCAAGGAGCATAAAGGAGCGTTCGCTTGGAAGGTTTCGGACATAAAAGGGATAAGTCCTTCGATCTGCATGCACAAAATTCTGATGGAAGATAAATACTCACCTCTAGCACAACCACAAAGGAGACTCAATCCAAAGATGCAAGAGGTAGTAAAAGCTGAAACAATTAAACTTCTGGATGCAGGTATTATCTATCCTATCTCTGATAGTGCGTGGGTAAGTCCTGTACAATGTGTGCCTAAAAAGGGTGGGATTACTGTTATTACTAATGAAAAAAATGAGTTGATTCCCACTAGAACTGTTACGGGTTGGCGTGTATGCATAGATTATAGGAAATTGAATGATGCAACTCGTAAAAATCACTTTCCCTTGCCATTTATCGATCAAATGATTGAACGATTAGCAGGTCATGAATTTTATTGCATTTTAGATGGATACTCGGGATACAATCAAATCACAATTGCACCTGAGGACCAAGAGAAAACTACTTTCACTTGCCCTTATGGTACTTTTGCGTTTAGGCGTATGCCCTTTGGTTTATGCAATGCACCTGCAACATTTCAAAGATGCATGACCGCTATCTTTCATGACATGACTGAAAATTTCCTTGAAATCTTTATGGATGACTTCTCTATTTTTGGCTCCTCATTTAATGAATGTTTAGAGAATTTGAACTTGGTGTTAGTTAGATGTGAGGAGAGCAATTTGGTGTTGAATTGGGAGAAGTGTCATTTTATGGTTCAAGAGGGGATTGTGTTAGGACACAAGGTATCGGAGAATGGAATTGAGGTTGACAAAGCCAAGGTAGAATTAATCAAAAACTTACCCCCACCTTCATCAATAAAAGGAGTTAGAAGTTTCCTAGGGCATGCTGGTTTTTATAGGCGTTTCATTAAAGATTTTTCCAAAATTGCTAAACCTTTATCCTCTTTGTTGATGAAAGATGCTGAATTTAATTTTGATTCTACGTGTCTGCATGCATTCGAGATACTCAAGGAAAGCTTGGTGACAGCACCTGTTCTGACTGTCCCTGATTGGGAGCTACCGTTTGAGGTGATGTGCGATGCTAGTGATACAGCTGTTGGTGCGGTGCTGGGTCAAAGGAAGAACAAGTTATTTCATACCATCTACTATGCATGTAAGACTTTAATTGATGCTCAATTGAATTACGCTACTACTGAAAAGGAATTGCTTGCTATAGTATTTGCTTTCGACAAATTTCATTCATACCTTGTTCTGTCTAAAGCAACTGTGTATACAGATCATTCTGCCCTAAAATACTTGCTTGCTAAGAAAGATGCAAAACCTAGGTTAATTAGGTGGATTTTATTATTGCAAGAATTTGATCTCGAAATTCGAGATAAAAAGGGTGTGGAAAATGTAGTTGCTGACCACCTGTCTAGGCTTGAGCATGTTAGAATTAAGGGCAGTGACAATGATATAGATGACTGGTTTCCTGATGAACAATTGCTTGAGGTAAATGCGTACCCTTGGTATGACGATTTTGCAAATTTTCTTGTCACTGGCACACCTCCACCTAATTTATTGTTTCACCAAAGAAAGAAATTCTTTTCAGACGTGAAATATTATTTTTGGGAGGAACTGTTCTTGTTTAAGATTTGTGCAGACTCCATGATAAGAAGATGTGTGACGGAGGAGGAAACCAATCAAATTCTGAACCATTGTCATGACCGTGAGGTAGGTGGTCACTTTGGACCCATACGGACGACATCTAAGGTACTTGAATGTGGCTTCTATTGGCCAACTCTTTTTAAGGATGCTCGTTTGTATGTTCTCAATTGTGATAGATGCCAACGCACAGGTAATATTTCCAACCGTCATGAGATGCCTTTAAATAACATTATTGAGTGTGAAATATTTGATTTGTGGGGGATTGATTTTATGGGTCCTTTTCCTGCGTCTTTTGCAAAGAAATTTATTCTGGTGGCAGTGGAGTATGTATCTAAATGGGTGGAGGCAGAGGCTTGTGCCACTAATGATGCACAAGTGGTGTTAAAATTTTTGAAAAAAACATATTTTTAATCGATTTGGTGCACCAAGTGCAATCATAAGTGATGGTGGCACCCACTTTTGCAACAAAATTTTTGATAAACTGTTAGGGCAAATATGGTGTCACCCACAAGGTTTCCACTCCATACCATCCCCAAACTAGTGGACAAGTTGAAGTATCCAATCGAGAAATTAAGAGGATTTTAGAGAAGACGGTTAATGTGAATAGGAAGGACTGGTCCATTCGGTTAGATGATGCTTTGTGGGCGTATCGTACTGCTTTTAAAACACCTATAGGCACTACACCATATAGGTTGATTTTTGGTAAAGCACGTCATCTACCAGTCAAATTAGAGCATAGAGCATATTGGGCGACCAAAGCACTAAACTTTGATTTAGCTCTTGCAGGTGAAAAACGATTGCTGCAGTTGAATCAGTTAGATGAGTTTCGGGGAAGAGCTTATGATCTTGCACTATCTTACAAGGAACGCACCAAACGAGCCAATGACAAACACATTATAAGAAGGGAATTCAAAGTGGGTGAAGCGGTGTTGGTATACAACTCTCGATTACGACTCTTTCCGGGCAAGCTAAAGTCAAGGTGGTCAGGACCATTCACTATAGCCAAGGTGTTCCCATCGGGTGCAGTGGTGTTGCATGATGGCAAGGAAGGGACATTTACTGTGAACGCTCAAAGGTTGAAGCACTATATCGGTGGCACAATTGAGCCACAAATTTGAGTCACTCGGCTCCATGACAGTCATTGAGGACATGGGTGAAGAGTCGAGCTCTAGACTATAAATTGAGAACTACTTCTACTCCTTATTTCGATTATGATTATATATTTTTTTTAAGTTATTAATCGCATCATTTGCTTTTAGGTAGTTGCATGGCATTGCATTCATTCAAAAAAAAAAAAGAACAAAAAAAAAAAAAACGAGAATGACTCGCTAGGGCGGTCATAATTGACCGCCCCCGCGAGTGATATGTTTTTTTAAAAAAGATTTTAAGTCGAGAACGCCTCGCTAGGGCGGTCAACAGTGGCCACCCCAGCGAGAACTCGTATTTTTCAAAACTTTGTCGGCGAGAACCCCTCGCTAGGGCGGACACAATTGACCGCCCTAGCGAGTCGCGCAGATCATAAAAATTTTGTCGGCGAGAACCCCTCGCTAGGGCGGACACAATTGACAGCCCTAGCGAGTCGCGCAGATTATAAAAACATTCCTCTTCTCTTTTCCTCTCCAAATTTCGGCGCCCCCTCCATCTTTTGTGCTAAATCCGTTTTATTTGGTGATTTTTCAGGGTAAAGACTCCATCTTGGTCCATACCCTCCACAAGGAAGCACTTAGGCTACAAGATTTTCTTCTCCGGACGGCCACCTACACCAGCATACCCGCCACCCTTCCAGTTTCAATACCATTATCCTATGCCCCCAGCGGCTGAAGAGGGAGTCCCACCGCCTGAGAATGAGGAGGAGGACGATTTCTGATTAGGGGAGTTTACTGTTTCCCCTTTCTTTTTATTTTGCATATTCTATCTTTGCATTTAAATTCATGAGTTTTTTTTTATGTTTTTAGTGTTTGTTTCGTTTTGTGCACTGAGGGCATTGCACAACTCTAGTATGAGGGGGGTAGATTGTTATGTTTGCTTAGTTAATTGGTTTTAAATTGTTGCATTTCTTTTATTTGGTGTCGTTTATGGTGAGAAGACATAGTGTATGAGCCAATGATGATGTTGAATTGATAGTATACAAAAGTATTGATTGGGTCACCTCATGAATGGTACTCTTGATTGTTAAAGCATGAATTTTGGCACAAAGTTGAACTTTTTGAGCACATATGTGTGGGGACTAGAATTTTGTAGGAATAATGGTGAAATCTGAAGGTTTTGTGTGGTTAACTTGAAAGGCATCATTTATGAGTTGATTTAGCATGTAAACACGTGAAAATAAGTCACTAATTGGGACCTTGAATGAGAACATGTGATTTACCTTGAACTTTACATATACCCCTTTTTCAATGCAGTGAAAAAAATATCATACCCCTAACCAGCTGTAATCCAAAGTTATATATTCTTAGCCTAGGGAGTACATGTGTGAAAATTGAGCATTCAAAAAAAAAAAAAGAGAAAAAAATGGTGGAGATGTAAGGTGAGGGGGAGCCGAAATAAAAGGAATGAAATTCTATTCCTAGGCTAAAAGTTGGAGATGTAAGGAGACGAGGAAAGTCAGACGAAAAGTCTTGACGATTGCACAATGAAAATGATCGGTGTACTCCCGACTGTTAGCCACTTGAGCTTATTTTCCTTCTTTTCGACACCCTTCTCTGCACTTAAGAATCGAATAAAGTTCAAATTATGGTTAGTGATAAATGGACACGGGGGTGCATGCTAGTGAGTCTTGTATTGAAGTGCTAATTGAGTGACTCGCATGATCGGATGATTGATCTATTTGAAGTACGAATGACTAGACCCATCATGACACACACACACATTCAAATTAGTGTCGAGATTTATGTGTAGATGAGAATGAGTATTCGTTTGTGATTTGACTTGATTATAATTTGTATGTGGGAAAGTTCACTGAGGCATGAGCATAACAGTTGTTAACTCACCATTGACATTTACTTGTGTTGGTTATTTCCTGTTTGAGTATTTTGTGTTTGTTTTGTTTGTTTAGAATCTCGTGCTTTAACCTATTTTGCTCGAGGGCGAGCAAAAGGTTAGTATGAGGGGGATGATAGGACTCGTTTTTACGTGTTTTTAGTGTTGGTTTTGAGTCGCGTTCATGCATCATATTAGTTTGTTTTAGTTGAATTTTGCATTTTTTTTAGCATTATTGAGCATTTGACTAATCTCGTGTATTCTGTGGTTATTTTGTAGGAATTGAACCAAAAAGTGGGAGAAACTTTGGCATAATATCGAAGAGGTCTCGCTAGGGCGGTCAAAAGTGACCGCCCCAGCGAGCATTGTGGTCTGGCCGAGGATTGTTTTGCGCAAGTGTCTCACTAGGGCGGTCACCAGCGAAACCAGGGACATGCTCGAGGAAGCTTATTCGAGGACCTCTCGCTATGGCGGTCAAAATATACCGCCCTAGCGAGAAGCGAGATTGAGAAAGATTTGTTTCCAAATTTTGAGGGACTCTATCCTACACCAAGACCTAACACACGAGACCAGCCGTTTTCTACACACTTTATCAGACTTTTCATCATTTTTCTTGGAGAAGAGGATAGGAGCAAAGGAGATTTCGAAAACCTCGAGATTTCCACGCGTCGTGGCCGTCATCCATCGTCATCTTTAGTATTTTAATTATTCAGTATTTTATTTCTTACATTGATTGTTGGCTTTTATTATGAATTTTAGTAGCTAAACTCTAGATTTGTTGGGATTTGAGGGGATCCTACCCCGTACTCGGTGTTTAACATTATTTCTCGACGTTTTTACTAGTGATTTGTTTATGCTATTGTTATTTCTTGTTTCAATCGAAGCCTAGCTAACTTCCTTTGATTATTTCATGTTGTTGATGAGTTCGATAGAATAGTTAACAATACGATCAAATAGTATAAACCACGGATTTACAATTTTAGTAGATATACGGAATTGGGTACGTGTCGATAGTGATAGTTCACCCGAATGAAAGCTAGTGGATTCCATAGAATGTAATGCAATCTTGAACTGTTAAATATTTGAGGACACTTGAGTACTGCATGTTTTTGATTAGTATTAATATAGCTCGAGAGAGTATATTAATTAGTCTAGGGAATTCCGTCGAACGCACGAGTAAAAGTCGAGTGTGATTATTTAAACACGAGTGGTAGGTGAACTTCTAATTCCCAACAAATTCATTTCTCATTTGATTTAATCCAAATTAATCATTACGGTCTTGAGTACGTTTTCTTTGCATTTTAATTATTTTAGTTGTTTAATTTACATTAGTTTAATCATCAACTCATTTTATCGTTGCTAAAGAAATTTTACTTGAAAATAAAAATAGTGTAACGCAGTCTTTGTGGAACGATACTCGTATTCACTTACGTTTATCATAATTGACCGCCCCCGCGAGTGATATGTTTTTTTTAAAAAAGATTTTAAGTCGAGAACGCCTCGCTAGGGCGGTCAACAGTGGCCACCCCAGCGAGAACTCGTATTTTTCAAAACTTTGTCGGCGAGAACCCCTCGCTAGGGCGGACACAATTGACCGCCCTAGCGAGTCACGCAGATCATAAAAATTTTGTCGGCGAGAACCCCTCGCTAGGGCGGACACAATTGACCGCCCTAGCGAGTCGCGCAGATTATAAAAACATTCCTCTTCTCTTTTCCTCTCCAAATTTCGGCGCCCCCTCCATCTTTTGTGCTAAATCCGTTTTATTTGGTGATTTTTCAGGGTAAAGACTCCATCTTGGTCCATACCCTCCACAAGGAAGCACTTAGGCTACAAGATTTTCTTCTCCGGACGGCCACCTACACCAGCATACCCGCCACCCTTCCAGTTTCAATACCATTATCCTATGCCCCCAGCGGCTGAAGAGGGAGTCCCACCGCCTGAGAATGAGGAGGAGGACGATTTCTGATTAGGGGAGTTTACTGTTTCCCCTTTCTTTTTATTTTGCATATTCTATCTTTGCATTTAAATTCATGAGTTTTTTTTTATGTTTTTAGTGTTTGTTTCGTTTTGTGCACTGAGGGCATTGCACAACTCTAGTATGAGGGGGGTAGATTGTTATGTTTGCTTAGTTAATTGGTTTTAAATTGTTGCATTTCTTTTATTTGGTGTCGTTTATGGTGAGAAGACATAGTGTATGAGCCAATGATGATGTTGAATTGATAGTATACAAAAGTATTGATTGGGTCACCTCATGAATGGTACTCTTGATTGTTAAAGCATGAATTTTGGCACAAAGTTGAACTTTTTGAGCACATATGTGTGGGGACTAGAATTTTGTAGGAATAATGGTGAAATCTGAAGGTTTTGTGTGGTTAACTTGAAAGGCATCATTTATGAGTTGATTTAGCATGTAAACACGTGAAAATAAGTCACTAATTGGGACCTTGAATGAGAACATGTGATTTGCCTTGAACTTTACATATACCCCTTTTTCAATGCAGTGAAAAAAAATATCATACCCCTAACCAGCTGTAATCCAAAGTTATATATTCTTAGCCTAGGGAGTACATGTGTGAAAATTGAGCATTCAAAAAAAAAAAAAGAGAAAAAAATGGTGGAGATGTAAGGTGAGGGGGAGCCGAAATAAAAGGAATGAAATCCTATTCCTAGGCTAAAAGTTGGAGATGTAAGGAGAGGAGGAAAGTCACACGAAAAGTCTTGACGATTGCACAATGAAAATGATCGGTGTACTCCCGACTGTTAGCCACTTGAGCTTATTTTCCTTCTTTTCGACACCCTTCTCTGCACTTAAGAATCGAATAAAGTTCAAATTATGGTTAGTGATAAATGGACACGGGGGTGCATGCTAGTGAGTCTTGTATTGAAGTGCTAATTGAGTGACTCGCATGATCGGATGATTGATCTATTTGAAGTACGAATGACTAGACCCATCATGACACACACACACATTCAAATTAGTGTCGAGATTTATGTGTAGATGAGAATGAGTATTCGTTTGTGATTTGACTTGATTATAATTTGTATGTGGGAAAGTTCACTGAGGCATGAGCATAACAGTTGTTAACTCACCATTGACATTTACTTGTGTTGGTTATTTCCTGTTTGAGTATTTTGTGTTTGTTTTGTTTGTTTAGAATCTCGTGCTTTAACCTATTTTGCTCGAGGGCGAGCAAAAGGTTAGTATGAGGGGGATGATAGGACTCGTTTTTACGTGTTTTTAGTGTTGGTTTTGAGTCGCGTTCATGCATCATATTAGTTTGTTTTAGTTGAATTTTGCATTTTTTTTAGCATTATTGAGCATTTGACTAATCTCGTGTATTCTGTGGTTATTTTGTAGGAATTGAACCAAAAAGTGGGAGAAACTTTGGCATAATATCGAAGAGGTCTCGCTAGGGCGGTCAAAAGTGACCGCCCCAGCGAGCATTGTGGTCTGGCCGAGGATTGTTTTGCGCAAGTGTCTCACTAGGGCGGTCACCAGCGAAACCAGGGACATGCTCGAGGAAGCTTATTCGAGGACCTCTCGCTATGGCGGTCAAAATATACCGCCCTAGCGAGAAGCGAGATTGAGAAAGATTTGTTTCCAAATTTTGAGGGACTCTATCCTACACCAAGACCTAACACACGAGACCAGCCGTTTTCTACACACTTTATCAGACTTTTCATCATTTTTCTTGGAGAAGAGGCTAGGAGCAAAGGAGATTTCGAAGACCTCGAGATTTCCACGCGTCGTGGCCGTCATCCATCGTCATCTTTAGTATTTTCATTATTCAGTATTTTATTTCTTACATTGATTGTTGGCTTTTATTATGAATTTCAGTAGCTAAACTCTAGATTTGTTGGGATTTAAGGGGATCCTACCCCGTACTCGGTGTTTAACATTATTTCTCGACGTTTTTACTAGTGATTTGTTTATGCTATTGTTATTTCTTGTTTCAATCGAAGCCTAGCTAACTTCCTTTGATTATTTCATGTTGTTGATGAGTTCGATAGAATAGTTAACAATACGATCAAATAGTATAAACCACGGATTTACAATTTTAGTAGATATACGGAATTGGGTACGTGTCGATAGTGATAGTTCACCCGAATGAAAGCTAGTGGATTCCATAGAATGTAATGCAATCTTGAACTGTTAAATATTTGAGGACACTTGAGTACTGCATGTTTTTGATTAGTATTAATATAGCTCGAGAGAGTATATTAATTAGTCTAGGGAATTCCGTCGAACGCACGAGTAAAAGTCGAGTGTGATTATTTAAACACGAGTGGTAGGTGAACTTCTAATTCCCAACAAATTCATTTCTCATTTGATTTAATCCAAATTAATCATTACGGTCTTGAGTACGTTTTCTTTGCATTTTAATTATTTTAGTTGTTTAATTTACATTAGTTTAATCATCAACTCATTTTATCGTTGCTAAAGAAATTTTACTTGAAAATAAAAATAGTGTAACGCAGTCCTTGTGGAACGATACTCGTATTCACTTACGTTTATTATAACTTGACTATCGTGCACTTGCGATATTTAAATCGAGCTTTCATTTATAAAATAAATTTTGGGATTATTCACTGTGCAAGTTTTGCTCGATCAATCTTCAGTTGGGCTGGTGAAATCACTTGACTCGTCAGTTGAACTGATTTCACTCTTTCCATTGAACTAGTCAGATGAGTTCTTCATTAGTTGAACTCTTCATCAGTTGGTCCGTGCTTCTGAAGGTCTTCTTCCGAACCACCTATCAGCTGGACAATCAGTTGAACTGTTATTTGATAAATCGGTGGCGCTGATTCAGTTTGGTCGATCATTTGGTATTTTCCTATTGCATCTCAATTGTTTCAGTTTGGCTCGTTTAACTGATCAGTTCGAAGCCTGATCAGTTCCAGCTTCTTGCACACTAGGTAAATCATTAGAAACAAAATAACAGGTTTTGTTAACATCAAAATTAATATTGCGAACATAAAATGTTCCAACAATCTCCCTCTTTTTGATGATCACAAAAATTGAGCAAATACCGCGAAAAAATATTTTCAGTTCGAGGGATAGTACATTTAAACATCGTTAAAAGCTTCGCCTCAAGAACTGAATTAGAAACGGGTTTTAAAAACAATTTTCAGTTCGAGAGTAAAAAAAAACTCCCCCTCAATAACTGAATTAAAAATGGGTTATAAAAAAATTTCAGTTTGAGTGTAAAAGAAAACTCCCCCTCAATAACTAAATTAAAAACCTCTTTTGAAAGCAACATTTAAATAAGCTCAAAGTAAATAGACAAACTTGAATCATTTAAGCAGTGTAGGCAATAAGTCTGGAGATATCAATTTAGTCACACCGAAACTCAACTGGATGAACATGATGTTTATTTAATCAAATAAACTTCTTTGCATTTTACATTTAAGTACAATCGATAGTAAGAAAAATTACTACTACAATAGCATTTTAAATAACATCAGTTATCAGTCAGTTTGTGCATGACAGAACTTGATATGCCAACAATTGGTTGCCGTCAGCACTTGAAATGCTGCATTGATAATGAGTTTCTTTGCCAGAAGAATAGCTAATTTGCCTTGAACCTGATCTCTTTGCTGACTAACTGGTCAATCTGACTCAAAACAACTCAACTGATGCTGAACCGCATTGATCTGATATATCAATGGAGCGGATGTATATTACTGATGATTAAGCTCCACTTTAATCATCCAACATCCCAGGATGACTAAGCTTCGTTTGTTTGGCAGCTAAACTGGTAGGCTTGCAACTGAAATCTTGTTCACCGAACAATTTAGCTGTGCATCTTCACAGGTAAAGCTCAGAACCCTGCATGCTGATTAAAATCCCAAAGCTCGTAGTCGAGTAAAGTGGCAACAATGTTAGTTGCAAAGCCAATCCTTACTATTCTTCGCTATGAGCGCTATATAAACATTTTCAAATAGTTTTGAAAATAATATAAAGTACTTTTAAATAGCATTTAAAACTATTTTAAAGTAAAAGAATTTAAAACACAGTTTTATTAAAATGTTCTTCTTAGAACAACTAGCTCTGATACCAATTGAAGGACCGTGTGCTGAGCACCTTTGAGATGCTTCAAACACTATATTCTCCAATGAGCTGCAATAGCTCGTGTTCTAAGAATTTTAATACTGATGAATTAAATCGAGTTTGGTTTTTAAAACCAAGTGGAAGAAACTCAAAGTAATTCTTCGTGAAGAAAGCTGTTATATTTGAAAGCATTTTAACTTATGTAAACTGAATAACTGAAAAGCATAGGATCGGTTCTCAGATGTATCAGTTCAGTTATCGTAACAACTGAACTGATCAAATCAGTTTGAAATCAATAGTTAATCAGTTAAATACACAAGATATGTTTATGGATGTTTGGAGACTTCAAATACTCCTACGTCACACCTTATACCACCTCGGGTAAGATCCACTAAAAGAATTTGATCTATACAACACCTCGTACAAACCCACTCAGCTTAGAACTTACACTACTGCCTAATCTGAACTCCTAGCCTAGACTCAAGGAAACATCTTTAGCCAACACTTTTTTAACGTCTATGTGTAAAAGACTACATACACAAGTTTAATGTCTTTGTGCAAGACTATATTTGAGTGGTGGTGTGTGTTTGCATGTGTGTGAGAACTGAACTAAGAATACACCTAGAAGGTGTTCTCACAAAATGAGGGAAGTGAGCTACTATATTAAGCTGGTAATACTTGAGTATTCCCTTCGGGCTGATTGCTTCTTGAAAGCTGATAAGCAAATAAGCGTGCTGATAGGATCGATGGGGGGGATTACCGTTGAGCTACAATAGCTCGGTTCTTGAAATATTCAACACCGATGAATTAAATTGAGTTTGGTTTAAAAACCAAGCGGAAAATACTCGAAATAATCCTTCGTAGAAACCGATTAAATATTTTGTAAAGCATTTAAGATATATACAAGTTGAATGTGTAAAAATATTTTTGGTTGAAGCATTTTATCAAACAATTGGTATCCAATATTTTGGTATTTGAAGAACACATAAAATGCTTCAACAATGCATCCTTAAAAACAATGGAAATGATAAGTAAATGCAATAAACAAATAGACACAAATTTGTTTATGGATGTTCGGAGACTTCAAATGCTCCTACGTCACCCCTTCTTCCCCTTGGGAAGGATTCACTAGAAGAATTTGATTTATACAACTCTTTGTACAAACCCACTTCAGCTAGGACTTACCCACTGCCTAAATTGAACTCCTAGCACTCAAGATTGTAGGCATCACCTCACAATCAGCATATTGTTTAATGTATCATATGCAAAGAATACATACACAAGTTTATTGTCTTTGTGCAAGACTCAGTCAACTAAACTTTGAAGTTTAACTCTCTTGTATATGTGTGAGTGATTGTGTGTGAGGAATTTTCTTTACAGTGTACATCTTAAATGTATCCTCACACAAGGGCTTGTTCTCTCAACTAGCTGATTTCTTTATGCCAACTGCCCATGCTTTGAATCCTCTTCAAAAGCTCTTGTTTGATCTTCAAGATATTGTATTTATAAGCCCCAACAATGATATATATGTTAAGCACAAGAATATGACCGTTTGAAAAGTTTCTATACTGTTTCTGGAATTGCAACGGTCAAATTCGCCTTGCTGGACATTTTCCCGACTGGTCAACTCTGGTCGACCCAACTGGTCGTTCAGTTCAACTGGTCATCAGTTTGTTCAGTTCAGTTCAGCTGGTCAGCAGCTGGTTCAGTTCAGTTCAGTTTCAGCTGGTGTGCTGAAATCAGCCTAACTGATTTCAGTTTGTGCAGAACTAGTAGTTTCATCGTCATTTATCAGCATCTTAGGCTTCGATTCAGACTTTGATTTCTGAAGATGATTTGTAGACTTTGTCTTATCTTTCCAACGCATACTGAATCGCTTCATTTCGATAACCGAGCTGAGAGATATGACCATAATACCGCAGCTGCTCAAACCCAACTGATTGTTGTCTTCGTGTGATCAGTTACGATCAGTTGCGATCAGTTTGACCTAGATAACATCCGATTTTGCCCAACTGACGTGAAATATGACTTGTTCCAAATTGAGTTTTATAATCAGTCCAGATTAGCGGATTGTCATTTGGATCATCCAGTTGAGAGATATCTTCAAAACACCGAAGCTCACCAGAAATTCAGTTTGTGCAGAATTCAGTTTCAGCTTGCTTCTTGTGTTAACAACTTCACACTTGAGTAAATATGTTAGAAACATAATAACAAGTTTTGTTAACATCAAAATCAAGATTGCGAACTTGAAAAGTTCCAACACGTGCCCTTTTTTTTCCACACTCTTTTTTGTTGTTTTTTTATTCTGATGGTCTTGGTCTGTAGTTATAGCAGCAAGATGATCGTACACCAAGACTCATCACATGTGATCATTGCAGCTTTGAATGTGTTCCTTGAACTTTGTGTCTCGACTTTTCCGACAGCTCTTCTGGAATATTTTGTCTTTAAGCATTGCTACAACGTCCATTATTGTACCTTTGATCATACAGATACTTTTGTATCTTTGTGCGTAAATGGAATCCATTTAGATAAGCTTGTCTTGATCTGCAATTGATGGATTCCTAACTGATGCTTTTAACTGATCTTCCGAACTGATCTTCAGTTGGGCTTGTGAAATCAGTTGAACAGATTTCACTCTTTCAGTTGAACTAGTCATCTGAGTTCTTCATTAGTGGAACTCTTCATCAGCTGGCCGGGCTTCTGAAGGTCTTCTGCCGAACTGATCAGTTAAACGAGCCAAACTAAAGCTATCGAGATGCAATCTGAGAACACCAACTGATCGACCAAACTGAATCAGCACAACTGATTTATCAATGAACAGTTCAACTGATTGTACAGCTGATAAGTGGTTCAGCAATAGACCATCAGAAGCCCGACCAGCTGATGAAGATTTCAACTCATGAAGAACTCAGCTAACTAGTTCAACCAAAAGAGTGAAATCAGTTCAACTGACGAGTCAACTGATTTCTCCTGCCCAACAGAAGATCAGTTCAGATGAACAGTTAAGAGCATCAGTTAGGAATCAATCAGTAGCAGATCAAGACAAGCTTATCTAAATGAATTCCAGCTACGCACAAAGATACAAAAGCATTTGTACAATCAAATGTACAATAATGGACATTGCAGAAAAGATTAAAGCCGAGAGATTCCTGGAGGCATGTCAGAAAAATCAGGACACATATATCAAGGAACGCATTCAAGCTGCAACAATCACATGTGATGAGTCTTGAAGTACGATATCAATGCCTCTATAAATACAAGCTCAAGACCATCAGCAAATATATACAACACAAGAGTTTCGAAAAAAAAGGGCACGCTTATTGCTTATCAGCTTTCAGAAGCAATCATCCCAGAGGAAATACTCAAGTCATATCAGCTTAGTTTAGAAGCTTACTTCCCTCAGTGTGTGAGAACACCTTCGTGGTTCATTCCTTGTTCAATTCTTACACACGCACACATACCACCACTCAAATACAGTCTTGCACAAAGACATTAAACTTGTGCATGTAGTCTTTGACATGCAGACGTTAAAGAAGTGTTGGCTGAAAGGTGCTGCCTTCAGTCTAGGCTAGGAGTTCAGATTATGCAGTAGTGCAAGTCCTAAGCTGAGTGGTTTTGTACAAGGTGTTGTATAGATAAAATTTTTCTAGTGAATCCTACCCGAGGTGGTAGCAGGGGTGACTTAGGAGCATTTGAAGTCTCCGAACATCCATAAATATATCTTGTGTACTTAACTGATGAACAGTTGTTTTCAAACTGATTTGATCAGTTCGTGGTGTTATCAGTTCAGTTCTTTCCATAACTGAACTAATACATCTGAGAACTGATCCTATGCTTTTCAGTTATTCAGTTTACATAAGTTAAAGTTATTTCAAATATAACAGCTTTCTTGACGAAGGATTACTTCGAGTTTCTTCCGCTTGATTTTAAAAACGAAAATCGATTTACTTCATCGGTGTTAACATTTTTAGAACACGAGCTATTGTAGCTCATTGGAGAATATTTTGTTTGATACACCTCAAGGTGCCTAGCAAACGATCCTTCAATACTTAATACACTTGGCTTAAATTTTTGCACTCTATCACGCCGTACTCTGATATGTTGTCTTCCATTTTGTATATTTATGCTAAATTTCTTGATTTCAAGGAACTCAAAGATTTCACTAAATCTACATCCCCTATCAAATACAAATCCTAATTTAACTTAAGTTATTTTATTTCCCAGAGAGTAATTAATTGGTTGACTCTATCATGCGTCGTCCTGACCGTGTAATTTAATTTCCCCAAGATATATTCCTATTACTATCCCAGTTGCGACCCATAGTCATCTTATGGTAATAATTGAAAATAAAACAACTTAATGATTGGTACTTATAAAACCTCATACCTGTCTATGCCAAACATATTGTCTTTAACCATATCACCAATTTATTTCCTTAAATCCCAAGTATTCCAAGTACTTAAACGGTTCAAGCCTATCGAGTTACCACCACATATTATGATTCAATTCTAAATCCCACCAGAACATTGAACATTTATATGTAACCTCGGATTTCAAGCTTATGTCAAACGACCTTTATACTCACAAAAATCTTAACACTTTAGAGGGGAAAACTTTTATTCACCTTCCAATATAATTTACTCTTAGTATCATATAAATGAAAAACTTGTCATGCTACTCTTTCCTCGATGTTTGTCTATATTCTGTAACTTATTTTACGTAAGGTAGTTATCTAATTGTCATCCTAAAAAGCAGGGTAATTTCCCCAAATGAACATGTCCTAATATCCCAATATACACGAATTTCGTTCACTTATTTTCTCCCTTCGTCATTTGTCCCCTCATTTATCTTAAATTATGGAATCTTATAGTACAAAACTCCAAAACTTTCTGATACCATAGCAATCGTTGAACCCAAAGGTATTTTTTATCTTAAGATAAAACCCAAAATAATAATATTTTCGATTAAATCTTGTTTCCAATATTTATATCCTTTGTTCTTTACGTCATAAACTTACAACACCTATAACACAATCGTAATTCTCTATAGCCCACTGTGATATCCAAAAATTATTACTTCGACGAATCTTACATTCTCATCAACATTGCTAATACTCATATTTCTCGTTCCTCCTAGGATATCCTCATACTTACATATATGTCTAATTTTCTCAATCATAATTCCTTATGTAACCCTTAATTTGTAATTTACTTGCTAACTACATTCAAATAGACCCTTTTATTTTTCGGTAAATTGCTACCTAAATTCCAAAGTTCTCGGATTATTCGATTAAGCCTAACTTATTGCATTTCTAGCTTCTCAAACTATCGAATTTAATCCAAAACGGCTCCCATAAATTTCGAAAATTGCTAAAATGACCCCATAATTCTCCTAAAATTTGCAATTAAGACCCAAAAATTCACAAATTCTCCAATTTAGCCAAAAATTTTCGCATTTTAGTCTCCAAGTTTTCGGATTCTTGCATTAAGCCCTCTAGATTTTTGAATTATAACAAAATTACCCTCAATATTTCCGAAAACTTGCAATTAATTTCTCCAAGCCTTATAATTCAGTCCCTAAGTTCATGATTCCTAAAATTCAATCCATAACCATCAAGTTCGAAATTTTCTTCCTACACAACGTATAATTTGAAACAAGCAGTCCTAAATCACCAAGTTCAATTCGCCTCAACTTAGTCTTAGGTAGTGCAAAACTCGAGATGCGCAAAACCAAATTCTCCTCACGACAAGGGGCATAACTGTACACGCTGTCCATACCACGTAACCAACACACATTTAATTTAAAAATATCATGCACATAACCTCTATATCATGAATCATGAAAGCATTAAAAGGATTTTAGCATATAAAATATAAGTCAGTAAAAACTCACATACTTGAGGCGTGACTTCTTGAGCTTCTCGGAGTGATACTACACAACCCTTTAGGGAAAACCTTCGCTCTTATACTAACTGAAACGACCATCGCTTTTTAACTTTAAAATTTTACTAAATTTTTTTATCCATTAATTCGAAAACCCACAATTAAAAATAACTTAACATTTCCATAAATCAAAATAATTTAATAATTTAAATCTCAAGTGCATAAAGTCCCTAAAATAATCAATTACCAAAATTCAACATCTACTTTTAACATGAACAAAATTAACTTCAAAATAAAGCATAAAATCTCTAATAAAATTCTTAATAAAAATCCTTTAAACTTTGCCTATCAACTAGTGCGGAAATAAATGTCCCTCGGGAGTGTACTGCCGTACTCGATCCACTCAAGCGTCAACGCCTCCAACAATATCATCATCACCTGCAACATTCAAACCTAGTGTGTTTAATGACCCAGCACGTCCTAAACACGAGTAACAAATAATACATATACAATCACATGTATTAAATGATACTTTTATTTAAAATAATTTTAAGCATAAATAATCATATATCGTAAAATCATTTAATCGTAAAGCTTTGCATCTTTTATCATTTTGGGTGAAGTTTGATCCTTGAAAGTGACTAGTCTATTATGTTGGATCGGAAAAATCCTCCAAAAACCTGATGAGCTGCAAAAGCTCGTGTTCTAAGAATGTAAACACCGATAAATTAGATCGAGTTTGAAAATAAATCAAGCGGAAAATACTCGAAGTAACCTTTCGTTAAGAAAACTGATCGGTTAAAGCTTTTAATCTTGTGTAACTAATTAACTGAAGATAAGGGGGATCAGTTCTCGCATGTCTCAGTTCCGTTATGGGGAGAACTGAACTGATAGATACTCGAACTGATCAAGTCAGTTTAAAACAAAGGGTTAACAGTTAAAGTACACAAGTTATGTTTATGGATGTTCGAAGACTGAACTGCTCCTACGTCACCCTTTCTACCTCCTCGGGTAGGATCCACTAGAAGACTTTGATTTATACAACTCTTTCTACAAACCCACTCATATTAGGACTTACACTACTGCCTAACTGAACTCCTAGACTAGACTGAAGGCAGCACCTTCTAGCCAACACTTCTTTAACATCTATGTAAGAAAGACTACATACACAAGTTTATTATCTTTGTGCAAGACTGTATTTGAGTGGTGGTGTGTGTGTGTGAGAACTGATCTCTGCAAACTACCCGAAAGTGTTCTCACACACTGAGGAAAATATGTTTCTAAACTAAGCTGATAACACGATGAAGTGTTCCCTCTGGGCTGATTGCTTCTTGTAAGCTGATACGCGATATTCGTGCCCTCTCTGTATTTTATCTTTTCACTCGTAAACTCTCATCATCACTCATCATTGTCTTCACTGAGCTTCGGCTTCTATTTATAGGTGTCTGGCTGAACTGTACAGTGAAACTCAGTGAATGAACCCATTGCAGTTTGAATTTGTTCTCCCAAGTAGATATCTGGAACATTTGGCTTTAAACGCTGCCGCAACGTCTCTTATTGTACCTTGATAGTACAACAGCTTTTGTACCTTTGTGCACAGTTGGATTAAGCTTGTCGTATCTGCAAACTGGTTCGCTCCTAACTGATGTTCTGAACTGGTCAGTTGAACTGGTGAGGTGAAATCAGTTGACTTGTCAGCTGAACTGATTTCACTGATTCAGTTGAACTGATCATTTGGGTTCTTCATCAGTTGAACACTTCATCAGCTGGTCGGGCTTCTTAAGGTCTTCTGCTGAACCACCTAACAACTGGACAATCAGTTGAATTGCTCTTGATACTTCAGTTGTATTGGTTCAGTTTAATAAATCAGTTGGCACTTTAACGCCCCTGAAAATTTAATAGTACACGTAAAATCAAACATGATGTATTTATATTATTTTAAATTATGCATGCACCATATTTTATTTGTTATAAATATATTTATGTAATTACATATTATTTTATTCATGTATATATTTAATTGTATTATTTGAGTTCCAGTTTTTCAGGCAAATACACGAGATCGGACCGGGAATAAGATATTTGAGATATTTATTTTTGAGCCAAATTCAATGCCCAAAAATTATTTTAAGTTATGGAGTATTTTATTTTCTGACAATTAGTATTTTATTTTCCCTTGATTGTTTTGCAAAATTTGTAAATTTAGGAATATTTTATGTATCATTTTTCAAGCCTCAAGTAGTCTAAAATTTTATTTGGACTGCACCATATATTGATTAATTAGTTTAAACCTAATCAATATATTTAAATTATCCCTAAAATACCTTAAATCCACTCCACTTGCCTCAAATTTCAAGACTTTGGCCAAGTCTTCTCCGGAAGAAACTTCACATGCCCATCAATTCTCCTCCATTTCCTCTCATTAATACCCTTCTCTCCTAGAGTGTTCTTGAGCTCCATTTCCATAGGTTCTACCATTTGAGAATAGCAAGAAGCTCCAAATTTCTTCCTCGCGTCCGGATCGTCGAGATTTGCGAGATTCTCTATGTTTCAAGACCAAAGGCATGTATATTACGTTTTTTTTCTCATCAATCAAGTAATAGTATGGATTTTCAAGCATTCATGTTTGTGAGAAACATTTTCATGCAAGTATGTTCAGATTTATGTTCATGTCAAGATTATACACTTGTTTCTCACGTTTTCATGTTGTAGGCGACGTTGGATGGTTCTGGGCTAACATGGCTGCTTATGATCATGTTCATATATGTTTTAGAACCATATTGGTATGTTGGTTGAGGATTTATAGCACTTGGGTGGTAAGAGTTGATAGCATGAGTTCATTGTGCAGTAAGTTTCTGGGTGTGTATTTTACTTTCATTGTTTCGAAAACTGGTATCAATCGGTTTATTTTCTGAAAATGCTTTCAACACAAAAAGTGTAGTTTATTATGTTATCTTCGATTCAATATAAAATTCGTAATTTTTGAATAAGAAATGAGGGAGATATGATTTTCTTGCAAAACCGCACACTCTGTCCAAAGAATATTTTTGACAGCAAGCTCTTGAAATCTGATCTTTCGTATTTTTAAATTCTGGTATCTATCCGTCCATTTTCTGAAAATGCTTTCAACACAAAAACTGTAGGTTATTGTGTTATCTTCGATTCGATATAAAATTCGTAATTTTTTGATAAGAAACGAAAGAGTTATGATTTTTCTCGTAAAACCGCTCAAGCTGTCTTAATTGTGCGAGAATATCTTTGTTCAAGTTTTTGGTGTGTGTTCGTGTTTGAGATCATTTCCTGAGTGGTTTTGAGCAGTGTCATGGTCTTAATAAGTGTCTTAGGGTCGAGTCTAAGTTTTTGTTCGAGGTTGATTCGAGTCGGTTGGTGTTTATAAATTTTATTGTTCCTGTAAGCTGTAAAGTGTCATTTCTTTGGATTGGCTAGAGTTGTAAGCTTTTTTATTTTATTTTGGGTTGTTCGAAAGTGTTTTGGTCATGGTTTGGGTTTTTGGGCAGTAAGTTAACATGTTGTTTAAGGTTGATTCGAGTATCGAGTCAATCAATAGATCCTAAGTCAACGAATGAATTTTGGGAGTTACACGTATACGATTTGGGAGTAGTTTTGAGTTGTTTGTCAAGTTCAACTACAGCGAACCCAGGAACAATCCAACGAAGTCTACAAAGTTTGTAAGTATGATATCAGGTATGACGTGTCTTAAAAGTATATTTTTGAGATATTGAATTGTCTTGTGGCCACCTATTTTACGGGTTTGGAATCCGGGTATCGTGACCGGTGAACACTCCAAAATACGGGTTAGGAACCCAGAGTACACGTATCTGGCGAACTATCAAACAGATTCAGTTATATATGTTATGATTGGACATTCAGACCCAGAACTTGGATGATCCTTGCAGGCCTAGTACTATGGTATAGTTTGATCAAACGATTCATGTGTGCCACGATTCGAAAAGTAGATCTCAATATTATGAACAATATATTTCAGCCTCACACAGTTTCATGCCAGTTATGTTCTCGTCATATTATGTCATATTTATGTTGAGACTACAGTTTGTTCTCATAAAATTATTTTCATATATAGAAGCCAAGTCATACATATTTATTTATTCATGTTCAAGTTACCATGTATCAGATATGTTAAAATCACATGATTTTTATTACATATTATTTGTTATCCACGTATATGCATGTTGAATCTTTAGACTCATTATACTTGATTGATGCAGATGTTGTTGATGAGGAGGCTAGGGGCGGTGATCAGTGAGTGGTCTCGGACTGTGGCAGTTGAAAACCCGAGGGCCACTAGTGTTGTATTTATTTATATATTTTATAAACTTGAATTTGCAATATTCTGATATTATTAAATTGGGTCGTGTATTGTAAAAATACTTATTTATGTTGCATGAGTGTATTTTATTTGTAGTAACGACTCGAGTTTGTATTAATAAGAAAATTTTATTTCTTCCCCAAAAATATATATTATATGTATATATATATATATATATATATAAATGTATGGGTCGTTACAGGCACTTTCAGTTTGCATCTCGATAGCTTCAGTTTAAACTTGGTAACTGATCGGTTCGAAGCCTGATCAGTTTCAGTTTCTGCGCACTTAGGTAAACTCATTAGAATTAAACAAACAAGTTTTGTTAACATCTAAATCAAGATTGCGAACATGAAATATTCCAACAATCTCTTTCTTTTTGATGAATCATAAAACTTGAACAGTTAAAGCGATTTAAAATAATTTTAACAGTTAATAATTCTCCCCTTTTTTGAGAATCAAAACACTTAAAAACAATAAAGTGAATAAAAGAACTTTCAGTTCGAGGGATAGCAGAAAGAAAAGCTCCCCCTGAACAACTGAATAAAACGATTTGAAATCTATTTGTCAGTTAGAGGAATAACAAATTTAAAATCAGTTTTAAAGAATAGCTCCCCCACAAGAATTGAATCAAAAACTTCCCCTCAAAAATATAATCGTTTACGCCATTTTAAAAAAAAAAAGTTTAGCAATAAACACTCAAGCAGTTAAGGCAACATATAAACTGGAAAAATCAGTTCAGTTACATCCAAACTAACTAGATACACATGATGTTAATTTAATCCATTACGCGTCCTTTGTATTAATATAAAGCACACCATATTATGTAAGGGAATTGCTATTACACTTAGCAAATATCAAATAACATCAAGTATCAGTCAGTTTATATAAAATAGAACTGAATGTACCAACAATTGATCGCCTAGAATGCTTGGAATGCTGCATCGATTTTGAGTTTCTTTTGCCATAAGAACATCTAATTTCCTTGGACTTGATCTCTGTGCTGGCTAACTGGTCTAATTGATGCAAATTGGACTTAACTGATGTTGAACCGCATTGATAATCTATATTTGATCTGATATGGCAACGAAGCGGCGGTACTTCTGATGATTAAGTTCCACTTAACTCATCATTTTCAGCTGATAGTTGGGTTCCGTCTGTTGATCAGTTTAACTGGTAAGTTGGCAAATGAAATCTTGTCCGCTGATCAGTTTAGCTATCCTGCTGTCAGTTGAACTCAAAAATCCTGCAAACAGCTAAACAAACAAAATAGCACAGCAAACAAAAAAATTTATCAGAGGGTTTTGAAAACCATTTTAAGACTTATTTAAAAGAAATATCAGTTTTCAAATGTCTTTTTTAGAACAGCTAGCTCTGATACCAATTGTTGGATAAGAAAAATCCTCTAAAAACGTGATGAGCAGCAATAGCTCGTGTTCTAAGAATGTATAGACCGATGAATTAGATCGAGTTTAAAAATAAATCAAGCGTAAAATACTCGAAGTAATCATTCGTTAAGAAAAATGATCGGTTAGAGCTTTTAATCTTGTGTAACTAATTAACTGAGGATAAGGAGGATAATTTATCGCATTTATCAGTTCAGTTATGGTGATATCTGAACTGATCAAGTCAGTTTAAAGCAAAGGGTTAACCGTTAAAGTAAACAAGATATGTTTATGGATGTTCGGAGACTGAACTGCTCCTACGTCACCCCTTTTACCTCCTCGAGTAGGATCTACTAGAAGACTTTGATTTATACAACTATTTGTACAAACCCACTCAGCTTAGGACTTACACTACTGCCTAACTGAACTCCTAGACTAGACTGAAGGCAGCACCTTACAGCCAACATTTCTTTAACGTCTATGTGAGAAAGACTACATACACAAGTTTATTGTCTTTGTGCAAGACTGTATTTGAGTGGTGATGTGTATGTCTGTGAGAACTGATCTCTGAAAACTACCCGAATTTGTTCTCACACACTGAGGAAAATATGCTACTAAACTAAGCTGATAACACGATGTATTGTTCCCTCTGGGCTGATTGTTTCTTGCAAGATGATACGCGATATGCGTGCCCTCTCTGTATTTTTCACTCTTGCACTCTCATCATCATTCATCATTGTCTTCACTGAGCTTCGGCTTCTATTTATAGGTGTTTGGCTGAATGCACAGTGAGACTCAAAATGAACCCGTTGCAGTTTAAATTTGTTCCCCCAAATAGATATCTGGAACATTTGGCTTTAAACGCTGCTGCAACGTCTCTTATTGTAACTTGATAGTACAGTAGCTTTTGTACCTTTGTGCACAGCTGGATTAAGCTTGTCGTATCTGCAAACTATTCGCTCCTAACTGATGTTCTGAATTGGTCAGTTGAACTGGTGAGATGAAATCATTTGACTTGTTAGCTGAACGGATTTCAGTTATTCAGTTGAACTGACCAGTTGGGCTCTTCATCAGTTGAACACTTCATCAGCTGACCGAGCTTCTGAAAGTCTTCTGCTGAACCACCTATCAACTGGACAATCAGTTGAACTTCTCTTGATACTTCGGTTGTGCTGGTTCAGTTCTATAAATCAGTTGGCACTTTCAATTTGCGACTCGATAGCTTCATTTTAAGCTTGGTAACTGATCAGTTCGAAGCTTGGTCAGTTTCAGTTTCTGCGCACTTAGGTAAACTCATTAGAAACAAACAAACAAGTTTTGTTAACAACAAAATCAATATTACGAACATGAAATGTTCCAACATATTATCCTCTGGTCGACTAATCAGCTTTAACTCACCATTACGCATGGGTACGGGCACTATGCACCGCCGTAAAATATGAAAATACGATCGTCAAGCTCCCTCTGGGTCTTGTCCCGTAAACGGGCTCCGTCTGAGACTTTTCCCTCACGATATCCCCATAAAATTGTAAGTTCACTGTTCCTTCTTCAAATGGACCCCCATATCCTCTAATATCTTTGTCACAGTCAATTCACATCCTTCAAAATATTTTTTCTTTTCTAAATCATAAAATATCATGGCTTTCCAAAAATAGTATTTTAACAGTAAAAATTTTACAGCTTTACAATAAATCATAAAATATCATATTTTCATCAAACTCATCATAATATATCATTTAAAATGTGTTATGACCCTTCGGGACGTTGCCAAACCTTTTCGTACTACCCAAGTGTAAAATGGTCGTTTTGCCCTTTGACGTAAAATTTCTCGATTTTGACTTTTTCTTACTTTTATTGACTTTAATTATTAAAGTTTAAATTAAATTTTATATATTTTTTTTGACATAATTTCGAGGATTTTGATTTAATTCTTTAATTACTAATTCCTGAAACTTTTAATTCCCGAATTAATTCAAACTTTAATATTTTTTTTCAAAATTTAAAAATAGACATTTTATACCTAAAATACCTTCGTGAACCATGACTCGACCCCATAGGACCATGGTTCGACACTTTTTTTTCTAGACCTTAAAATTTGAACCCTACCCTTCTCCCTCGAGCCCTCTTGCATTTTTTCTCGAGCCACACTCGAGCCACCTCGAGCCATCACCTGACAAGACCTCCTAGGGACCCAACTAAACCCCCTGGACAATGCACTAGCTCCAGCCCATGCACGACGCTCATGCGCACAAAAAACAAGAGGCGAGTGAGTTCCCTTGTGTTTGCTCGGGCAACCATCGAGACAGCCTACACAAGCCCCTGACGCAACCCCTTTCCATCCTCCCTAGACCCGACTGGACCATCCTAGACCGAGCTCTGACCCTCACACAGCACCTGATTACAATTCACGATCCATGCGATCATGGACTCTTCCGTTCTTTACAGACCACGGTCCTTGCCCTGCCAGGACCCTACCAGACCCCTAACCATGATCCTCACCAAGCCACAATGAGCCATGGCCAAGCCACAAGCAACCCAGCCCTAGCCGAGCCTTTTTCAACATCTGGTAGCCTAGGAAAACCCTAGGTCTCTCCTCCTTGGCCAAGCTTGAGTTCCAGCATGTATTTCATCCCCTAACGACTCTTTTCCCGTCCCTAAAACACCTCATAATGGCAGTGTTTCCTTAGGCATCATTGTGTTAAAGAAACAAGCGTAAAAACGCCGAAACTTTTGAAAATAATCATCCTATCGTTAAACCATCGAACATAAATAATTTTCATGCAAAAATAATTAAAACATGCATATAATAGTTTGAATAATGCGTCAAAAGGTTTAGAAAACGTGCCTTTGCGTTTTAAACGCTCGAATATACGATCGTTGGCGAGGGGCACGAAAAGAGACGAACGAACGACGAAGAACGGTAGCTTTTCCTCCTTGATATTTTCGAAAGTTTAGTGTGTGTTGTGTGTGTTGTGTCGGCTGGTAAGCGGTGCAAAAGACCTAGCTTTTTATTTTTATATATTTTAATTTGTATGATAATGGGCTTGGATTTTGGACCTTCAAGTATAGGAGCAATTGGACCTACTCAAATTAGTTAAATTAGGTCCAATAACACTTATTTAATTGAAAATTAAAAGTTTATAAAATTTATTTTCAAAAATAATGCGTTTGATATTTTGAAAGTCCTTCGTTTGCCCAAACTGGCTTCCCGGATAAAATCAAGCTCGTCTTATAAAATAATTTGAACTCTATCATTTTTAGAAAAATTTAATCATATTAATAAGCCTTGAAAATATTTATTTTTTCTTGGTCGTCCCCGGTCTCTTTTCTCTAGCATAATCCTTCAATTTCATGAAATCATGTATTTTAAACATTTAAGCATGTAAAATATATCATTTAAGTATTTGAAATCAATTAAGAAAAATAAATATGCAATTTAAATCATCTGCATGCATGCGATTTACGTGTACTGATTTTTCGGGCGTTACACTTAGTCCCTCAATCGGGTTCCACTAGGGCTTAGTCCCTCACGAATCCTCTTTCCCTTACCAACACAAATAAGTCACTTCTTTCAAAACATTTTCATCGTTTCCATCATCTTTTAAAAATAAATGTATAGAATATCATTTTCCTTTTAAACCTAGCATGCACCACGTCTTTTATCTTTTAAAATTTTTCCATCCTAAAATTCCATATTCTTTCAAAATAAACATTTTAACATTAATTACAGCATTCAGGACACTGCAAGGACTCCTAACATTTTTCAAGTGTAAAATGACCGTTTTGCCCCTGAAACCCTAACTTTCCCATTTTATCCTCTGACCTTAAAACGGCGACCCAAATCCTTCCAAACTTAACATATCACCTCAAAATACACCCATAAATATTTCTTAGACGTAAACTTAAGCTCCTCGACTAAATTCGTAATTCGTTTTAAAACTTGAACCGAAGTCTCGGTTTTATATCAAATCAACTCAAAACTTAACCAAACTTTAACCATAACTTCCTAACACCGAACCAACCCTTTTCTCAACCCAATTCAAGTCATTTAGAACCCATAGAAACCACCTAGTAGGCTACTGAATTTTCTTCGCTCATTCAAACAAAACCCTAGTTTTAGTAACCCCCAAGTTCCTTCGACCCTAGGCCTTAACCAACGTGACCAGCCCCTAACTAGCCATCCTAGGACCTAGAAAGCATCCTTAGGACCCTACTTTACCAACCTATACAGCCCATGCACTGAGGACGTGCACGGTTCTTTCTAAAACCCGTGCGTCACGAGTAGAGCGGGCCTCCCTTGCGAATTCTGCCCTTCCAAGCCTCTCCAGCCTTGCATGGACCACCATGGCTCGTGGCTATGACCCCTCGCCTAACAGCACCCCACACGACCCTCTCCCTTATTTCTTCCCTAAACCGTGCCCTAGCTCTCTTGGCCTCAAAAATCGTGCAGCCCCATATCCTTCATGTCCATCCCTTGTGCAGCCCCATCTAGGCCTACTAAACAGTCCCTAAATCATGCTCATATAGTCCCTAACCTGGCAGCCCTCTCATGCTATCAAGATTCAAGCTTTGCAAGAGAATTCAAGTTCTTCCAAGTGCAAACCCTTAAAACGAAAATATTATGATACTTTTATACTTTTCATGCAAGAACATATATTCACAAATAATATGATATGAATTATGAAGAAAGAAGGAATAAGGCGTACCTTTGCATGATTCATGCACGAAGATTCAACTCTAGACGCGAATGGACGTTTCCGGAGAGACGGGGAAGCTCCTTGCTGCTTTTTTCTTTCAAAAACCGATGTGAAGAAGCAAAAACATGAGTGTGTGTATGCGTTTGTGGTAGGGAGAGAAGCTCTAGGTTTCTTGTGAAATATGAAGTGATTTGTGGTTTAGAAATTCCATCTGTTGATATAAATAATTAGGCAAAAAATCTATGGCCAATAACCTTGGTATTATAGACCCATTATAATGTAGAAAAAATATCTCGTTTAGGAAAGTTCTCAAAAATAATAACCGACCCTACAAAAAGTCCATGTTTTCTTCAAAAAACGAGTAGAGGTTTAAAATACGACTCGGCAAATAAAAACATCTCAAAAGACCTCATTTTCGAAAATCACCTTAAATATACCATATATTAAATAATTAAAATACTCATTTAATAAAAATATTTTCTCTTTACATTTCCCGGTCTACGTTCCTCAGTCGCGTCTCGAATAACACTTGAAAACACAATTTTATGGATTCTATTAGAGAAAAATATTTTAAACATGTAAACGTGCCTATCACATTTAATTAATTCCATTAAAATGATTTAATTAAGCAATTTTCATTTTCCTAGATTTGCATGCAGTTGGATTACGTTATCGCATTTTGGACCTTACAAATTAAAACCCTCAACTTTAGAAATATGACAATTTAAGAGTCTTTAAAATCCTAAATTCTACCCATAAATTAAATACTAACCAATTTACTTAATTAAAACATAAAATATTTATTATTATATTGTATCCCCAGTGCAAGGATTTAAATCTCACTACTTTTAAAAATTTTCTAATTAAAACTCTTAACTTCTTTATTTCACCCGATAAATTAAATTTGACCCTTAAATGCTAAAATTCATAAATCTCTAAAATGTTTAATTTCTTGATTTAAAATAAAAATACAACATTAAATTTTGGCCCCTCCATCGTCTATGGTCTCGTTTTCTGGTCCGATATCGAATATTCGCATGAAAAGCTAAAACTCAAGAAAGCATTTTAAGCTGTATGAAAATAAATATATATATTCATTTAAAAACACATAGCATGTATCACCTAAATTAGTAATTAAATAAATAAACTATTTCAATCATGCATGAGATTTACGTGTACTGGTTTTTTGGCCCTACAATTTCCTTCGTTTGACCATTACCCTCACATATTTGGATCAGTTTCTCCCACATGTTTTTGGCAGTACAACATGTCTTAATATTTTTTAATGTATTCTTGTTACGTATCCAAATTTTCCTTTTATTTTCTCCACCTGTCCATTCCATTCTTGGATTCTCGATCATTTGCAGGTGCACCTTTTGTAATGGCAATGGCAGTATTTTCTTTCATGATTTTCATCAGCCTGTCTTTGATATCATATCACATGTCATCATCATGTGCTACTAAATCAGCATGCATCTTTATCCTCCAATCGTCAAATTCTTCTTTAGAAAACAACTGGAATATTATTGAAGGAAGCTATTTTATGTATAGTGTTCAGAGACAATAATTAACTGTTTTTGATACCACTTGTTAGGATCAGAATATTGGTTTAGAGGGGTAAATTAAAAATCTCAACAGATTTGCAAATTAATTTTTTTGGGCTAACAACACTGAATTGTAATTCTTATTAGTTGGGTATTAATAAGCCAACGTTGGGTACTGAGCAAAAATAGGTTCGCTGAATGGTTTGAACAACAAAATAACAAGACTGGAATAAAATTAAGCTATCAAAGAGAACGTATATAAAAGTAAATGAAATAAAGTGTGCACAAAAAATGTTTATGAATGTTCGAAGACTTGAATAACTCTTACGTCACATTTTCTTCCACTCAGGAAGGATTCCTCTAGAAAGCTTTAGAAATTACAAACAATTTGCAACAACCCACTTCAGTAGGACTTATTTATTATCTATTGAAACTCTTAGAAATCTCACAACTTAAATAAGATGAACATTAAGATTCTGATGTAAATTACAAGTATTTCTCAAAATATTATACTAGCATGAATTGATACTTCATTATCAGATAAAAAACTTTTAAGTGAGTGATGTAAAATACTTTGATTAGTTTGACTTTCAAGAACTTGATATTCAGAATAGTTAGCGAGACTTGAAAGATAATCCAACTGATCTATTTATAACCTTTGATTCGAATGATCATCTTTTTGAATCTGGTAGTCACTTCCAAATAGAAACATATTTGTGCCACATCATTGTTCTTGCTAACAAACGGTATGATTCGGTAGTACGGATGGACTTTGACTCATTAACGGATCAATGTATATGTTAAGGTACAGATGATTTATCTGATATGTCAGTTGGGCTGTAATCCTTAATAAGAATATGGAGATCTTCAGATAATGTTCGTTGACGTGATTGATTGATTTAGAAGGATAATTAGTAGCCCTTGAACTAGTGGCCCTAGATTGGTTATCTTCCATCAGTTTTGCTTTGAGATCGGTTAGTCTAGGAAGATTATTTTGCTCTTGAAATCATTTACACATGATTGTACATTTATTTTTATGAATTCAGTTTGGTTAAGCTCTATAAAAAAATTCTCTTCAAATCAATAATGTAACGTACCGTACTATTCACTACTTTAAAATTCGCGAAAAAATTAAAAATTTTCTTAAATAAGAAGTGAACCTTCAAAATTCGATAAAATAAATTGTCCATCTCAACAACCGTTGTAACAAAAGATCTCGAAGTAAAGTTTTCCAAAAATATTTGCTTAAAATCTCATAACCAGTAACATAAATCAGAGTACTTTTAAACATTTCATAAAACTTAAAACTTGGCGGTCCTCGGGTTTAGCCTCCCGCTCAGTCCAAGCCAGCTCACTGGTCCACATCTCTCGTCTCCTCAAAAATATCCTCACCTGCATCGATCAAGTCTAGTGAGTCTAAAGACTCAACACGTATACACTTGGAGTAACGAGTAATACGTAATAAAATCAAATGAAACTTTAAAATAGAGCGTACATACTTGAAACTTGAACTTGCATACTTAAAAGCTTGAACGTAACGTACTTCAAACATGTACATACATACATAAACATAGACGTGACATCATCATAAGACTTTCTTAAACATGCTTGCATACTTGTACATACTTGAACATTCATAAACTTCATCATTTTGCGTAGAGATATGTTTCAAAGCAAGTGACTCATACATAAATACGTCTGATCAGACTAAACTACAGTACTGGGCTGACAAGAAAAATCCACTGCCGCATACATGAGATCCCCTTCATGCTTTAACGGGTGGATTGTTCCCTGGTCATGCTTTACCACTTCCCAATCTTGATCTAAACCTGTTCATGCTTTAACAGGGTGGAGAGGTCCTCGGCCACGTTCACCGACTTCCAAACCAGTTCATAAATTGGCCACAAGACGTTTAGCATACCTCAAAAATAGAAAATTTTCTCTTTTCCACGTCGAACAAACTTATTTGGCGTTGAGGAATTCATTGGATCTCGCTTGGGGTCACTGTTGCACATACTAACATGATTACAAGCACATATCTTTCATAGCTTAGACGTAGGTACTCGTGCTCACCACAGAAGTACAAAAATAACTTTTGACATTCTAGATCACTCGGGACTTGACATCATTAAATCATCGTACTAACCCATGACATCGAATCCTCAAAACAAATCTCAAAGAGAAACCTAATCTATTCCCAAACAGGAGGTACACGGACCCTGTACCCAGGTCCGACTCCGGGTCCGTGTAGGTACTGTAAAATACGTGTGAGGAAAAGGGAAGGCACGGACCCCATGCCTAGGTCCGTGTAGGGGTCCGTGTAGATACTGTAAAAACACACCGAAAAGAATGAAGGGCACGGACCCCATGCTAGGGTCCGTGTGGGGGTCCGTGTAGGCTCGCAAATTTGACACTTCAAAGGAAACAAAGGCACGGACCCCGTGTATGGGTCCGTGTAGCCTCGGATAAAAATCAACCTGCGGAAATTCTTATATTGTGCTTATTTCTCCCAACTCAACGGAATGGACTAAGAATCGATACCTCGAGACCCATTATAGGGTGATATTACCTTGTTCCAAACCTATATAACAACGACATCCAACCTACGACACAATACAACTCAAAAACACGGAAATTGACATCAAATCGTTTCCTACGACTTCTAATGGGTTCGAGTGCTTATCAATACTAACCGGAATACCAAATACCATCCCAACATCATACTAAACATACCTAAATGCAGCAACGATCACCCGTCGATCCCCAACGAAGTCTGCAACAATAAAACTTCAAGAACACATCAATAACATAATTTTGCAAAAAACGCAGTTTGAGCAGTCCCACGAAAATGATCATATCTCACTCAATTTTTATCCAAATATTTCGGGTTTTATATCAAATCGAAGGTGTCAAAAAGTTCTATGTTTCTTACGTTGAAAGTTTTCCCAAAATCTCGACCGCAAAATCGCTAGTATTTAAAAGATCAGTAAAAACGAGATTTGAGATCCCAAAAATGGTTTCAAAAGTGATCCAAACATGATCGCTCAAACTTCTACACATCACACATGTATTTTCTCGCATAAAAACATCGCAACGCATAATACGACTAGATCGACGCAGGAAAAACAGAATATACATGCCTTTAAATCTTTAACGTTGACCGATTTTACAGAGATCTCAATATGGGTGCAATGTCATAATCTACCCATTGCACTCATGCAACGTAAGATACTAGAGAAAATTGGTGCTCAAATTGGTTAAATTGAGGAATTGGATGGTGATGATAATGGGAAATTTTTGGGCAGTTATGCTAGAATCAGAGTGAGAATTGATATTCCACAGCCCCTTAAAAGGTTTGTTCGGATTGGTATAGAGGCTCCTGAAGAGGATATGATCATTATTCTTTCCTATGAAAGGCTACCCGATTTTTGCTATGCATGTGGTCGAATCGGCCACTCCTTCCGACAATGTGACAGCGTATCAGTGCAAGGGGAGAAAATGGATTATGGGCCTTGGTTACGTTCATCCTTATCTATTGGGACGAGGAAGAATAAACCTAATATTCCCCAAAACATGAAGGAAGATTATTGTGATTCTACTTTGATTGATGAGTATGATAAATCTGGCCTAATAAGGAAACCATCTACCAACATTGAGAACGAACGGTTGGATAATGCGCCCTTGGTTCAAGAGAAAAGAGACATATTGCAAGATCCTTCTGAACTTATTATTTGTGATATGCCACTAAACCATCAGAATCAGTCTATGGAGGTTGTAAACTCACCGGCACTCATCTTAGACACTTTCTCTTTGCCATTGGTGGAAGGGAAGGATAATGCACTTGGAAATCTGCCAACCAAACATGGAATTGAAAAATTGCAGAAACGCACTCAAATGAATTGGAAGAGGAGGGCAAGGGGTAAGTCCGAATAAAACAGGATCTGGAACACTAGATAAAGAACAAGTTGTGGGGCAGAAAAGGAAAGGTGATGACACAGAAACGGGTTTCTACTCTATTGACACCAGTTCAACAAAGAAACTGTTGAAGTCTGACACAAATCAAACGGCGGTGGTTGCTCAGCAACCCCGCCGAAAACAATGAGTTGCGTGGTATGGAATACCCGAGGGCTTGGGAACCAACGGGCATTCCGAGAACTAAAGCGGCTAGTAGCCGAAAAGAAGCCCACCATTCTCTTCCTAAGTGAAACAAGGAGGAGAAAGGTAAATACTACACAATGGAGATTTTTGCTTGACTTTGTTGTATGCTTTACAGTGGATTGTGAGGGACGTAGAGGTGGGTTGTGTTTACTATGGAAGGAGTCAGTTAAAATTTCAATTACTTCATGGTCTTCTTGTCATATAGACTTCACAGTCTTGGATGGTTATAAAAATTGGAGGTTTACGGGTTTCTATGGTCACCCCGATCCCTCTTGCCGTTCCCAATCTTTGGCCTTACTGCGCCGTCTTGTTGGAATTCAGGAGCTTAAACACCTGCCTTGGTTAATAGGGGGGACTTTAATGAGATTTGCTTTGAAAATGAAAAATGGTGTGGCAATATTCGACCCTCTTCTCAGATGCAGGGTTTCATGGACGCTCTTTCTGATTGTTATCTACAAGATTTGCATTGTACTGGTGAATTGTTTACATGGGCGAATCGTAGAGCGGGAGACCAACTGATTCTGGAACGCCTAGATCGATTCGTTGGAACGATAGAGTGGAGGCTACTATACCCAACTACTTCGGTTCATGCTTTGGAATATTTTCACTCAGACCACAGACCCCTCCATATCCAGTTGGGCGACCCAAAGCTCCAGGAGCAACAACTTGGTTACAAATCGGGCTTTATCCCTCGATTTGAATTAGGCTGGCTACGGGAACCAGAGTGTGTTGCGATGGTGTATGAAGGGTGGAGATCTCTTAAAGGAGCTATGAGTTTAACAGAGAGGATAGCTAGTTGTTCACGTACACTTCATCAGTGGGCAAGAAACAAGCTACGGGCTCTGCCACAACGAATTAAAGAGACAAGATCCAAGCTTGAAGAACTAAAACAGCCTCATAACTGGGCCTATTCTACTTTGCAAATAAATGAGCTTGAATCTGATCTTGAGAAACTTTGTACACAAGAGGAAGAAAATTGGAGGCAGCGCAGACGTGCTACCTGGCTTCAATCGGGGGATAGAAATTCCAAGTTTTTCCATATGCGATCATCTTCCTGAAAGCACAGAAACATGATGAGGGGTCTCATGACGGCGCATGGGGATCTCTATACGGAGTCCCGAGGTATCTCTGAAATCATTATTGATTACTTTGCTAAACTATTTGATTCTAATGATCCTTCGCCTGAAGATATGGCCCCAATTGTAAACTCTGTGGAACCTAAAGTTACTAATCATATGAATATGATGCTTTGTGCTCCTTTTACGGTGGCTGAGGTGAAGAAAGCATTATTTGACCTGTCTCCAGATAAGTCACCGGGACCAGATGGAATGCCTGCCATTTTTTATCAGAAGTTTTGGTCTATAGTTGAAAAGGATATTACTGCTGCATTATTAAGTGTCCTAAATGAAGGAGCTCATCTCACTGATTGGAACAAAACAGTGATTACTCTCATCCCTAAAGTCGCAAAGCCATTAATGGTGAAGGAGTTTAGACCCATTAGTCTCTGTAATGTCTGCTATAAAATTGTTGACAGGGCTTTGACAAATAGAATGCGTCCTCTTATGGGTAGGGTCATTGATGCATCCCAAAGTGCTTTTGTTCCGGAAAGATTGATATCTGACAATATAATATTGGGATTTGAGGCCATCCACTGGATGCGGAGTAGGAAAGTGGGGAAATATGGGTATGCTGCATTGAAATTGGATATGAGCAAGGCTTATGATAGGGTGGAATGGAGATTTCTTGAGGCAGTAATGCAAAAGTTGGGCTTTGACTTGAGCTGGATTGAGAAAATCATGCGTTGCATCACTTCTATCTCTTATTCCTTTCGAGCTAATCAAGACACCTTTGGCTAGCTGCTACCTAAGAGAGGAATCTGGCAGGGTGATCCACTCTCCCCATACTTATTTGTGCTATGTGCGCATGGCTTCTCGTCAATTTTATCTGCTTTCCAAGAGAGAAATTTTTTCAGAAGTATTAGAATTGCCACAACGAGTCCAATGATATCGCATTTGTTCTTTGCGGAGGATAGCCTAGTTTTCTTTAGAGCAACTGAAGAGGATGGATTACAGGTCAAACTTTGCATCGATCTCTATGCAAAGGCCTCGGGACAACTGATCAACTTTGAAAAGTCAGCCCTTTCTTTCAGTCCGAACACATGCCCGGATGTGGTGAACTGCATTAAATCGGTTTTTACAATACCAGTAGTTCAAGGACATGCTCTTTATCTTGGTCTGACAACTTTCTCTCTTCGTTGTAAAAGAGTACGGTTTGCTTATCTCCTGGAAAGGGTCGTGGAGAAGATTAATGGATGGGGTAATAAATTCTTATCAGTGGGGGAAAAGAGGTGCTCATAAAATCAGTTCTTCAGGCAATTCCAACTTATGCAATGTCTTGTTTCCGGATTACTTGTGTAAGCCGAAGTGCCAAGGAGGGATGGGATTTAGGAAACTTGATGTATTCAATAAATCGCTACTTGCGAAACAACTTTGGAGAATTATCTATAACCCCCAATCACTAGTCGCCCGGGTACTTAAAGCTCGTTATTTTAAGCATGTTGACATCATGAGCGCTTCTTTGGGAAACAACCCTTCTTATATATGGCGCTCGCTCATGTGGAGCCGAAATTTGCTGGATGAGGGATTATGCTGGAGGGTCGGCAATGGCAACTCAATAAAAGTATTTCAACATAAATGGGTGCCAAAATTCCGTAGTCAAGTTTTTAACCATGGGCCTCAGGAGTTGAACCAGCTCACTGTTAGTAATTTGATAAAGGAAGGGAAATGGAATGAACCGAAAGTGAGAGAAATCGTCCTTCCTCATGTGGCAGATGAGGTGCTTTGTCTCCCCCTACCGCACTTACCACAACCATATTCAAGGTTCTGGAAGTACGATACTAAAGGCAAGTACTCGATTCGAGAGGGATATAGAGTGGGCATCGGACTTCAAAATCCTCCTGAAAACCACATAGAAAACTCATTGTTGAAATGGTGGAGATTCCTTTGGTCATTAATTATTCCACAGAAAATTCGAATTTTTTGGTGGAGGGTTGCGCATGATATTATCCCAATCGAGATGAATCTTTTAGCACACCATGTACCAGTGGCAGGTGTTTGTCCACTATGCGGGTTTGGCAGGGACACAACGGATCATGCATTATTTTTCTGTCAAGAAGTCCGAGGGTTTTGGAAGGGCCAGGTGTTTAAAAACTTTCTCCATCAGGTCCGAGGGCGATCTACACTTGACATTTGTTGCTGGATGATGGAGCGACTTGGTAAATCTGAATTTGAAAGGTTTGCCTGCCGAACCTGGGGAGTGTGGCATGACCGTCTACATATTACACACAATACAGAAGGTGTAAGTAAATCTTTATCGCAACAATGGGATGATAGGTACATTGAAGAATTCTGGGCTGTACAACGTGATATTCATCCTGGAAATATTGGTCCTATACAAAGCTCACCAAAGGTCTGGCACCCACCCCCGGTAGGTCAGCTCCGGCTTGATGTGGATGCTGCCTTCAGGGATCAACAAAATGCTTTTGGGGTCGCAGGTGTGATCCGGAACTCTGATGGGAATTTAATTCTTGCTTTTGGATGTCGAATTGAGCAACCTTTATCTATGGTACATGCGGAACTTGTAGCTTTGAAGATGGGTTTAGAACAGTTGAGTGATAAGGGACTTTCCAACGTCCAAGTTTTTTCTGACTCACAGATGGTCGTGCAAGCAGTCATGGATCCATCGCTAGACTTTGGTTATGTTGGGTCTTGTGCTCAGGAGATCAAACATATGGTAGTGGAACCAAGAGTTGTTAGTCTTAAGCGCATGCGCCGCTCAGCTAATCTTATTGCGCACACTTTAGCACAATTTGTTTTTTCTTTTCCTTTACCTTTTTTGTAAAGGCCCGTATTTCGTATTCATCTTTTAGCGGAATTAATAAAAATTTTCTAAATAAATAATTATCTTGTCTCATTTATAAAATAAACATGTAAATAATTTTAACTTTAAATTAATAGCGGAAGCAAATATTGTTTTCAACCAACAACTTAAAAATAATCCAACGTAAACATCAATTTAAAAATAATCCAACGTATTAAAACTGAGTTTGAATAATAAAAGGTGCATAAATTAAATCATGAGGTCCTCGGGTTTACTACTGTTGTTCCATGCCAACTCACTGGTCTCCGCCCTCGGCCTCGACCTCATCAGTACCTACAACAATCAAGTCTAGTGAGTCTAAAGACTCAACATGTATATATCGTGAATAAAAAGTAAATATATCATAAAATCGCATGCAACGTAAAAATATGGTATCGTAAAGCGCATGGTGAAAATCGTATCATGAATAATTATATCTACGTGCATATCTGAAAATTATACGTAAAAGCTTTGCTCAATAGAGCTCTGTCATATCATATTATAATTTTCTGGTAGAGATAATGTTTCTAAGCAAGTGGCCTATAACATAACGTGAGCGCCTGATCAGAATAAACCACAGTATACTGGGCGGTAGAGATCAATCACAGCCCTTGGACTGGATGTCCGTACCCATACATAATCATAAATAGGTCGTAACTCACCGGGCGGAGAGGTCCTCGGTTGCGCCTACCGACTTCCAAACCCATAAGCATAAGGTGGCGACAAGACATATAGCATATATTTCAAAAATAAACATTTTATATTTTTATGCACGTAATATAATTATAACCTTATTTTTACCGGATGAGTTGGATCGTTCCCAGGCTTGCTGCGACTTAATTCTAATATGTGACACATGCAATAAATCTTAACTTGACAAAAATTTAACAATAGAACCAAAAACGAGACGAATAGAACCAATAACTTGATTTTTAATCATGGCTTCGTACCAACCCGAACCAACATTAAACCGACGTTTAACCATGATTAAAATACCCCAAACATACTGAAAAATATGCATAATGACTGTAAAACACGAAAATGGGTGAAAGGAATCCAAAAACATAAAACGCTCTTTCGAGAGTCATTTTGGCACCTTTCACCGTAAATTCTCGTACGACCTCTAAACTCGACCAAATCACAAACGGCCAAAAACATGACTTTCCTAACTCATTGAGGTACTGTCCAGTCCAAGGCCATGGGCTAAACACCAACCAAGAACTCAAACAAGCACTAAAACCGAACAGCAAGTTTTTGTCAAATTACAGCAGTAGCAACTTGTGTGTTTGTGAGGTGAACTCTGAAATTTAATGACCAATGGCTTGAACCACTGCCCAAGGACTCTTACTAACATCCTAAGGTATGGCTTGGACCATGGCTAAGGGCTAAAAGCCAACCACAACCCAAGCAAATACCTAGGACACCGAAACATACCAACCGAGAACTCAATCCTGTGCAAAGAGATGTATCGAATTGTTCTATTGTCTTGTGTCATTCCAGTGGCCATTTGATTGACCATGGCTCAATCTAGACATGATAGAGTGTTGTATGAACCATGGCTATGGGCTACAAGCCAACCATAATCCAAACAACACCTCAAAACCGAAACTATACTCACACAGAACCGAAAAGATGAAACCGAGTGACTCTTGCGTTTGCTGATGTAAAATCTGATGGATCCTTGAATCAGCTGGTAAAGACCGATTTGGTCACACCCTAGACATGTTAAGGGAGGGTTATAATCATGGCTACAGCCCCTAGGACAGCCAAGATTTGAATACCCCCTAAAACCATTCAATGACAAAAACGTGACTCCATTTCAGCACTTGAGGGAAATGTTGCTGTCATTTCCTTGTATGTGCGTGTATGGACTTGAACCATTGAACCAACAACACCCTAACACACTCTAAATCATGCCTATAAGTCGCCATGTGTGCCTGGAAACGAAGCAACTCCTGAAACCAACAAAAAAAAACAGCAACCGTAAAGCACAAACAAGAAGCCGAGATGCAGGTTTTGAGTTTGAATAAGTTGCTGTCATATTTCGTGTTGTCACTTGATTCCTGAACATATATTGATTTAAAATACTTATTATGACTTGACTGAAGAGCAAAGGAATAATATATACATGCCTGGAATTTGTTTTGACACAAAACAAATCAAAACGACAATACGACGCGACGGAGTCGGAGTTGGCTTTTCCTTCTTGTTTCTGCTGTTGTTCTCTCAAATTCAGCAGCTGGTTCTTTCTGATATTTTGAATGTAAGGGTGTAGTTGATGTTAGGGATGAAGGTGTATGATATAGGAGGTGTTAAAGGAGTCTTGAAGTGCATTTAGTGGAGAGTTACAAGTGAAGGAATAGAATGGAATTTGAATTGTTTCTTCAACATTGCTGTAGCTATCCTTATTCTTTTATTCTTGCTGTCACTTACGATTTCAGTGTCTTCTGATATTTCCAAGCATGTGGAATGAAGGAATGGTATGTAATGGAGGTGGTGGTTACAAGAGGTGTTAAAGATACCATAATGTGCATAAAGGTGGGAGGTTACAAGTGAAGGCTTTGAATGAACTTTGAATTGCTCCTCTTACTTTGCTAGCCGAGTCTTATTTTTATTTTTTCCTCCATGTACTCGTTTATTTGTTAGCATATTTGATTGAGGAATAATTAGGGTGTATTATTGTGTTTGAATTTACTAATAATTTGTGAATTAAAATGAGAGAATGAATTCATCTTAATGGCCATTGAGGATGGTTTGAATGGTTTACTACACCTTTGAATTGTCTTGACCGAAAGTTACAACTCATTTGTATGGTATATTTTTATTTAAACCTTTCATTTTGTTAGGATCGGTTAACGTATCAAAAGTGTTTAGAATGGGGGGTTGAATAAATACTCACAATTAAAATTTATCTTTTCAAATTTTGAGTTCAGTTTGGTGACAAACTGATTCTCGGAATCTTGTTGATCAATATCAATCAGTTAAACTGAATCAGTTGCGGAAGGTAACTGACTGAAAGATAGAATACAAAAATAAAATGTGCAATGGTTGTTTCTGGATGTTCGGAGATTTCAATTACTCCTACGTCACCCCTTCTATCACAAGGATAGGATATTCACTAAAAGACTTTGATCAAATACAAGAATTGTACTGACCCACTTCAGCTTGGACTTAACACTGCCAAAAACTGAAACTCTTAGTATAACAGAATGTTCTCAGTGCTTAACTGATCTTAGCACTATCGAATTTCAATGATTATTACAACTTGCTTGTAAGCTCAAATTGTAGCCTTAACTGCTACGAATAAATCAAGTAAGAGGTGAGCTGAGATTTTGACAGAGTGACAGCAAGCTTTTTGAATATTATTCACTTCGTTGTTGTTTTCAGCTGCTCTTCTGTAATATTTATATGCTTCTTTTCCAACGGTAACTTGAGATAAATTTGAATCTATGTATCCGTTGATTTCCACTTCATTATTCTTTGGACTTTGTTTGCGGCGTCTTAATTGCTTTAGCCGGAATGCGTTGTTCTAGGTAGTCTTGGTTGTGGTGCGGCGTTTCATATTCAGTTGTAATATGTTATGTCTCTTTGTCGGTTGAAAGTTCTTTCCCGAGACATCTTCAGCTGAGAGATACTTAACTTTAAGGCATTCGGCTGGATGTATTTTAACTGATCGGTTTTCAACTGATCAGACAGTCGATTTCAGTTATTAAGTCCAGTTGCTGAGTTCAGTTGGTTCGTATTTTCAGTTGGTTGATCAGTTTGTCAAACTTCAGAATTTAGTTTCCAACAATTTCCCCCTTTATGGTGTTTGACAAAATTAAGTAACTGAACCCTTTGTAGATAAGAGATTGATCAACTGAATTTCACGATTGATTGGACTCTTTGTAGATAAAATAAGAAACTGATCAACTGAATCAGTAACTTGATGAGTACAGTGAAGACTGCTACTGAAACGAGAATTTCTTCTGTTGTTCTAGCATTCCTTTGATTTCTTCCCCCTTTTTGTCAAACAACTCCATCTTCTCAGATAATTTTCGAACATCAGTTGAAAGAATTTTGATATCTGCTGAGATACTTGAGACGGCAGTTTGTAAACAGGTCTGCAGCAATTCCATTTTATTAAAAACAGAAGTTTCTAATCGTTGAACTCGTTGACTAGCTATATCATGAGTTATAAATAGGCTTTGAGCTAGACCTTTCTTCATCTCATCTACACTTTTGGTGAGAGAATCCATGTTTGCTTGAATTGCTTTCAGTTTTGCAGAGTCATATTCAATTGAAGAATCCAATTTGACAGTTTGAGATAATTGTGTAGATTGAATCTTCTTGATGTCAGTGATTATCTGATGCATATTGTGCTGCATATTTTGGATCTCTTCAAGAACAAGATCCATTTCTGTGGATTGAGGAGGAGGTGACTGATGAGGGAATTCCGGTCCCTCTGTGGTTTGATCAAATATAACCAACTCTTGGTTAGTTGCTACTGTTTCAGCAACATTCTGAACTGAAGTGATTGTTGCAGCAATGTCTTCTGGAACTTGAGGCGGAGAAAGTGGATGTTGATCAGCAGATGAGCTGCCTGGAGGAATAATAGAGTCTGATGAAGTCAAAATTGGTGTCTCTAGAGGATGATCTTGGGGATCAATTTGCACATCAGTTGGAATAGTCTGTTCAGCAGAAGGATCTGGCTGAACTGGTGCTTCTGAAGAGATAGGCACCTCTGGATTGATTTGATCAACGGGATGATCAACATTATCAGAAATGGGTTTACTCAATTGGGATTCTTGCACCACTATCTGAATAATTTCATCAATGTTTGCGAAAGATAATTCTGCTTCAGTGTACATTTGATGTTCACCAGTTGGTGATTGAGACACATCCTGAACTGGCTCTTCAGTTGGAATAATAGCCTGTTCTGAGGATGACTCTTTCTGCTTTGAGGGAGGTTCTTCAACTATTTCCTTTTCATCATCGTCTGAATCTCCTTTATGAAGGACTAACTCTTGATCCATTTCCCAAAAATTTATCTGAGATAGCAATCCCATCAGATCGGTGTCTATCTGAGTGATCACCGCATGATCAGCATAGGCAGTAGGATTTGTTGGAACGTAGTTAGCCTTCAGTTTGTCAATAATTTGTGTTAACTTCTTTGCTCTCATCTGATCAAACAAATATGTTTGTCTCTCCATAGCTTGGGCAATGGTGGCAGCTTTGACTATCTTCAGGACAGAAGCTTCCAGTTTGATGAATTTGTTCAGTTGAGATTTCTTTCTTAGTTGCTTGGCAAAAATCTGTGTACGATAGGCTGTAACGCCCCAGATTTGACGACTGTCCTCACTGTATCAAGACGAGTCTTTCCAGCGTGCTTATGTCCTCACTCACACGCACCCTTGGAAACTTCCCAGAAGGTCACCCATCCCGAAATTGCTCCAAGTCAAGCATGCTTAACTTTGGAGTTCTTATGTGATGAGCTATCGAAAAGAAGATGCACCTTCGTGATATGAGTAGTACAAATCAAATCTTTTAAGCCCTCTTCAACTGTACAGTCCATTACATTGAACAGTCTCGGAATCCCTCTCATTCCCGTGTGGGTCGGTTCATTCATGTTCCCTCCACCTAGAAGCCTGCCAGGAGCCGCTCATTGTCCGTGCAACTGATGGCACCGGCGATCACCCCCCGCCTTCTTCGGCCCCGGGCCTCACATGCCCACCAGCTTCTGCTTGGTTCGTCCCCGAACCACACCGTACCAAGAGAGGTCGGCTCTGATACCAACTGTGAAGGGCCTAAAACTCCTTTCTTGAAAATTTGCGGAAAATTTAAAAATTTTCTTTTTAAAAGAACTTAAATGGCCTCATTCATAAAATCACTGGTGAATCAAGTTCAATATTTCAAAATATTGCAGCGGAAGAAAATCAAAGTTTTGCCAACAACAACGATTTAAAAATATCCAACAACTGATAAAATTGTTTGCGGAAAAACAACTGCTGCACTGAGGTCCTCGGGTGCCACTACTGCCGACTCAAGCTGGCTCACTGGTCCCCGCCCTCGGCCCTGGCCTCATCAGTACCTACAACAATCAAGTCTAGTGAGCCTAAAGACTCAGCATGCATATATCGCATCTAACGAGTAAAAATCTGAATTTAAAATATGCATGAGTTAGCATATCCTGTCCTGAGGCATACTGAAAATAATCTGTACTGAGCAATTATAATACGTGCATAACTGAACTGGAAATTACTGTAAAAATATTTGCTCCTTGGAGCCTGTACTGAAATATCTGGTAAAATTTTCTGTTGAGATTATGTTTTACGCCTGTGGCCACTGCACTAAGCTGAACTGATCGGTAACTGGCTACCGGGGAGGCTGAAACTGAACTGAGCTGGCCGGTCACTGGCGATCGGGTGGTACCATACTGAACTAATCGGTCACTGGCGACCGTATAAAATAACACTCCCACATAGTGAATGAACCACAAGCCATATCGCATAAATCTCAAAAATAATCATTTTCTATTTAATGCACGTAAAATAATTAACTGGCGTAATGAAAATTCCTGTAATTTTACCAACTGGATTGGATTGGTTCGTTCCCAGGCTCGCTGCAACCTAACTGTGCCATGAAAAATATGCAATAGTTTAAACATGACCAACTATGCAATTTACGTTCAAAAGATGCGACTATGACGCCTAATGACTTCGCATTTAATCATGACTCCGAGCCAACCTGAACCGACACTGAACTGACGTATAGTCATGATTAAAATACGCTGAAAAATCATAAAATAATGTTCCTAAAATGATAGGGTCGAAATCTAGGTGGAATGGAGGCCAAAACACGAAACGCTCTTTCGAGAGTCAATTTGGCACATTGCACCGTAAATTCTCGTACGACCTCAAAAATGATCCAAATGAAAAACGGTCAAAAACATGACCTTCCTAACTCAATGAGGCACTGTCCAGTCCAAGGCCATGGGCTATAAGCCAACCAAGAACTCGAACGAGCCTCTGAACCGACACAGCAACTTGCTGTAATTTCAAGCAGCTGCGACCTAGCTTGCATCGCGTCGTTTGCGAGACTTTTGGCCATTGGGGCTTTAACCACCGACCAAAGCCTCTCCACAACGTCCCAAGGAATGATTTGAACCATGGCTAAGGGCCCTAGGCCAGCCACAATTTGCCTCATTCCAGCAACCACCCGAAAGTTCTCACCGAGGGCCCTCATGCGTGCGTGTGTAGTGTTTATGCTATGATCGATGTCTTTCGTCATTCCAGTGGCCATTTGATTGACCATGGCACGATCTAGACATCTAGGGGCATGATATGAACCGTGGCTAAGGGCCATAGGCCAACCAAGATCCACACCAAGCAACAAAAGAAACGAACCATATGCTGAAAAATGGAAGGGCCGAATGGGGAAAGGGGCTGTTCTTGTTTATTATTTAAAAACCGATGAGCCATGGACCCAGCCACCAAAAGGGCGACTTAGTCACGTCTTAGACATGCTAGGGAAGTGATCCAACCATGGCTAAAGGCCCTTGGGGCAGCCAAGATCAGATCCACAACCCTTGACACAAAACTGAAATTTCGAATCACATTTCTGCACTTATGGGGAACTTGCTGTCATTTCAGTTTTCCAGCAAGCATGGGGCTGGTTTGGATGGACCAACATGGTCCTAATGTATCCTACTACATGTATACAAGCCGCCTTGGGAGCCTGGAGTCGATCCAATACCTGAAACTCACAAACCAAAAGAAATCGTGAAGCTTGCCATGAAGAGCCGAAATTTTGCATGTGTGTTCCAAAATATTTTGACATGTATCTCGGTTTTTGCTTGCTAAAACATGATCATGTACTGAAAAATAAATGATAATATGACTTGATTGAGGTTTGAAAGAACTCTAGACATGCCTGGTTTCGTTTCGAAAGAAAACGAAAAGAAGAGACGAGACGGCGCGGAGGAGACGGAGTGGCTTGCTTCTCTACCTTTCTTGGCTCTCGATTTTTCTCCCTTTCTCCCTAGCTGTTATTCACGTTTTTTTTTCTACTGAAAAGGGGTCTTATTTTCGGTGGAGGTGGAGGGGGAGTGATGGTTATGAAGGTGAGGAGAAGGGTGCACAAAAATAGGATCATATCAAGACCAAGTCTTCATGCATTTGAATTTTGAATTTTGAATTGCTATCAAATGATCTCTTGGGTGATTCTAGACTATAGTGGCCGATTTTATCATGCCAAACAAGGGTTAGGATAGTGGTCTAGTATTAATTAATTAAGGTGGAAAAATAGCTAAAAGAATTAGCATGCTAATCAACCAAGAATGGGTCAAAGGTGAGTTGGCAAGTCCTAGTTTGTTCTTCTAGGGGTGTGGCCGAAAATGCATGATAAATGGTAGGGGGAAAATTGATTATCTAGTCAACTAATAATCCTTGAAAGCCTTACTAATCCTTTAAATAATTTAGTGAACTAACCCCTTAATTAAGTAACTTAAATGAGCTCATTTCTTAATCACCTCCAATAATTTAAATTAAAATCCTCAACTAACTTAAATAATTCCTTAAACTTCTTTTTTTTTTTTACTTAAATGAACTTACTTGCTAGCTAAATTAACTTCTGGAAATATTTCTCAAATCTTAAATTCTATCTCAAAACTCCAACTCCAGTCCGGCCTCACTGAAATAACTGAAATGCTAAAAATCAAACTACTGAACTGAAATAATGAATAATTAACTTCAAATAAATGCATTTAAAATAATCATGCAATGAAGTCAATTAAATTTAAAAATCTAGAATTATGCATGGCTTATACGTCTACTGACTTACGGGTTCTACAATCCTTCCCCCCTTAAATAAATTTCGTCCTCGAAATTAGAACTCACCGAATAACTCAGGGTATCGACTTCTCATCTCCGGCTCAGACTCCCACGTAGCTTCCTCCTCTGAATGGTTGAGCCATTTGACTTTGACTCGCTTAACCAACTTGTTCCAAAGTTTCTTCTCCTGTCTGTCTAGGATCTGCACGGGTCTCTCCTCATAAGATAAGTTCGGAGTAAGCTGCAACGGCTCGAAATTCAGCACATGCGAAGAATTTGCCATATACTTCCTCAGCATGGAGACGTGAAAGACATTGTGTACTCCGGCCAGATTTGGCGGAAGAGCCACACGATACGCTAGCGTCCCAACTCTGTCGAGGATCTCAAACGGTCCAATGAATCTCGGACTGAGCTTCCCTTTCTTGCCAAATCTCATGACACCCTTCATAGGTGCCACTTTCACGAAGACATGATCGCCCACTGCAAACTCTAACTCTCTCCTCCGCTGATCGGCATAACTCTTCTGTCGGCTCTGAGCAGTCCTCATTCTATCACGGATCTTGACTACTACATCTGCTGCCTGCTGAACAATCTCTGGACCCAACTCTGCTCTCTCTCCTACTTCATCCCAATGAACAGGAGATCTACACTTGCGACCATACAGCGCTTCATACGGAGCCATACCTATAGACGACTGGAAACTGTTGTTATAGGTGAACTCTACCAATGGTAAGTTCGACTCCCAACTCCCAGAGAAATCAATGACGCAAGCACGGAGAAGATCCTCTAAGATCTGAATAACTCGCTCCGACTGTCCATCTGTCTGCGGATGGAAAGCTGTGCTAAACAGCAACTTCGTACCCAAAGTCGAATGCAAACTCTTCCAAAACGAGGAAGTGAATCTGGGATCTCTGTCGGATACGATAGAAACTGGAATACCATGGAGTCGGACTATCTCTCGGATATACAGCTCTGCATACTGAACCATGGTGAAAGTCGTCTTAATAGGCAAGAAGTGCGCTGATTTGGTAAGACGATCTACAATCACCCAGATAGCATTCGATCCTCTGGCTGACCTCGGCAATCCGGTCACAAAGTCCATGGTAATGTTTTCCCACTTCCACTCGGGAATAGGAAGAGGCTTGAGCAAACCTGCTGGTCTCTGATGCTCGGCCTTCACTAACTGGCAAGTCAGGCACTCGGATACAAAACGCCTGATGTCCTTCTTCATCCCTGGCCACCAATACAATAGCTGCAGATCTTTGTACATCTTCGTACTCCCAGGGTGAATGGAGTACGGGGACGTATGGGCCTCTGATAAGATGTCTGCTCGGATAGAATCACTGCTAGGAAGCCATATCCTATCTCGGTATCTCACAATACCGTCGCTGACTGAATACAACACACTGCCCTTGGCTTCATCTCTCTTCTTCCACTGTGCCAACTGCTCATCTGCTGCCTGACCGCTGCGAATACGGTCAATAAGAGAGGACTGGATAGTCAAGGTAGATAAACGAGGAACTCTACCTCGAGGGTAAGTCTCAAGATCAAACCTCTGCATCTCGATCTGAAGAGGTTTCTGAATCGTCAAATGAGCCATCACTGCGACTTTCCTGCTCAAAGCATCCGCAACTACATTAGCTTTACCCGGGTGGTAGCTAATGTCACAATCGTAGTCTTTCACAAGCTCCAACCAACGCCTCTGACGCATGTTCAGCTCCTTCTGCGTAAAGAAATACTTGAGGCTCTTATGGTCGGTAAAGATCTGACACTTCTCTCCATACAGATAGTGCCTCCAAATCTTCAAAGCAAAAACTACGGCCGCTAACTCCAGATCATGGGTGGGGTAGTTCTTCTCGTGGATTTTCAGCTGTCGAGAAGCATACGCTATCACTCTCCCATGCTGCATCAAAACTGCACCTAAACCAAGCTTCGAAGCATCGGTATAAAGGACAAACTCACCAGATCCTGACGGTACAGCCAAAACGGGTGCTGAGATAAGAGCTTGCTTCAAAGTATCGAAGCTCTTCTGACACTCCTCGCTCCACACAAACTTCACATTTTTCTTTGTCAGTGCTGTGAGTGGAACGGCGATAGAGGAAAATCCTTGGATGAATTTTCTGTAATATCCTGCTAGCCCAAGGAAACTGCGGATCTCGGATGCATTCTGAGGCACAACCCAATCTCTGACTGCTACAACTTTTGCGGGGTCTACCTCAATGCCACTGCTAGAAACAATGTGGCCCAAGAACGCCACCTTCTCTAACCAGAATTCGCACTTACTAAACTTTGCGAATAATTTGTGCTTCTGCAATGTCTGCAACACTGTGGTCAGATGCCTGCTGTGCTCCTCCCGATTCTTGGAGTAGACGAGAATGTCATCTATGAACACTATCACAAACTGGTCGAGGTACGGCTGAAATACGCGATTCATGAGATCCATGAAGATCGCTGGCGCATTCGTCAGACCGAACGGCATCACTAGGAACTCGTAGTGGCCATAACGAGTCCTGAAAGCTGTCTTCGAGACATCAGCATCTCTCACCCTCAACTGGTGATAACCGGAACGCAGATCTATCTTGGAGAAAATCGAAGCTCCCTGCAACTGGTCAAACAGATCCTCAATCCTCGGCAGTGGGTATTTATTCTTCACTGTAACCCTGTTCAACTCCCTGTAGTCAATGCAAAGCCTCATCGAGCCATCCTTCTTTTTCACAAATAAGACTGGTGCGCCCCATGGAGAAAAGCTCGGGCGAATGAACTCCTTGTCGAGAAGTTCCTGGATCTGCTTCTTAAGCTCTGCCATCTCTGTCGGTGCTAGACGGTACGGCGCTTTGGATATCGGAGCCGTACCTGGCATAAGCTCAATGGAAAACTCCACCTCTCTCTCTGGTGGCATACCAGAGACGTCTTCGGGAAAAACGTCTAAGAAATCTCTAACTATCGGAACATCTGAGGCTGACTGGCTGGGTTCCTCGGGGACAGATAAAAAGGTTGCTAGAAATGCCCGACACCCTCTATGCATGAGCTTCCTAGCCTGAACATAAGGAATAATGCGCGGTAAAGGAAAGTACATGTCCGGCTCAAATAAGAACTGCTCCATTCCAGGCGGTCGGACAAGAACGGATCTCCGCTGGAAGTCTATCAACACTCTGTTCCTCAATAGCCAGTCCATCCCTGGGATGATGTCAAATTCCGGCATCGGTAGCACAATCAGATCCGCATAAACAAGATTACCGTGCAGCTCAAGGTCTATATCTCGGATAACATTGGTGGCTGCCATCTCCTCGCCTGACGGCAACACTACTGAAAAGGCTGTATCTAGCCCAATGGTCTGGATCTTGAGAAAGTTTGCAAAGATCTCCGAAATAAACGAGTGAGTGGCCCCTGAATCTATCAAGGCCTTGGTAGCGGAACTAGATATAAAAATTCTCCCTGTCAACAACATAGTCTCCGGGTTGGTTTCCGCGGCATGGAGAGCAAAAACTCTGCCTTGGGTAGGCAGATTCCTCTGAGAGCACTGCAGCAACATGTGGTCTGGACTGCCACACTTAAAACACTTTCCTGAGCCAGCCATACATGCTCCAGGATGGCGACGTGAGCACCTGGGACAGACTGGGTGCTCCTGAGTCCTCGGGGCTGGGCGTCCCCGCTGCTGCTGCTGCTGCTGCTGCTGGCCTCTGTTCCTGGGCGGTCCATGAAAAGGCCTCTTATTCTGCTGCTGATGCTGAAGAGGAGGAGGGCGGTGCGGTGCCTGGACTGAGCGCTTGCCCTGACGATCCCTCTCGATATCCCGCAGATCCTGCTCTGCGGCTAAGGCCTTGGAGACGTCAACCTCATAAGTAGCAGGGTCAGATACCCTAACATCCCGGCGCAAGATCGGCCGTAAACCCACCAGGAAGTGCATCAGCTTGGCTCTGGCATCATTCGCTATCAGGGGCACAAAGTGACAGCCCCTCTCGAACTTACGGATAAACTCCGTAACCGACATATCCCCCTGTCTCAGGCTCATGAACTCGGTGGTCAGCCTGGTGCGAACCTCCTCAGCAAAATACTTGGAGTAGAAAATCTCCGTAAAGCGGGTCCAAGAAAGTGTAGCCAAGGTCAGGGCTACCGAAGCTCCTTCCCACCATAAGCGGGCGTCTCCAGTGAACAAGTAGGTGGCACATCGGACTCGGTCTGCGTCCTCCAGCTCCATAAAATCGAAGATCACCTCGAGGGATTTGATCCATCCCTCGGCAACCATGGGGTCAGATGCCCCAGAGAATTCCTTCGGGCGCATCTTCATGAATCGCTCATACACAGCCTCGGGCCCTGTCGGCCTGGCTGCGGCTGCGGCTACGGCTGCGGCATTGCCCCCCGCAAACTGTGCGAAGAACTGTGCCATCCCAGCTAACATCTGGGCACTCATGTCCGGTGGGGGCGGTGGAGGAGGTGGTAGGTCTCCCTCCGGTCTATGCTCCTCTCTGTCCTCTCGGCGAGGCTCCTCCTCTCTGTTGCGCTCTAAAATGCGTCTAGGGGGCATACTGTTCCAACATAACCCATACGTAACTAACATGCATAATTCCATAATTTATTTTAAATGAACTCTGAAATACTGAAAATCTGGAAGCATGCTGACAAAATAATTCATGCTTTAACTAAAATGCTGAACAAAATGCTGAACTGAAAAACTTACAGACCAAAGGCGTGGCTTCGTGAGCTTCTCGCGGTCAGTAGTAGTGAAACCCTATACAGAACCACCGCTCTGATAGCATTTCAGTTATTTCAGTGAGGCCGGACTGGAGTTGGAGTTTTGAGATAGAATTTAAGATTTGAGAAATATTTCCAGAAGTTAATTTAGCTAGCAAGTAAGTTCATTTAAGTAAAAAAAAAAAGAAGTTTAAGGAATTATTTAAGTTAGTTGAGGATTTAATTTAATTATTGGAGGTGATTAAGAAATGAGCTCATTTAAGTTACTTAATTAAGGGGTTAGTTCACTAAATTATTTAAAGGATTAGTAAGGCTTTCAAGGATTATTAGTTGACTAGATAATCAATTTTCCCCCTACCATTTATCATGCATTTTCGGCCACACCCCTAGAAGAACAAACTAGGACTTGCCAACTCACCTTTGACTCATTCTTGGTTGATTAGCATGCTAATTCTTTTAGCTATTTTTCCACCTTAATTAATTAATACTAGACCACTATCCTAACCCTTGTTTGGCATGATAAAATCGGCCACTATAGTCTAGAATCACCCAAGAGATCATTTGATAACAATTCAAAATTCAAAATTCAAATGCATGAAGACTTGGTCTTGATATGATCCTATTTTTGTGCACCCTTCTCCTCACCTTCATAACCATCACTCCCCCCTCCACCTCCACCGAAAATAAGACCCCTTTTCAGTAGAAAAAACGTGAATAACAGCTAGGGAGAAAGGGAGAAAAATCGAGAGCCAAGAAAGGTAGAGAAGCAAGCCACTCCGTCTCCTCCGCGCCGTCTCGTCTCTTCTTTTCGTTTTCTTTCGAAACGAAACCAGGCATGTCTAGAGTTCTTTCAAACCTCAATCAAGTCATATTATCATTTATTTTTCAGTACATGATCATGTTTATTCAAGTAAAAATCGAGATCCAAGTCAAAACATTTTGAAACCACACATGCAGAATTTTCGATTTCCTTGACAAGCTTCACGATTTCTTTTGGTTTGTGAGTTTCAGGTATTGGATCGACTCCAGGCTCCCAAGGCGGCTTGTATACATGTAGTAGGATGCATTAGGACCATTTTGGTCCATTCAAACCAGCCCCATGCTTGCTATAAATTCAGAATGACAGCAAGTTCCCCATAAGTGCAGAAATGTTGTTCGAAAATTCAGTTTGTTGTCATGGAGGAAGGATCTGATCTTGGCTGCCCCAAGGGCCTATAGCCATGGTTGGATCACTTCCCTAGCATGTCTAAGTCGTGACTAAGTTGCCCTTTTGGTGGCTTGGTCCATGGCCCCTCGGTTTTTAATCAAAACGTGAAAACAGCCCCTTTCCCCATTCGGCCCTTCCATTTTTTCAGCATATGGTTCGTTTCTTTTGTTGCTTGGTGTGGATCTTGGTTGGCCTATGGCCCTTAGCCACGGTTCATATCATGCTCCTATATGTCTAGATCATGCCATTGTCAATCAAATGGCCACTGGAACGACGCAAGACATCGATCATAGCATAAACACTACACACGCACGCATGAGGGCCCTCGGTGAGAACTTTCGGGTGGTTGCTGGAATGAGGCGAATTGTGGCTGGCCTAGGGCCCTTAGCCATAGTTCAAATCATTCCTTGGGACATTGTGGAGAGGCTTTGGTCGGTGGTTCAAGCCCCAATGGCCAAAAGTCTCGCAAACGACGCGATGCAAGCTAGGTCGCAGCTGCTGGAAATTACAGCAAGTTGCTGTGTCGGTTCAGAGGCTCGTTCGAGTTCTTGGTTGGCTTATAGCCCATGGCCTTGGACTGGACAGTGCCTCATTGAGTTAGAAAGGTTATGTTTTTGACCGTTTGTCATTTAGATCATTTTTGAGGTCGTACGAGAATTTACGGTGCAATGTGCCAAATTGACTCTCGAAAGAGCGTTTCGTGTTTTGGCCTCCATTTCACCTAGATTTCGACCCTATAATTTTAGGAACATTATTTTATGATTTTTCAGCGTATTTTAATCATGACTATACGTCAGTTCAGTGTCGGTTCAGGTTGGCTCTGAGTCATGATTAAATGCGAAGTCATTAGGCGTCATAGTCGCATCTTTTGAACGTAAATTGCATAGTTGGTCATGTTTAAGCTATTGCATATTTTTCATGGCACAGTTAGGTTGCAGCGAGCCTGGGAACGATCCAATCCAATCCAGTTGGTAAAATTACAGGAATTTTCATTACGCCAGTTAATTATTTTACGTGCATTAAACAGAAAATGATTATTTTTGAGATTTATGCGATATGGCTTGTGGTTCATTCACTATGTGGGAGTGTTATTTTATACGGTCGCCAGTGACCGATCAGTTCAGTATGGTACCACCCGCTCGCCAGTGACCGGCCAGCTCAGATCAGTTTCAGCCTCCCCGGTAGCCAGTTACCGATCAGTTCAGCTTAGTGCAGCGGCCACAGGCGTAAAACATAATCTCAACAGAAAATTTTACCAGATATTTCAGTACAGGCTCCAAGGAGCAAATATTTTTACAGTGATTTCCAGTTCAGTTATGCACGTATTATAATTGCTCAGTACAGATTATTTTCAGTATGCCTCAGGACAGGATAAGTTAACTCATGCAAATGATCTCTTGGGTGATTCTAGACTATAGTGGCCGATTTTATCATGCCAAACAAGGGTTAGGATAGTGGTCTAGTATTAATTAATTAAGGTGGAAAAATTACGGGACATTTTCATTATGCCAGTTAATTATTTTACGTGCATTAAACAGAAAATGATTATTTTTGAGATTTATGCGATATGGCTTGTGGTTCATTCACTATGTGGGAGTGTTATTTTATACGGTCGCCAGTGACCGATCAGTTCAGTATGGTACCACCCGGTCGCCAGTGACCGGCCAGCTCAGTTCAGTTTCAGCCTCCCCGGTAGCCAGTTACCGATCAGTTCAGCTTAGTGCAGTGGCCACAGGCGTAAAACATAATCTCAACAGAAAATTTTACCAGATATTTCAGTACAGGCTCCAAGGAGCAAATATTTTTATAGTGATTTCCAGTTCAGTTATGCACGTATTATAATTGCTCAGTACAGATTATTTTCAGTATGCCTCAGGACAGGATATGTTAACTCATGCATATTTTAATTCAGATTTTTACTCGTTACCTGCGATATATGCATGCTGAGTCTTTAGGCTCACTAGACTTGATTGTTGTAGGTACTGATTAGGCCAGGGCCGAGGGCGGGGACTAGTGAGCCAGCTTGGGTCGGTAGTAGTGGCACCCGAGGACCTCAGTGCAGCAGTTGTTATGTTATTCCGCAAACAATTTTTATCAGTTGTTGGATATTTTTAAATTGTGATTTTTGGCAAATTTTATTTTCTTCCGCTGCAATATTTTGAAATATGGAACTTGATTCACCAGTGATTTTTATGAATGAGGCCATTTAAGTTCTTTTAAAAAGAAAATTTTTAATTTTTCGCAAATTTTCAAGAAAGGAGTTTTAGGCCCCTCACAGTTGGTGTCCAAGCATCATAGAGTTGAAGTTTTGATGCTGCAAAATCATTAACCTCGTCCCAAACAAGATCAATGTGGGTTTGAATGGGATTGGATGGCCTTGGTTCTTCAGTCAATTTTCCCTTGCCTTTGTCAGAACTGAGGATGTGTGGAATTTTCATACCAGTTCGTGTAGTATCCACCCGTTCTATAATACTAATGCTATTGGGTCGGGCAGGTGCCAGAGGAGTGGGATGAGTAATATTAATCAGAGGGGCTTTGATCCTAACTGTTTCTTTCTTTGCACCAATTAATTTTTCTGGTGGGATGATCTTCAGAGGGACTGCTTCAATTGGCTGCTGAGCATCTGAAGATATTGGCTTGTCAGTAGGAATAGATTCCTCTGTAGTTATTGGTTTAATCCTCTGGGTTCTCGGTTTCTTGGTGATCTTTATGGAATGAGTTTTCTCGGATTCTTCCACAATTAATTTTCTTTTTGCTCACTTCAGTTGAGCCAATGTCTTGGCCTTTTTTATTGATTTAGGAGCCGCCTGTTGAATCCCAATCTCCTGTTTTATCTTTACAAACTGATCAGGAGAGATGTCCAATTTTTTCTTGGTGGCATAGTATTCTTCGCATTAAAGACTTTGAATTTTGATTATTTTTCTGTATTATCTGCCACTAACCCCTTCACTTTCAGCAGATAGCTCAGTTGCACTGCAAAACCTTTGGACTGTTTGGATGATAGAAACATATTCTTTAAAATATTGAATATAAGATGCTTCCAGTTGAATTTATGTTCAGCCATAATGATAGAAATAGCTTGAAATTTTTCCAAAGTAAGTGCAGCAAAAGATCCAGCTTTCGCCAAAATCCCTTTGACGACTATATCAGCAAGTAACTGAACTTCGTGCTTCAGTTCCTTCTTTGGGTCGGAAACATTGATTTTCCGTCCTTCAGCAGAAAGTGAGGTTTGGATCTTTTCAATGTCAGATGCCTTAACATCAGATAAGTGTGCTAGTCCATCAGATGGTAAAGAAAAGATTTCTCCAAAGGAATCTTCGGAAATGGTCAGCAGCTGACCATTGATAGTAAAAGCGATGTTTCCATCAGAATTGATCGTACTGTTAGAGTAGATTTCCTGAAGTTCTTTGGGGTAGATCTCTTGTGATGATTGTCCCAAGAATGTCCTTAACCCAGCAGTTTCGAGTTTTTGAAAAACGTTCTTGGCATTAGTGTCGCCAAAAGATAGAATTGATCCAAAGTTGATAGCCATTGCATTCAGCATGTAAGCGGGAATTTGATTCGCCATTTTGATAGATAAAATGATCTACAATTTGTAAACGAGAGCTCTGGAATTAGTATTCTCTTAGAAACTGATTGTACGCGTAAGAAGAAAAACTGAATTGAAGCGGGCTTAGTACAGTTGTTCGTGACTGTTTAAATTCGGGACACGTGTCAGTCCATTAAAAATTTGAGTAAAAATGTGTGTATGTGTGCTATAAGCGTGTGTACAATTTAAATGGTTCAAATGCTTCCACGTTTTCAAAATAGGATTCATCATTAGATAGTAGACAGTCACGTCACTTGATTTGGAATATAATTCTTTTTAATCAGTTAACTAATATGAGAAGATTAGTGAAATTCCCAACTGAAAGATCAGTTGAAAGACTGTGTCCTTTCAGTTTGAGAATTTACTAACATTTGTCTTCTCAGTTAACCTCTTAAAACCATTATTCCTCCTTAATTAGTGCATAAGATAATTAAAGCGAATAAATTCAAAGATTAGAAAGATTATCGGTCTGCTGAAATGTTGACGACTCTTCAGCTTCCTTGATATTCTGCTATAAATAGACATAACACGGTTAGTTTCAGTTATATTGGTGAAAAATATTCAAAACTAAAGAATGGCAGATGCGAGTAGCTCGAGTGCTTCGCCATTTTCTCTGGAAGCTAGGAAGACTGCCATAGAAGACGAAGTCTTCTATAAGAGTCTTCCCTACTGGGAAAGGTTACAGGAGCTAGAGTTCCTGTATAACTCTGGAGAGGCTACTACTCCCAAGCTGATGGCAGAGTTGAGAGAAGTGCGGGAGCACTTGAACATAGCTGTGTGGGTGGACGTCTTCAAGGAAGGTCATATCTATCAGCTGGATGCTTCAAAAGGAACTGGAGCTCCTTAATCGCATAGCTTCTTCTCACAGCTTTTGCAAAACATCTTCCTCGGCTCTATCTGTTTGGTTGAGAATGTGGATAGATGATATAGAGGAAAAATATGAAAATGTAATTCAGGCAAATATTTATTGTTGAATGAAGTATTTATTTTGGCTTATCTTTGTTTTTCTTTTTCCTGCAAATAATAAATTATGATCATAAACAAATGAACTGATGAAAGACTAACTGATATAAGTTGATTGAGAATTGAAATCAGTTAATTGTTGAGTTGTAAATGGTAGACGGATATCAGTTCACAATGAACAACTGATAGTTAAGAGGCCTCGGTAAATGAGAAAAACGCTTCGGTTGACTAGAGTCTCTTCAGTTTCTTTATCATTCAAATTTTATCTGTCTATAAATAAGATGATAGAATGTGAGACAACAATAGTTCAAAATGTCGGATTCAATTTACTCTAATGCATGCAGCAGTACACACATTCATGTTACTGAACAATCGAATCCACGTTTAGAAGAGATGAAGAGAAGGATGGAGGAATATGTTTTCAAAAAGGTGATGTCAACATGGTTTAAGATTCATGAGTTGCAGAGAGTGAGTAGAAGTGGTGCGATTCCTACTTTTGCTCAGGAAGCAACAGCAAGAAAGTATCTTGAACGTTTTGAAGTTAGGCATGTTACAGATTTGATTGAGGAGAAATGTTTGTTGGAGGCGATGTTATGGAAGGAGTGGCATATGGTTGATAAGATTTCTAAAACTAGGGCATTTTCTAGAATTCGAATTTATGAGATGAATGATTGGGTTAGGGATTGGCTAGATACAGTTGGTTCTATGATTTCTGCTGTAAACTGGGAACGGTGGTATTCTTAATGAATTATTGTTTTCAATTTGTTGTGTTCTTATTTTCTGCAGATAATTCTATTAGTGAAAGCAACATTAGTAATAATTTTAAGACAAATCAATCAAACCAAGAATATTGCGAAAGTAAGAAAACTTAGTCTCGGGTAATGGTTTGGTAAAGATGTCGACTGCTTGTTGTTCAATTGATATATACTCCAGTCTAATGTCCTTCTTCAAAGCATGATCTCTGATGAAGTGGTGTCTGACATCTATATGCTTTGTCCTTGAGTGAAGAACTGGATTATAGGTGATGGCAATTGTACTCTTATTGTCACAAAATATGGGCGAATTATTTGTAATTACTCCATAATATCTCAATTGTTGCTGGATCCAGATCAGTTGTGCACAGCAACTACCAGCAGCAAGGTATTCTGCTTCAGTTGTTGAGGTAGCTATAGATGTCTGCTTCTTGCTGAACCAAGAGATCAGCCTGTCTCCTAGAAACTGACAAGATCCACTTGTACTTTTTCGATCAAGCTTACATCCTGCATAATCTGCATCTGAATATCCAACTAAATTGAAAGTATAGTCTTTAGAATACCATAACCCAACATTTTGTGTACCCTTAAGATATCTCAAAATTCTTTTAGCAGCTGAGAAATGTGATTTCTTAGGATTTGCTTGAAATCTAGCACACATACACACAGCAAATACAATATCAGGGCGACTGGCAGTTACGTATAATAATGACCCAATTAAACCTCGGTATAGTGTCGCCTCAACTGATATTCCCCCTTGATCAGTGTCCAATTTAACTGATGAGCTCATGGGAGTATTTGCAGCTAAACATGATTCCATGCCAAATTTCTTCAGCAGTTCTTTTGTATATTTAGTCTGACTGATGAATATGCCAGTCTCTAGTTGCTTCACTTGCAGTCCAAGGAAGAATGTCAGTTCACCCATCATGCTCATTTCGAACTTTTCCTGCATCAACTTAGCAAATTTCTCGCATAATTTGGGGTTAGTTGACCCAAATATGATATCATCAACATAAATTTGAACTAATAAAATGTGATTATTCTTAGTAAATTGAAAAAGGTATTATCAACTGATCCAACAGAAAAATCATGATCAGTTAGAAATTTTGAAAGAGTTTCGTACCAAGCTCTGGGAGCTTGTTTAAGACCATATAATGCTTTGTTCAAATGATATACATGATCAGGAAAGATGTGATTTACAAAACCTGGGGGTTGTTCAACATATACTTCCTCTTGCAATTGGCAATTTATTAGGAATGCACTTTTTACGTCCATCTGAAAGACCTTGAAATTCTTTTATGATGCATAGTCAAGAAACATTTTGATTGCTTCCAGTCTTGCAACTGGAGCATATGTCTCATCATATTCAATTCCTTCTTCTTGTCTGTATCCTTGTACTACTAATCTTGCTTTGTTGCGTCCAACCGAACCATCTTCGTTCAGTTTGTTCCTGAAAACCCATTTTGTACATATGACAGTTTTTGAAATTGGTCTTGGAACTAAGTTCCAGACATTGTTATGAGTAAATTGATTTAGCTCTTCTTGCATTGCATTTATCCAGTTAGGATCAGCAAGAGCTTCATCAGTTTTCTTTGGTTCTATTTGTGAAACAAAAACTGAATAGATAAATAGATTTAGCATTTGATTGCGAGTTCTTACTGGATCAGATGGATTTCCTATTACCAATTCAGGTGGGTGTGATTTTCTCCATCTGTACTCAGTATTTGTTGTATCAGCAATTTCTTCAGCTGGTAACTGAATATCATCAGTTTGCTCTATCAACTGATCATTAGGAATGGCTTCTGGTTCAGTTGATTGATCTGACACTTCTGGTTCGGGTGTTTGAAGAGTGTTTTGATTAATATGATTGTCTTCTTCATTATCATCCTCCAAACTGATATATGTCAGTCGATCAACTAGCTCAACTTGATCAGTTGGCTTATTAGTTAGTTCAGTTTCATCGAAGTCAACATGAGCAGATTCTTCAACATTAGGGTTTTCTTGTTAAAGACTCTGTAAGCTATACTAACTGATGAGTATCCAAGAAATATTCCCTCTGCAGATTTAGCATCAAATGCTTTTAAATAATTTTTACCATTATCAAGGATAAAACATCTGCACCCGAATATTTTGAAATAAGTTATTATACTTTTTCTTCCATGCCAGATCTCATATGGTGTTTTCATATGATTCTTATTAATCATTGATATGTTCTGAGTATAACACGCAGTGTTTACTGCCTCTGCCCAAAACCTTTGAGAAATACCAGAATCAGCAAGCATTGTTCTAGCAGCTTCTTTAAGGGTCCGATTTTTTCTCTCAGCTACACCATTTTGCTGAGGAGTTCTAGCTGTTGAGAGCTCATGCTTGATTCCAGCATTTTCTAGAAAATTTGAAAGAGTTTGATTGATAAATTCAGTTCCTCGATCTGATCTGATTCGATCAATTCCAACTGATTTTTCATTTAAAAGTCTTTTGAAAAGCTTGATCAGTTGTGCAGCAGTTTGGTCTTTTGATTTGAGAAAGATAACCCAAGTAAATCTTGAAAAATCATCAACAATCACCAAGGTGTATTTCATTCCCCCTAAACTCATGACTGGTATAGGAACAAAGAGATCCATGTGCAATAGTTCTGAGCATCGGGATGAAGATTTACAGCCCTTGTTTTTAAAAGACGATTTTACTTGTTTTCCAAACTGACATGCTGAGCAAAGTTTTCTTTTGAAAATTCTATTTTGGGCAAACCAGTTACAAGTTCATGTTTACTCAGATAGGCTATGGATTTAAAATTTAGGTGACTTAGTCTCTTGTGCCACAACTAGTTTTTAGATGATTTGGAAGCAATAAAACAAACTGGTGCATTAGTTTGATCATTCCAACTGACTTATATGTGTTTCCACAACGTTTGCCAGTCACTATGATTTCATCAGTTGAAGTTTTAACTGAGCATGAGTTTTTGTCAAAATGTACTGAAAATCCATTGTCGCATAATTGACTGATGCTGATCAAGTTATACTTCAGGTTTTCTACTAGTAGAACATCTTTAAAAGTAAAATTACCATGGATAAGCTTACCCTTACCCACAGTTCTACCTTTGGAATTGTCCCCGAAACTGATATTTGGACCACTGTATTTGATCAGTTGAGATAGCACACTTGCATCTCCTGTCATATGTCGCGAGCATCCACTGTCCAAATACCATATTGAGTTCTTGTTTGTACATGTTACCTGCAGTCACACACATAATATAATTTGGTACCCATATCTATTTGGGTCCTGAACTGATTAATCCCTTAGAAACCCATACCTGAATTAGTCTAACAGACTTTCCAGTAGCTGTATTCCAAATGGTTTTTCTCGGCTTTTGTGTGCTTGTGTAGTGTATGGATGATACAATATGAGTTTTAGCTTTATTCAACTGATTGTTCAGTCTATATCTCATCTGAACTGGCTTGCAGTTATAGTAATTGGAATAGCCATTCGAATAGTTTTTGTAAAATCTTTTTGGTGACTGACTACATGAATCAGTTACCACTTTTGGGCTATAACCAATACCATATCTTTTGCCCTTGTTCATACTTTCAGTTGGCTTTTCAACCAGTTTACTTGGCTCTGATTGTTCTTGTACCATAACTGATTTGACAAAGTGAATGTATTTTCCTTTGCTCATATTCAGTTTTGGTTGAGTATCATTGGTTGACATTTCATCTTGGTTACAGAACCCCAAACCAGTTTTATCAGTTACTGATTTTTGGGAGTTCTGTATATCAATCATTGCGATAGATGATTTGTTCCACGACTGAATAAGCTCAGTCTGTTTTGTGTTCTCAAGCATCAACTTCTGTATTAATGACTAATTTTTATTTCTTTCTGCTTTTAGCTCAGCAATTTCCCTTTTTAGACTCAACCCTTCAACTGATTCATCAGTTTTGGTTTTATTGTCTGTGGGATCAGTTTGCTTTGCTTTGAGTTTTTCAAATGATGATGCAAGTTTCTGATACTCATCTACCATGTCATGTAATGTGAAAATGAGTTCTTCTCGTGTAAAATCAGTTGAACTAAAATCAAATACCTGTTGGCTAGATGATTCTTCTGCTGCATGATTAGCCATCAAGCACTTTACTTCCTCATCATCACTAGAACTGCATGAGCTTTCTGGTTCCGACTCTTCACTGTCAGTTTCTGCCCATTTTGATTTGTTTTCTTCAGCTAAGAGTACTTCATGTTTCTTTCTGAAGAACTTTTTATCTTCTTTGGGTCTTCTTTTGTGTTCGTATGATTTCTTTCTTCTATCAGTTGAGCCTTGAACATCCTTCTTAGGTTTAGTACAATCAGCAATAAAGTGGCCTGATTTGCCACAGTTGTAGCATGCATTTGATTCATCCTTGGCGTTGTTTCTTTGATATGGTTTCTGGAAGTTCCCTTGATTCTTTCTCATGAATCTTCCAAATTTTTTGATAAACAATGACATAGCATCGTTACTCAACTGATCAGCAGATTTTTCAACTGAATTGATTTGTTCAGTTCTGACAGCGGCTAGATCAGTTGTGGCTGCAGAAGTAGATGGTTTCCCTTCTCTGGTCTGCAGCTCAAATTCATAGGCTTTTAAATCAGCAAATAGATCACGGAGTTCGATTTGGTTCAGATCTTTGGACTCCCTCATTTCCATGGTCTTGACATCCCATTCTTTGGGAAGACCTCTCATTACCTTTAGTGCAATTTCTTTGTCGGTATACACTTTTCCAAGTGCATTTAGCTCATTGATGATACTACTTACTCTTTCATCATACTCGTGCATCGATTCTCCTGCTTTCATTTTGATGTTATCAAACTTTTGCACAGCAACAGAAAGTTTATTTTCTTTGGTTTGATCATTTCCTTCACACAGCTGGATCAGCTTTTCCCAAATTTCTTTGGCTGTTTTACACATCTTTATTTTACTGAAAGTTACTTTGTCCAGCGTTTTGTACAGAATGTCTTTAGCCACATTGCCAAAATTTGCTTTTCTTTTGTCTTCAGTTGTCCATTCATCTCTGGGCTTTTCTATTCTTTGTGGTGCCCCTTCTGTGATGGCAATTGCTGTATTTGCTTTTAGAATCTTCATGGGTCCATCAGTTATGACATACCACATGTCATCATCTTGTGCTGCTAAATGAGCTTGCATTCTAATTTTTCAATCATCGAATTCTTCTCTGGAGAACATAGGAATTTTGTTGAATGAAGTCATGCTAGCAAGTTTATGTATCAAAAGTATTCAAGAACAAGATTCACCCGCTCTGATACCACTTGTTAGGATCGGTTAACGTATCAAAAGTGTTTAGAAGGGGGGGTTGAATAAACACTCACAATTAAAATTGATCTTTTCAAATTTTGAGTTCAGTTTGGTGACAAACTGATTCTCGGAATCTTGTTGATCAATATCAACCAGTTAAACTGAATCAGTTGCGGAAGGTAACTGACTGAAAGATAGAATACAAAAATAAAATGCGCAAGGGTTGTTTCTGGATGTTCGGAGATTTCAATTACTCCTACGTCACCCCTTCTATCACAAGGATAGGATATTCATTAAAATACTTTGATCAAATACAAGAATTGTACTGACCCACTTCAGCTTGGACTTAACACTACCAAAAACTGAAACTGTTAGTATAACAGAATGTTCTCAGTGCTTAACTGATCCTAGCACTATCAAATTTCAATGATTATTACAACTTGCTTGTAAGCTCAAATTGTAGCCTTAACTGCTACGAATAAATCAAGTAAGAGGTGAGCTGAGATTTTGACAGAGTGACAGCAAGCTTTTTGAATAGTATTCACTTCGTTGTTGTTTTCAGCTGCTCTTCTGTCATATTTATATGCTTCTTTTCCAACGGTAACTTGAGATAAATTTGAATCTATGTATCCGTTGATTTCCACTTCATTATTCTTTGGACTTTGTTTGCGGCGTCTTAATTGCTTTAGCCGGAATGCGTTGTTCTAGGTAGTCTTGGTTGTGGTGCGGCGTTTCATATTCAGTTGTAATCTGTTATGTCTCTTTGTCGGTTGAAAGTTCTTTCCCGAGACATCTTCAGCTGAGAGATACTTAACTTTAAGGCATTCGGCTGGGTGTATTTTAACTGATTGATTTCAACTGATCAGACAGTCGATTTCAGTTATTAAGTCCAGATGCTGAGTTCAGTTGGTTCGTATTTTCAGTTGGTTGATCAGTTTGTCAAACTCCAGAATTTTGTTTCCAACACATTTTACTTGTTTAAGATTTTTAACCTTTATTATGTATATTTTAATGCATTTACAAATTAATTTAGTTTAAAATCTTGCTTAGAATTTTGTATGGCATTCTTGACCTCAATTTAAGTATTTAAATGTTATGTTTAACTTCTTGACTATATTATACCTAGATTAATTCATCCTCAATTGTTTACACATTTTAATTTAAGCTTTAATTAAATTTTGAACCTAAAAGAATTTATTTAACAACTTAAATCTAATTAATTTATTAAATCCCAAGGACATTCTCTTTCTTTAAATTAAATTATTCTTTGACTTAAATTAAATTTAGGAATTTTTTCTTATTATTAATCATATCTCTAATCTCCAAACTCCGGTCCGACCTCGCGTATTTATCGTGAAAATATAAAACTAAACATCTACCTTTAAAATAAATAATCATGACTTAAAATTATTAAAATAAATCAAACACTTCATATTTATATAAAATATTCATTTTTAATTTAAATAGATGCAATTATGCATGGCTTATAGTAATCTGATTTTCGGGTTCTACAACTCTACCCCCCTTAAAAGAAATTTTGTCCCCGAAATTAAAACTTACCGAATAACTCGGGATAACGACTCCTCATCTCCGGCTCAGATTCCCACGTAGCTTCCTCGTCTGAATGATTGAGCCACTTGACTTTCACTAGCTTGACCATTTTGTTTCGAAGCCTTTTCTCTTGCTTGTCTAAGATTTGCACTGGTCTTTCCTCATAAGACAAGTTCGGAGTGAGCTGCAACGGTTCAAAGTTCAGGACATGTGATGGATTCGCCATATACTTCCTCAGCATAGAGACGTAGAACACGTTGTGTACTCCGGCCAGATTCGGCGGAAGAGCAACACGATAAGCTAATGTCCGAACTCTGTCGAGGATCTCAAATTGTCCAATGAATCTCGGACTGAGCTTTTCTTTCTTCCCGAACCGCATAACACCTTTCATCGGTGCTATCTTCACGAAAACGTGGTCACCAATAGCAAACTCTAAATCTCTCCTTCTCTGATCCGCATAACTCTTCTGTCTACTCTGAGCAGTCCTCATCCTATCACGGAATCTTGACTACTACATCAGCAGCCTGCTGCACAATCTCCGGACCCGATTCTGCTCTCTCCCCTACTTCATCCCAATGAATAGGCGATCTACACTTACGACCGTACAGTGCTTCATATGGAGCCATACCTATAGACGACTGAAAACTGTTGTTATAGGTAAACTCCACCAATGGCAACTTTGATTCCCAACTCCCGGAGAAATCAAGAACACATGCACGGAGAAGATCCTCCAAAATCTGGATAACTCTCTCGGACTGACCATCTGTCTGCGGATGAAAAGTCGTGCTAAACAACAACTTGGTACCCATAGCTGAATGTAGACTCTTCCAAAATGATGAAGTGAATCTAGGATCTCGGTCAGAAACTATAGAAACGGGAATACCATGAAGTCTGACGATCTCTCGGATATATAACTCTGCATACTGGATCATGGAGAAAGTCGTCTTAATAGGCAAGAAATGAGCTGACTTCGTAAGACGATCAACAATCACCCATATAGCATTCGACCCTCTGACTGACTTCGGCAGACCGACAACGAAGTCCATGATGACATTCTCCCACTTCCACTCGGGAATAGGAAGAGGCTTGAGCATACCTGCTGGTCTCTGATGTTCCGCTTTCACTAGCTGACACGTCAGACACTCGGATACAAATCGTCTGATATCCCTCTTCATCCCTGGCCACCAATATAATAACTGCAGATCTTTGTACATCTTCGTACTCCCCGGATGAATAGAGTACGACGACATATGGTCCTCAGATAAAATATCCTCTCGAATAGAATCGCTGCTCGGAACCCACATTCTGTCTCGATATCTGACAATACCGTCTCTAACTGTGTACAAGATACTGCCCTTGGCTTCATCTCTCTGTCTCCACTTAGCCAACTGCTCGTCTGCTAACTGCCCACTGCGAATACGGTCTAGGAGAGAAGACTGGATCGCCAAAGTAGATAGACGAGGAACTCTACCTCGAGGATATGTCTCTAGATCAAACCTCTGCATCTCAAACTGAAGAGGTCTCGATACCACCAAATGAACCATCCCTGCGACTTTCCTGCTCAACGCGTCTGCAACTACATTAGCTTTGCTAGGATGATAGCTAATGTCATAGTCGTAGTCCTTCACTAGTTCCAACCAACGCCTCTGCCGCATATTCAACTCTTTCTGTGTAAAGAAGTATTTGAGACTTTTGTGGTCGGTAAAGATCTGGCACTTCTCTCCGTACAAATAATGCCTCCAAATCTTCAATGCAAATACTACGGCTGCCAACTCTAGATCATGGGTAGGATAATTCTTCTCATGAATCTTCAATTGACGAGAAGCATATGCTATCACCTTCCCATGCTGCATCAATACTGCGCCTAATCCAAAGTTTTGAAGCATCAATATATAGAACAAAATCTCCGGGTCCTGAAGGCATGGCCAACACTAGCGCTGAAATAAGAGCTTGCTTCAATGTATCGAAGCTCTTCTGACATTCCTCACTCCACACATACTTAACATTCTTCTTCGTCAATGATGTGAGTGAAACTGCGATGGAGGAGAATCCCCGAATAAACTTCCGATAGTATCCCGCTAGCCCAAGGAAACTACGGATCTCTGATTCATTTTGTGGCACAACCCAATCTCTGACTGCTGCAACTTTCGCCGGGTCTACCTCAATACCACTGCTAGAAACGACGTGGCCTAAGAACGCCACTTTCTCTAACCAGAACTCGCATTTGCTAAACTTCACGAATAGCTTATGCTTTTGCAAGGTCTGCAGTACTGTGGATCAAATGTCTGCTATGATCCTCTTGATTCTTTGAGTAGACCAGAATATCGTCTATGAATACTATCACGAACTTATCAAGATATGGCTGAAATACACGATTCATGAGATCCATGAAGATCGCTGGCGCATTCGTCAAACCGAACGGCATCACAAGGAACTCGAAGTGGCCATAACGAGTCCTAAAAGCAGTCTTGAGAACATCGGCGTCTTTCACTCTCAGCTGATGATAACCAGAACGCAGATCAATCTTGGAGAATACTGAAGCTCCCTGCAACTGGTCAAATAAATCTTCAATCCTCGGGAGTGGGTATTTGTTCTTCACTGTAACTCTATTCAATTCTCGGTAATCAATGCAGAGCCTCATCGTACCATCCTTCTTTTTCACAAATAAGACTCGTGCGCCCCATGGCGAAAAGCTCGGGCGAATGAACTCCTTGTCAAGAAGTTCCTGAATCTGTTTCTTGAGTTCTGCCATCTCTGTCGGTGCTAATCGATATGGTGCTTTCGATATCGGTGTGGTATCTGGCATAAGCTCAATAGAAAATTCCACCTCTCGCACAGGTGGTAAACCAGAGACGTCATCAGGAAAAACGTCTAGAAAGTCCCGGACAATAGGAACATCGGATGCTGACTGTTTGGGCGTCTCGGGAACAGATACAAGAGTAGATAAAAATGCTCGGCACCCTCAATGCATGAGTTTCCTAGCCTGGACATAAGGTATTATACGCGGTAAATTAAAATACCTATCTAGTTCGAATAAGAATTGTTCCATCCAAGGCGGTCGGACAAGAACAGATCTCTGCTGGAAATCAATCAACACTCTGTTCCTCAATAGCCAGTCCATCCCTAGAATTATATCAAATTCTGGCATCAGCAGAACGATAAGATCAGCATACACGAGATTACCATGAAGTTCAAGGTCTATATCTCGGATCACATTAGTAGCTGTCAACTCTTCTCCAGAAGGCAATGCTACTGAATACGCTATGTCTAGCCCAATTGTCTTGATCTTGAGAGAATTTGTAAAGGTTTCTGAAATGAATGAGTGGGTAGCCCCTGAATCTATCAAGGCTTTAGTAGCTGAACCGGCTATAAAGATTCTCCCTGAAAGATTGGAATATCGTGCTAAACCCAATAGTTTTACAAGAACTATGCTTATAGACATGCAAAGTTCAAAGTTCTTTTAATCTAAATTCCCGTAGCTAACACTGATTAGAACATGCAATCCTATCATAAATTCTAAGTTCAAAATCTTAACCCAAAACATTAAACTTCAAATACAATTTAAAGATTTAGGATACCTGTCATGAGCATCGTCTCCGGGTTAGTCTCCGCAGCATGTAGAGCAAAAACTCTGCCTTGAGTAGGCAGATTCTTTTGAGGACAATTCTTCAATATGTGGTCAGTACTACCACATTTGTAACACTTTCCCGAACCACACATACAAGTCCCAGCATGACGACATGAGCACTTGGCACAGACTGGGTACTCCACTGTCCTCGGGACTGCTCGTCCTTGATGTTGCTGCTGCGGCCCTCTGTTCCTGGGTGGACCGTGGAAAGGTCTTTTATTCTGATGCTTCTGCTGAGGGGGACGGTGTGGTGCCTGAAATGGTCGTTTACCTGGCGATCGCGCTCAATATCATTCTGGTCTTGCTCTGCCGCTAGCGCTCTGGAAACAGCAACATCATAGGTAGTAGGGCCAGCCACCCTAACATCACGGCGTAAGATCGGCCGTAGACCATTCAGAAAATGCCTCAATTTGGCTCCAGCATCGTTAGCAATTAGGGGTACAAAATGACATCCCCTCTCGAACTTACGGATGAACTCCGTAACAGTCAAGTCTCCCTGCCTCAGGGTCATGAACTCCGTGGTCAACCTCGAACGCACCTCTTCAGTAAAATATTTAGAGTAGAATACCTCTGTGAAGCACGCCCAGCTCAAAGTAGTCAAATCCAAAGCCACTGATGCTCCTTCCTACCATAGGCGAGCGTCTCCTCCGAACAGATAGGTCGCACATCGAACCCTATCTCCATCTTCAAGCCCCATAAACTAAAAGATAACCTCGAGGGACTTAATCCAGCCCTCGGCAGCCATAGGATCTGATGTCCCTAAGAATTCCTTCGGTCGCATCTTCATGAACCGTTCATAGATAGCCTCCAGTCCCGTCTGTCTGGCTCCCACTGCATTGTTCCTCGCAAACTGTGCGAAGAACTGAGTCATCCCAGCTAGCATCTGGGCATTCATGTCTGGTGGAGGGGGTGGTAAATCTCTCTCCTCGTCCTCATGACGATGCTCGTCACCTCCCGTGCGATCAATAATGCGTCTAGGAGGCATGTTGTTCCATAATTATAAACCATACGTAACCAACATGCATAATTCCACTATTTCTTTAAATTTAAATAAATAATGCATAATCGTAATCTTGACATAAAATCTTTCATGCAATCATGATGTGAAAATATTTCAGGCTTTAAAATAAATGCATAATCGTAAAACTTACAGACCGAAGACGTGACTTCATGAGCGTCTCGAGAGCAGTAGTAGTACAACCCTTTACAAGATCATAGGCTCTGATACCAACTGTAAAGGCCCGTATTTCGTATTCATCTTTTAGCGGAATTATTAAAAATTTTCTAAATAAATAATTATCTTGTCTCATTTATAAAATAAACATGTAAATAATTTTTAACTTTAAATTAACAGCGGAAGCAAATATTATTTTCAACCAACAATTTAAAAATAATCCAACGTATTAAAACTGAGTTTGAATAATAAAAGGTGCATAAATTAAATCATAAGGTCCTCGGGTTTACTACTTTTGTCCCATGCCAACTCACTGGTCTCCGCCCTCGGCCTCGACCTCATCAGTACCTACAACAATCAAGTCTAGTGAGTCTAAAGACTCAACATGTATATATCGTGAATAACAAGTAAATATATCATAAAATCGCATGCAACGTAAAAATATGGTATCGTAAAGCGCATGGTGAAAATCGTATCATGAATAATTATATCTACGTGCATATCTGAAAATCATACGTAAAAGCTTTGCTCAATAGAGCTCTGTCATATCATATCATAATTTTCTGGTAGAGATGATGTTTCTAAGCAAGTGGCCCATAACATAACGTGAGCGCCTAATCAGACTAAACCACAGTATACTGGGCGGTAGAGATCAATCACAGCCCTTGGACTGGATGTCCATACCCATACATAATCATAAATCGGTCGTAACTCACCGGGCGGAGAGGTCCTCGGTTGCGCCTACCGACTTCCAAACCCATAAGCATAAGGTGTCCACCAGACATATAGCATATATCTCAAAAATAAACATTTTATATTTTTATGCACGTAATATAATTATAACCTTATTTTTACCGGATGAGTTGGATCGTTCCCAGGCTTGCTGCGACTTAATTCTAATATGTGACACATGCAATAAATCTTAACTTGACAAAAATTTAACAATAGAACCAAAAACGAGACGAATAGAACCAATAACTTGATTTTTAATCATGGCTTCGTACCAACCCGAACCAACATTAAACCGACGTTTAACCATGATTAAAATACCCCAAACATACTGAAAAATATGCATAATGACTGTAAAACACGAAAATGGGTGAAAGAAATCCAAAAACATAAAACGCTCTTTCGAGAGTCATTTTGGCACCTTTCACCGTAAATTCTCGTACGACCTCTAAACTCGACCAAATCACGAACGGCCAAAAACATGACTTTCCTAACTCATTAAGGTACTGTCCAGTCCAAGGCCATGGGCTAAAAGCCAACCAAGAACTCAAACAAGCACTAAAACCGAACAGCAAGTTTCTGTCAAATTACAGCAGTAGCAACTTGTGTGTTTGTGAGGTGAACTCTGAAATTTAATGACCAATGGCTTGAACCACCGCCCAAGGACTCTTACCAACATCCTAAGGTATGGCTTGGACCATGGCTAAGGGCTAAAAGCCAACCACAACCCAAGAAAATACCTAGGACACCGAAACATACCAACCGAGAACTCAATCCTGTGCAATGAGATGTATCGAGTTGTTCTATTGTCTGGTGTCGTTCCAGTGGCCATTTGATTGACCATGGCTCGATCTAGACATGATGGAGTGTTGTATGAACCATCGCTATGGGCTACAAGCCAACCATAATCCAAACAACACCTCAAAACCGAAACTATACTCACACAGAACCGAAAAGATGAAACCGAGTGACTCTTGCGTTTGCTGATGTAAAATCTGATGGATCCTTGAATCAGCTGGTAAAGACCGATTTGGTCACACCCTAGACATGTTAAGAGAGGGTTCTAACCATGGCTACAGCCCCTAGGACAGCCAAGATTTGAATACCCCCTTAAACCATTCAATGACAAAAACGTGACTCCATTTCAGCACTTGAGGGAAATGTTGCTGTCATTTCCTTGTTTGTGCGTGTATGGACTTGAACCATTGAACCAACAACACCCTAACACACTCTACATCATGCCTATAAGTCGCCATGTGTGCCTGGAAACGAAGCAACTCCTGAAACAAACAAAAAAAAACAGCAACCGTAAAGCACAAACAAGAAGCCGAGATGCAGGTTTTGAGTTTGAATAAGTTGCTGTCATATTTCGTGTTGTCACTTGATTCCTGAACATATATTGATTTAAAATACTTATTATGACTTGATTGAAGAGCAAAGGAATAATATATACATGCCTGGAATTTGTTTTGACACAAAACAAATCACAACGACAATACGACGCGACGGAGTCGGAGTTGGCTTTTCCTTCTTGTTTCTGCTGTTGTTCTCTCGAATTCAGCAGCTGGTTCTTTCTGATATTTCGAATGTAAGGGTGTAGTTGATGTTAGGGATGAAGGTGTATGATATAGGAGGTGTTAAAGGAGTCTTGAAGTGCATTTAGTGGAGAGTTACAAGTGAAGGAATAGAATGGAATTTGAATTGTTTCTTCAACATTGCTGTAGCTATCCTTATTCTTTTATTCTTCTGTCACTTACGATTTCAGTGTCTTCTGATATTTCCAAGCATGTGGAATGAAGGAATGGTATGTAATGGAGGTGGTGGTTACAAGAGGTGTTAAAGATACCATAATGTGCATTAAGGTGGGAGGTTACAAGTGAAGGCTTTGAATGAACTTTGAATTGCTCCTCTTACTTTGCTAGCCGAGTCTTATTTTTATTTTTTCCTGCATGTACTCGTTTATTTGTTAGCATATTGGATTGAGGAATAATTAGGGTGTATTATTGTTTGAATTTACTAATAATTTGTGAATTAAAATGAGAGAATGAATTCATCTTAATGGCCATTGAGGATGGTTTGAATGGTTTACTCTACACCTTTGAATTGTCTTGACCGAAAGTTACAACTCATTTGTATGGTATATTTTTATTTAAACATTGCATTTTACTTGTTTAAGATTTTAAACCTTTATTATGTATATTTTAATGCATTTACAAATTAATTTAGTTTAAAATCTTGCTTAGAATTTTGTATGGCATGCTTGACCTCAATTTAAGTATTTAAATGTTATGTTTAACTTCTTGACTATATTATACCTAGATTAATTCATCCTCAATTGTTTACACATTTTAATTTAAGCATTAATTAAATTTTGAACCTAAAAGAATTTATTTAACAACTTAATTCTAATTAATTTATTAAATCCCAAGGACATTCTTTTTCTTTAAATTAAATTATTCTTTGACTTAAATTAAATTTAGGAATATTTTTTTATTATTAATCTTATTTCTAATCTCCAAACTCCGGTCCAACCTCGCGTATTTATCTTGAAAATATAAAACTAAACATCTACCTTTAAAATAAATAATCATGACTTAAAATTATTAAAATAAATCAAACACTTCATATTTATATAAAATATTCATTTTTAATTTAAATAGTAGCAATTATGCATGGCTTATACGTAATCTGATTTTCGGGTTCTACATTTTTGTTGGATAAATGGAGAATTTCCTTCTTGGTTAGTTAATATTGTATCCATGAATTATCTTTCTTAATAAAAGTGATACGAGTTTATCAGTCAAAAAAATAAATTAGACTTTAAAATACTAAAACTTATAAGTAATTTAAAATGTCCATTTCTAACTTAAAATAAAATACCACATTTAAAAATTGCCAAAATCGTCATCAGTCTTCTCCTTTCCTCGATCCCGCATCGAATAATCGCCTGAAACATTAAACTCGTGAAATATTTTAACGTGCATCACATAAGCATGGATAATTTAAAATAATACAATTTAATAAATCATGCATCACTAAAAATCATTTTAAATTTAAATAAATGATTTAACAATTAAATAAATACATGAGTTTTACGTGTACTGATTTTGGGCTCTACAAGTACCTTGTAAATTCACCAAAACCTAATTGATCCCGCACTTCTTGAATGCCAGCTCAACATCTATAAATACATAAAAAGAAATACAATTTAACTTAATACCTACGTAAAAAAATCCTAAAACTTTCATTTTTTATTTTATATAAAAATCAGTTTTATTTCGATTTTAATATAAAAATAAAACAAAAAAATAACTTATCTTTTAGTTTATAAAAGCTTTTGTTCGATTTTTCCCCAAAATATAATAAATATTATAAGTTAGTCATTATCATTATATTTGACCATAAAATTAACGTTTAATGCCAAGTTTGTTACAATTTTAGGAACTAAATATTTGGAGTTGAAATGTTTAAGAACGAAAAGTGTTTTAGCAAGAAAATATAAGGAATGAAAGTGTATTTTTTTATAAACATATAAATTGTCAGTTTTGTATTATTCACACTAAAAAACGAGGTTAACACCCATTTTACCATTTAAATTTCATTCTTGACAAAATTACCCCTATACATTACTTTCTTTTTAGCATAAAATTTTGCTTCAACCCCAAATATTCAAATGCAGTAATTATATATTTTAACAACAAAAATAACCATATTTAAAAAAATCAGTCATAATTCTTGTTATATAAATAAATATACATAAAATAAAAGATCTAGATGCAATAAGTATGTGCTTTAACGACCAAAACTGTCATATTTTTTTTAGAAAAATTAGTCATATTTTAATTATATAAATAAACATAACATAAAATAACAAAAATTAAATAATCTTTTCTCAAATCAATATGTTTCATACATTATTCCAAGCTTTTAACTGGAGGTACAAATTTTGATTTAGGCCAAAATTTTGTTAAAGCTTTTGATAAAATGTGAAACATATTAAAAATCGTGATTAGAAGTAGCTTTCTATGTTATTTTATTTCCTTAAAAAAATATTAATATATGATGTAAAAATTAAATTTAAAATAACCTTGTGTTTTTGTTAAGAAAACTATTTTTAAGAAATATGCATACAATGAATTTGATAAATAGTTAATCATGTGATTAGTCTCCGTTATTTCTTATTATATATAGTGATTGAGTTAAAAAATTAAAATTTGTAAGTTAAAAATAATAATAAAACCTGGGATAAAAGCTAATAAGTAACAATAAAAAATACTTGATTTGAAATAAATTAAAATCAAATAAAAATATCTCAATTTAGAGCAGATCTTTTATCATACGATCTCACGAAATCTTTATCTGTGAGACAGATCAACCATACCGATATTCACAATAAAAAAAATAATACTCTTAACATAAAAAATAATATTTTTTCATAGATGATCCAAATAAAATATATGTCTCACGAAATACGACCCGTAAAACCGTGTCACACAAATTTTTGTCCTCAGTTTAATGAAAAAAAAGTGGATTTTATTGTGTGTTTTCTCTATTTATGGATATTGACAAATTTATTTATAATATTTTAAGTAATTGAGGACAGTTAATAAACTTACTAAAAAAATACAAAAACAATCAACTAAGGGTACAATTGTCAAATTATATTACTAAAAATAAAATGGAGTGTATCCATCCCTAAACATTAAATAAATAAACGACGACGAAGAAAATAAAAAGATTCTTTGTTAAATATTAAAATGAAACAAGAGAAAAGAGAGATCAGAGTCAGATGTAGTATTAGTGAGAAGCATGAAGTAACTATTACACAGCCATTGTGCCTCTAATCTCAGCCCCGACTTTGGAAAGGTCATATCCATCACAATACTCTTCAAGATCAATAGTCTTCGCCTCTCGATACAACTTCTTTGCAAGTAGGACGAAGCAAAATTGTGTGCTCGAACTGAGCTACGTAACTCCCCTTATTGTCGCAGAGAGGAGGATACGGCTACCAAAGTCGCAACGCAACACACATTAAATATCAATTTGATAAACCAATTAACTTGTAATATGGTGGAAGCTAGATCACTAAACGTATCCAAAGAACTCAATAATCATCATTGGCTGTAGTAGTCACAATCAAGAACATCTATCTGACCAAGTTCAACTCTACTACGTATGATAATCAAGTGTCAAGCAACCATGCATAATGAAATTCAAATAAGTGTCAGGAACGGGAAGAATAATTTTGGTATGTGGAGCTATCGAAGAATTGATTTACCATTCATCTAGGTCGTGATTACGAGAATGTACACTTTATCTGTATACTACTACCCAACCAATACAACCAATATCTTACACCTCTCTTGGAGAGGCCATGGTAGCAAAACTGGATCCACCATGTTAACAAGTACTGAGTAAGATGCAATATCAGAACTTCATATATGCGTAGAGCTATTGGCCATTACATTTTATTTTCCGCATCCCAACATTACAAGTTGGCCGACACATACCTAGACCCAAGATGACTACTAACAGTTCTATTGTTATTATATATTCTTCAGAATGGTCCGTTTAGTAACTTAGACCAGCATTCCTCCATAATTAAAATTACCAATAAGTTCATGCCAACTGATAGCTTCTTATTTTAGCTAGATATTTCTCAAATTAGGTCTTAAAAGACAAGTTTGATCACAGCGAGCTTGAGCGCAAGTTCAAGTCTAGAATCTCTACATTATTAGTGGCATGATACCATCATAATAACTGACACTATCTATTATAAAACTCTCTCCTAGTTTAATAATTCAGCTGGTGTATAGCTTTAATTTTTATAGTTTCTCTAACTATTCTTCGGATTTTTTTGTTCCAAAAACAATTATTTTAACCCAAAGACATTAGGCAAAGAGGCTAAGGTTTGAGCTAGCCAGGACTCCACTTATACGTAATAGTTGTTCTAAAACCAACTTTGAGATTTATGAGAAAATACTAGCAAAAATTCAACCTTGGGAGAAAAATCGTTTCAAATTATGCAATATGTAACTGTAGGGTCATAGATGTTAAATCAAGCCCAAGCTGCATTTTCAGTTTGAATTTTCCAACATAGAAATAAATGCAGCTAAAATGTTCACTTTTTCTTGCCACAAGTAATGTGCAAGTTTCTTAAACAATAATTCATACCTGAACAATACCAACGTCACACAAATTCTTCAGTGCCATCAAATACTTAGTTTCCCCCAGGCGGTCTAGATAACGCCTGCAAAAAGCCAATGTTGAGAAATTTTTATTAATCGTTGCCAACAACTGCTTTGCTCTGGGCAACCGCAGAGGAATATGGCCAACGTCAAAATTCTTCATGTAATGGCTGCATTCTAGATCTTCTCTGACATATCCTTTCCCTACATGAAAAACAAGAAGGAAAAAATAATGTTTTTTGCATCCGGCATAACTAATTCAACATTTGCATCCGGCATAACTAATTCAACGGTTTTATTTAAATGTATACAAAAGATGTAACCTGTAGATCCAAAAGTCTCAATGGCATAAAATTCACCCTCTTCCATTTTTGTTTGCTCCCCTCCTTTAACTATAGGAACAGATTTTCCAGCATGGATTTGATAACTCCCAATACTATGGCCATTCAAATTTCGAATACTTTTTACTGCCAAAATAGCCGAACCATCCAGAACAATCATATAACTTAAAAAAAAGTTTCTATACAGTCCAAATAAATGCTAAAAAAAATAACCAGATGTGGAACCTGACATATTTAATCTTTATTTAGTAATTAATTTATTTTCATGTTTGGTTACTTGACTAACTAGACTACTTCAATCTCTCAAGCTAAATAGATGGATGAAGCGGCTTGACAGTTACAAGTTGGAATAAAATTTCTAATGATCCAGGAATATCTAGAAACAGAATTATCCAGGAATTTTATAATCCATGGTCAACCTGTCAAGTGAAGTAATATTCAACATTTCCTTCGAAACAGAATTTCCAAGGCCAATTTAAAATTCCAGATGGCATAGAACCTTTTATATGTAATGACCTGAATCTTTATTTTGAATGAAGTACAAATTAAGAGATAATTAAAGAGTTGTTAATTAAGTATGATTAAGGAATTGATAATTCGGGATCAAGCTGTTGGGATCCACCGAATAAAAAAAAAGGATAACCCGATCTACTTCAGATTACATTATCCCGAAAAATCCAACTAGACAAATGAGATTCTGACACGTGGCAGATAAGATTGATTCAGATTTTCGGAACTAGTCCGCTGATTTCTTTTGTTTCCTACACGGCATTCTTCAGAGAGAGTTCCAGCCATATATCTTAGGTTTCTAGTCAGTTTCTAGGGCACTTTGGTGTCGGAAAGTTTCAGAGCTAGTGTCAACTCGAGAAAGGGTCGGTGAACTGAGATCGATACATCATCAGCGGGCTGACGGGATAAATAGTGATCTAAGAATCATTAGAGAGAACCTTGTAGCATGTTTGATCTGGTTTGATAGTGATTTCATTATGTTGGTGTTGTCTAGGTTAAGAGCTCTCTGTCAAATTGTTTTAGTGAGGTACGTGATGTACTAACTCAAGCGTATTATACACACTTATATGCAACATATTTATCTGTTGCATGATACATGTTTTACTGCTTCGTCATATTATGCATGACATATCATGTTGAGCCTGATATCTTTCGAGATATACCTCGTTCGTTGGGGCCGCTCAGCCCTATTCTGTATTGTGGACGATGGGGCATCGAGAGCTACAGTGTCCGACGGGACCCGCAGGCTATGATGAATTGGACATTGTAGGTCCACTTCTTGATGATGAGTGTGGGAGCCAAAACATGCCCAGGGCAGATCAGAAACTACACAGTCAGGCGCTTCAAGACCGAGCGAATATCCTCGATATCCGAGCATATTGCATTTCGCATGCATCATATCAGTTTGTATACTTGTATTCTCGTATTGGGCGATTGTCGCTCACGTCCTTGTTTTCATCTTGGGCACCCCATTCCACGGGGCAGGTCTTAGGTTGGACGGTTCGGACGACCAGGGCAGTGGCTAAAGCAGTTGGGTTTTCGGTAGTGATCCACTGGAAGTTTTATGTGTTTTATCATTTTCTCGTTCAGAATTATGTTTTCGTTATGGTTGTATTAATGTATAAGACTGCTGTTATTGTTCTGTTTTCGTTTGGGTTGTAAGATGATTAAGTATTTGGTTTCCGCTGTTTAATTGTTGTTTTTAAGTTTAATGTTGCATGTTTATTAGTCTGTTTAGTAGTGACTCGGGTAAGGACGCTACATTATATCTATGAAAATTTGGGTGAGAGAAATTCCAGTCCAGTGACTTCAATATAGCTGTAATTTGCCATAAAGTAGCAATTGACATGGTGACATTCTTACTAGAGCAACGAATTATAACCACACTATAAAACACATGTTGGCGGTGTTTTTCACACAAAAAATTCTAATATTCATAAATAAGCAGTAAGCTTCTGATTATTATGCCTATATCAGTTTAAAGAGAGTGTTTTTTCTTGCGTCCAGTACATGTCATCTGAAATAAGTAAATGCAACAAAAATAACTCAAATATACATGTGTTTACAAACTTTAGGTATATTTGGGAAAATCATTATCTAGTTCTAGAAGTAATGACTTGCCGAAGGGGCAAAGAAAAACATAAGAGTAGAGAGTTGAGCAGGCTTATTTTGTTTGGGTGAGATTACTAACTTAAACTAGGGTAAAGAGAGTGGGTCTCTTCGCACATAGGACTACCGTACAAGAGTACCTCTGGGAACTCTATTTTCATTATATGCCAATTAATTTCAGCTAACCACCTTCTTTGTTTTGCTGATTATTGTTTGACGAATTATTATACTTTTGCGGTTGAAACAATATACTTTCAAAAACAAATAAGTTCCCAATATAAACATTCTACACCATCACTGAGCAGAGTGTATCTCACTGCTCACACAAGTTACTCGAATATTCTGCTCAAGGCTATACCTTGAAACACCTTTCCATTAATTTCAACCTCATATGACTCCATGACCTCCTGGATTGCTGCACCAACATCACATAAGCGCACATCAATTCCCGCTTCCTGAAAATAAGCAAAATGTCACAAGTAGCACTGAGTTGTTCTCGTGAGGTTTATAATGGGTTTCTACAGAACTCACATTGAAAACACATCGGAAATATAAAATCGTTCGATCTCTCAATCCCGGAGACGATCGGTTGCCTATGATTCAAATAATAAAACATGCATACAACTCATAATTAAATGCGTGAAAAAAAATTATCGCACCACCTTGGTCGTGGATGGATACTCTGGTCATGTACCACTCAGACCCCATGGTAAGCTTTGCCACAACCACGATTCTCCAAAAATATGGTCCACACACCAAAAGAATCTACCACGAATAATTGTCACTAGACAACTATTCGATTTATAGTAACAAGAAATCTAGTATTGCAACCACAACACAGTCTTAACGATATATAGATTGTACAAAAACATGAAAGAAAAAATTTATTTAAAAAACATTTTAGGCTGAGAGAGATTCAATTCTCAATTTGCAAATCTCAAACTTCAAAATTTGAACTGCCCATCTCTGTTCGGCAAACCTATCAATTATATAATGTTATTTTATTTATTAGATTTTGTCTTAAAATTTTAATTTTATTTCAAAAATCAAATTTTTTATCATCTTTTCATCTTATCTTCCTTTGTGTAGATCAACCTATCCACATATAAGATAAGAAAAAATAATTTCCTTTTTTATTTGATATGGTATATTTTATTTTATGGGTATTTTTATTCCATAAAATCTATCAAATATAATTTTAATTTAAATACTTAAAAATATTTTCATAAAAATATCATAACATTTATATTATAATCCAGAAAACTAAATCGAATTTATTTTCACGACAAGCGTGACAAGCTCGTTATTACAGTTCTCATATCAACATTTCTACTTTCAAACTTTCCAAAAATAGAAAATTTACTACAAAGAGATTTTACTCGATTTTCTTCCCAACTTTGACTCATAATCAATATAATAAGCTTAGAAATTTAACCATATTAAATTTCTAATTCTTAAATTCAGCTCATTGAATTTAATTATCTTGTTCGTGTATCAGCATTTGTGTGACCTTCAATAGTTTAGGTGCATGTTAGTTGTGGGATCACAACTCTTTCTGATTTTAGAATAAACCCATCTAATTGTCCCTATTAATTTATCAAACTCTTTTAATTATCAATAGCCGAACTCGTTTCGGTTTAACCCACTGAATTGTGATTAGCGCCCAACAACTTCGCGTCACGATCCACTATATACAAAACTAATAGTGCTTGCAAGAACTTTCAGTTACAGTTAGAGTGCAGTACGATCCTTTCATCTCATATGTCCCTATCGAATTTTGGGACATTGGTTTGCCGAGATCTCAATATAAATCCAATAGTTATGCGTACGTTCCTAAGTTTCATATCCCATTGTATGTAACTAGATAAATCTTTTCTCCAAAACATACATTCTACTCTGGCCAGAGATTCCTAGGAATATTAACTTGACAGAACACATAGGACATCGACTAATATAATCGAGCGCCTGAATTCCAACTACAAAGTCATAAGCTCCTATCTAATTTACAAAAGACTGAACTTGCAACCTTGTGACCCTCAAGGAGTCAAAAACAAGTCACAGTGCAGTGTTCGTTGAAAAGAGCTATAGTGGGGTATTGGATTGTTAGGATTAATGGAGCACAAATGTAACTAAAAATTCTCTAGTCGATCAGTGTGTAACTACTTAGAAAATTTAGGGCGAGTATAGTTCAGCGTACTTATCTCATAAGCACCTATTCGAGTATGCGGATGTCCAAACATCCATGCTAATACGAACGTAGCACTGTCATGAATATTAGTCTCAAGTGAGCTAGTCAATATCATTTTTCTGGAGAGCTCATCGACTAGGTACTACTTTAGAGATTACAGTCACTAAAAATGTGTTTCATGATTACCAACACTTGCGTAATCACATTTCTCATTGATTGTAGTAAACTCAAGGTTTTTATATTAATGCAAATGCATGAATATAAATATAAAAAAATGTAAGATAAATAACAATTTATAGAATAAAGAATTTTTTATAGAAAAATCACAGCCACAAGTTGGTTTGTTGGACACCCCTACGCTAACAGTTTCTCCGTTTCACTACTAATTATTCAGAATATCGGTTTAAGAAAAAGGTGTTAGCATAAAATGTTGGAAACCCACCTTGATTCCCGTATTTGTAGCTTCCCTCGAGGCCTCAAGCAGTGGATAAAACATTGGGTTGAATGCAACAGTAAACGCACAGTCAACTATATGTCCTGAAGATTTAAAAAAAAAAAAAAACCAATATAGCATTAAACCTAAGTAAAGCAAAACAGTCTGGCAAAAAGATCAAGGAGCCTCGAAAATATTAACACAGAGGAAAAGCTATATCACCATCAATATGAGTTCCAAAGTCCAGTTTCATCACATCATCATACTGTAGTACAGTTTTATCTCCAGTATTTGGTGTCCAATGAGCAGCCACCCTGAAATAAGAGGAGGCAGAGCCGCAGAACGAAGAGAATGAATAAGTGTATTATCACGGAAAGCCTATCTAGGCCTAAACATCACGAGGTCAGATGCCTCAGCTGACATCAAACTTACCAGTTCAATGAGCATCCCGTAGGAAATGCAATTCCTGCTTGCAAACCATTTTCTGATATCAATTTACGAACTGTATTTTCTAAGGTCTCACAAAGGTCTGTCATCAACAGTCCAGGCTTCAAATTTTGTTTTATGTACTTTCGGACCTGTCAAATATTAATATAATTTATGAGCGCGTACTGATTCTTAACTAAATTTTGTTCAATACGCGCCCAATTATACTTCCATATGATAAGTGAAAGCTGCTACCTGACGGTGGACTTCTGCTGCCTGGCGAACTGAATTATAAATTGGCTTTTCCAGTCGTTCTAGTTCTCTCTTCTCTTCGGATGTAGTTCTCCACAAGTTACTATATTGAGTTACCAGTAATAAATGAGCTTTTCAGTCTCTTTCAATAAACCATACATACAGTAGGTGAGAATTTCAGAAATAAAAGTGAATAAACAATAAAAATTATTTATAAAATTCATGACACTTAAAATAGCTAATTGATTCTATTGATACAGAGGCAAGGTCCAGAAACACTAAATGAAAGGAAGATGAGCCGCACTGATACACATAAAACAAAAATTTGGCACCCGACATTCAAATTTATCATGAGTATCTCGCAGTGACGAGGAAGAACTACAGTACAGGTGGAGATACATTTCTTTCTTTGATGCTGATTGTCCTTGAGTAATTTAAATGACAATCCCTAAGTTTACAAGAACTTTCAACACTAGTCCCCAGAAAATTGACAAGCCATTTACGTTTAAGGATCAGATGATATCATATTCTTCATAACAGATGATTAGATGACTGAAGGCATCTCCGTTTCTAGATTCAGCAGACTCTGCTCCTTCAAGTAAAAAAGAGTTCTGATAAACCTCAAACGTAGAAAGACAGCCCCAATGACCACTGATTGCTACAAAATACTCCATAATATAAACCTCCATCTTCTATTGTTGATGACCCATCTAAATCTTGCAATCTGAAGCATGCCTAACAAAATCAATAAACTCAGAGTTGCAACTCACACTATTATTTGAGATATTGGAGCAAAACATAACTCGGCCTGAAAATAAAACCAGACTAAATTCATATGGCCTTAATAAATGCTAAATGATACAAGATCACTGCTAAAAAAGCTCCATGGAGATGACTCTATTGAAAACAAAAAAATTTGCTAGACGTAATGTTAGGGATTTAAATAATATGCTATGTAGCACGGACACCTTAAAAAAAATTTTGAAGTATCGAACCCTAATACAACACGGATCATACGCGTGCCGAATTCGGCAAAATCCATGTCTCTGACTTTTTTAAGGTTGACCAGTCGGATAATTTTTAGACGCGGCAAGGACATGACGCAAATACATTTCGGGAAAAAAAATCAGATTTTTTTTTAAAATCTCTGCTCTGAAGATGCACATTGTATATATTTACAAAATTATGTACATATATTTATATAAATATTTATATCTCTACAATTTTTAATTTTTAATACTAAATTTATATATATATATATAATATTTATATTTTTTTTATAATTGTCATATTATAGCCGTATTGTGTCTTATATTTTCAAAGTTTGTCATATCGCCGTATTCGTATCGTATTCGATTCGATACCCGTACCTATGCAACATAAATAATATGTTTATGGGCTTTAATATATTGGGACCAGAACAAAAAAGGCCCAAGAGTCACAAGGCCTTGAAGAATCTAGAGAGGGAGGATGGAATAAAAATGTAAAGGAGAGAATGGTTATGGTTATTCTGTTATTTTTGTTCTTGAGTGTTGTTACTAGCTTAGGCGAAATACTAGAATTTAGCTAGAGTTTGTACTTTGTACACGGAGTTCATCGAAAAGACCTTATTACATTTAAGTTTATTACAATCAAATTTACATCACATATTTCAGCTTCATCGTTTGTGTTTGATGGTGAAATTCATAGCCATATTTGTATCTTCGTGGCCAAGAACATTATAACAATTGGTCCGACCTGCCATTGCCACTACCGGTATCGAGGCGAAGGTGGAAAATCTGGAAAATCAGTTCATTGCTTCAAGAAACAACGGTTTCCGTCCACAAAAAGCTCGGCCACGACTATTCTTATGGAGCATTTGCTGCCAGATAAACTCAAAGATGCCGGACACCACCATGTCTCCCATGGATCACATTCCCACTGCCCAACCTTTGCCCAGTGTGAATCATTGAAGGAGCCATCCACGAAAATATCAAGAATGGGCGCAGTTACTGAGCGAGAAGGAAAAGTTCCCATGCCAAATCGTAGGAGAATCTAAAATACCTCCTGTCATGAAGAGATCCAACAAGTCCCACACGAGGAGGTGGAGAAACCTGTGATCAACAAGGAAAACTTCGGATCGGGGAGTAGAAGTCAAGGACTATCCTACAACAATGTCAAAGACAAACTCGGCAATGGGGCTTTAGGGAACATGGAGGAATACTTGTTGTAGACAAATCCAAGTTTTCTCACCAGACAATACCCAAATACATGCACTCACAAGAAAAAGCCTACAACCTAAGGATTTTCCAATGGATTAAAAAGAAAGCTCCAGACAAGGCAAACCCTCCATGAAAATTTCTCTCAGCGTTGAAGGAAAGGCAGACTATTTTGGGCCTGCAGATTTTGAGACAATGATTTGGACAGCCCAGAAGTGGGCTCTGATAGAAGAACCTAACATGGACTGCTTTTCTGAAGGCCCAGAACTAATAGTGGGAGAATTAAGAGCTGACAGGATCTACCGATGAATGCAGTTCTCTACTTATCTCTAAGATATTAGTCAGTGTGCTTGCTGGAATTCAGTTTTTGCAATGGAGGATGGTGGACCAAGCCACAATTATAATTCTAAGTACACAGTATAGAGATCGGGATTACCGATTGACGAAAAGAACATAATTGTAGTAGCGGGTAAAATATGGATAGGTGCTGGGTATCAAGTTAGAGTGAGGAGATGTCACGGATCGAAAATACGAATATCACATGGGGAGATTGCTGTCGACAGCTATGTGTTTGGGAAAAATAGGAAGGATTTTAGGCTGATAGTTGCTCGGAGTTAGTTTGGGTTACGTTGGGTTAGATTGGATGCGTATGCATGGGAAGAGAGCCGATGTTCTGGAAGAAGCTACTGAAATAGCAAAAAAAAAAAAAAAAAAAAAAAGAGGAAAGAGTGGAGTGAAACCAATTGGTGTCCGGAATGGGTTGATAAGGAGGGTGAGTGCGCCTATACGCTTCAGTTACCAAATGACTCTCGAGTCAATCATGTGCACACATCCTATCTCAAGAAAGCACTGAGCAGTTTATTACTTGAACAAAAATTACTAACGGGCTTAGAGAACGACTTGACGAGTGAATATGGACTTGAACAGATATTGGGAAGGAAACAAGCATCAAGGGCATGAGCAAACACTTCAAGTGTTGGGGCATTGGAAGGTGTCCACAGCTAAGGATGCCACCTGGGAAGACACAATTATGTTATTGACACATTTTCAAGATTTTTGTCTTGAGGACAAAACCTTTTTTAGGAGAAGGGTACTGTTAGGGACATAAATATGTTTATGAGCTTTCATATGTTGAGCCCAGACGAAAAGAGGCCAAGAGTCACAAATCCTTGGAAGAATCTAGAGGAAGA